>NC_134703.1:203920316-204220316 GCF_043290135.1 Rhipicephalus microplus | reverse complement strand
GGTGAGAGTGGAACACGACTGCCTCTATGGCGCAATTTGCTAGCGCGTTCGGCCCTTAACCCAAGGTTTGGAGGTTCGAGCCCTCCCGGGAGTGGTGTGTTGCTTTTTTTTCTTGCGCTGATAGCTTTGGAGAATTGTTCTGACGGTGGTGAGAGTGGAGCACGACTATCTCCGGGGCACAATTGGCTAGCGCGTTCAGCTGTTAACCAAAATGGTGGAGGTTCGAGCCCTCCCGAGAGCGGTGTGTCTTTTTTTTTCTTTGCGCTGATTACTTTGTAGAAATGTTCTGACGGTGGTGACAGTAGAGCACGACTGTCTCTGTGGCGCAATTGGCTAGCACGATCGGCTGTTAACCAAAAGGTTGGAGGTTTGAGCCCTCCTGGGAGCGGTGTATCGCTTTTTTTCTTTGCGCTGATACCTTTGCGGAATGTTATATCCATAGTAAGAGTAGAGCACGACTGTCTCCTTGGCGCAATTGGCTAGCGGCGTTCGGCGGTTAACTAAAAGGTTGGAGGCTTGAGCTCTCCCGGGAGCGATGTGTCGCTTTTTTTCTTTGCGCTGAAAGCTTTGGAGAAATGTTCTGAGGGTGGTGAGAGTGGAGCACGAGTTTCTCCGTGGCGCAACTGGCTAGCGCGTTCGGCTGTTAACCGAAAGGTTGGATGTTCGAGCCCTCCCGGGAGAGGTGTGTCGCTTTTTTCTGTGCGCTTACAGCTATGGAGAAATGTTCTGACCGTGGTGAGAGATGAGCACGACATTCTCCGTGGCGCAATTGGCTAGCGCGATCGGCTGCTAACCGAATGGTTGGAGGTTCGAGGCCTCCCGGGAGCGGTGTGTCGCTTTTTTTCTTTGCACTGATACCTTTGAGGAATGTTATGACCGTGGTGAGAGTAGAGCACGACTATCTCCATGGCGTAATTGGCTAGCACGATCGGCTGTTAACCAAAACGTTGGAGGTTCGAGCCCTCCCGAAAGCGGTGTGTCTCTTTTTTTTTCTTCGCGCTGATAGCTTTGGAGAAATGGTTTGACCGTGGTGAGACTGGAGCACGGCTGTGTCCGTGGCGCTTGGGCTAGCGCGATCGGCTGTTAACCGAATGGTTGGAGCTTCGAGCCCTCCCGGGACCGGTGTGTCGCTTTTTTTGCGCTGACAGCTACGGAGAAATGTTTCGAAAGTGGTGGGAGTGGAGCACGACTGTCTCCGTGGCACATTTGGCTAGCACAATCGGCTGTTTACAGAAAGGTTGGAGGTTGGAGCCCTCCCGGGAGCGGTGTGTCTCTTTTTTTTCTTCACGCTGATAGCTTTGGGGAAATGTTCTGACCGTGGTGAGAGATGAGCACGACTGTCTCGTAGCGCAATTGGCTAGCGCGATTGACTGTTAACTGAACGTTTGGAGGTTCGAGCCCTCCCATGAGTGGGGTGTCGCTTTTTTTCTTCGCGCTGATAGCTTTGGAGAAATGTTCTGACGGTGGTAAAAATGGAGCACGACTGTCTCCATGGCACAATTGGCTAGCGCGATCGGCTGTTAACCAAAACGTTAGAGGTTCGAGCCCTCCCGAAAGCGGTGTGTCTCTTTTTTTTCTTCGCGCTGATAGCTTTAGAAAAGTGTTCTGACCATGGCGAGAGCGGAGCACGACTGTCTCCGTGGCGCTATTGGCTAGCGCGATCGGCTGTTAACCGAAAGGTTGGAGGTTCGAGCCCTCCCGGGACTGGTGCGTCGTTTTTTTTATCTGCGCTGATAGCTTTTGAGAAATGTTCTGACCGTGATGAGAGATGAGCCCGACGGTCTCCGTGGCGCAATTGGCTAGCGCGATCAGCTGTTAACCGAAACGTTGGAGGTTCGAGCCCTCCCATGAGTGGTGTGTCGCTTTTTTTCTTCGCGCTGATAGCTATGGAGAAATGTTCTGATGGTGGTGAGAATGGAGCACGACTATCTCCTTGGCGCAATTGGCTAGCGCGATCGGCTGTTAACCAAAAGGTTGGAGGTTCGAGCCCTCCCGGCACCGGTGTGTCGTTTTTTTAATTTGCACTGATAGCTTTGGAGAAATGTTCTGACCGTAGTGAGAGATGAGCACGACTGTCTCCGTGGCGCAATTGGCTAGCGCGATTGGCTGTTAACCGAAAGGTTGGAGGTTCGAGTCCTGCCATGTGTGGTGTGTCGCTTCTTTTCTTCGTGCTGATAGCTTTGGAGAAATGTTCTGACGGTGGTGAGAATGAAGCACGACAATCTCCGTGGCGCTATTGGCTAGCGCGATCGGCTGTTAACCGAAAGGTTGGAGGTTCGAGCCCTCCCGGGGGCGGTGTGTCGCTTTTTTTTCTTTGCGCTGATAGCTCTGGAGAAATGTTCTCACCATGGTGAGAGTGGGGCACGACTGTCTCCGTGGCGCTATTGGCTAGCGCAATCGGCTGTTCACCGAAAGGTTGGATGTTCGAACCCTCCCGGGAGAGGTGTGTCACTTTTTTTTTGCGCTGACAGCTATGTAGAAATGTTTCGACGGTGGTAGGAGTAGAGCACGACTGTCTCCGTGGCGCATTTGGCTAGCGCGATCGGCTCTTTACCGAAAGGTTGGAGGTTGGAGCCCTCCCGGGAGCGGCGTGTCGCTTTTTTTCTTTGCGCTGATTGCTTTGTAGAAATGTTCTGAGGGTGGTGAGAGTGGAGCACGACTGTCTCTTTGGCGCAATTGGCTGGCACGATCGGCTGTTAACCAAAAGGTTGGAGGTTTGAGCCCTCCTGGGAGCGGTGTATCGCTTTTTTTCTTTGCGCTGATACCTTTGCGGAATGTTATATTCATTGTAAGAGTAGAGCACGACTGTCTCCTTGGCGCAATTGGCTAGCGGCGTTCGGCGGTTAACTAAAAGGTTGGAGGCTTGAGCTCTCCCGAGAGCGATGTGTCGCTTTTTTTCTTTGCGCTGATAGCTTTGGAGAAATGTTCTGAGGGTGGTGAGAGTGGAGCACGAGTTTCTCCGTGGCGCAACTGGCTAGCGCGTTCGGCTGTTAACGAAAAGGTTGGAGGTTCGAGCCCTCCCGGGGGTGGTGTGTCGCTTTTTTTTCTTCGCGCTGATAGCTTTGGAGAAATGTTCTGACTTTGTTGAGGGTGGGGCACGACGGTCACCGTGGCGCCATTGGCTAGCGCAATCGCCTGTTAACCAAAAGGTTGGATGTTCGAGCCCTCCCGGGAGAGGTGTGTCGCTTTTTTCTTTGCGCTTACAGCTATGGAGAAATGTTCTGACCGTGGTGAGAGATGAGCACGACTGTCTCCGTGGCGCAATTGGCTAGCGCGATCGGCTGTTAACCGAATGGTTGGAGGTTCGAGCCCTCCCGGGACCGGTGTGTCGCTTTTTTTGCGCTGACAGTTACGGAGAAATGTTTCGAAAGTGGTGGGAGTGGAGCACGACTGTCTCCGTGGCACATTTGGCTAGCACAATCGGCTGTTTACAGAAAGGTTGGAGGTTGGAGCCCTCCCGGGAGCGGTGTGTCTCTTTTTTTTCTTCGCGCTGATAGCTTTGGGGAAATGTTCTGACCGTGGTGAGAGATGAACACGACTGTCTCCGTGGCGCAATTGGCTAGCGCGATCGACTGTTAACTGAACGTTTGGAGGTTCGAGCCCTCCCATGAGTGGTGTGTCGCTTTTTTTCTTCGCGCTGATAGCTATGGAGAAATGTTCTGATGGTGGTGAGAATGGAGCACGACTATCTCCTTGGCGCAATTGGCTAGCGCGATCGGCTGTTAACCGAAAGGTTGGAGGTTCGAGCCCTCCCGGCACCGCTGTGTCGTTTTTTGATTTGCACTGATAGCTTTGGAGAAATGTTCTGACCGTAGTGAGAGATGAGCACGACAGTCTCCGTGGCGCAATTGGCTAGCGCGATTGGCTGTTAACCAAAAGGTTGGAGGTTCGAGTCCTGCCATGTGTGGTATGTCGCTTTTTTTCTTCGTGCTGATAGCTTTGGAGAAATGTTCTGACGGTGGTGAGAATGAAGCACGACAATCTCCGTAGCGCTATTGGCTAGCGCGATCGGCTGTTAACCGAAAGGTTGGAGGTTCGAGCCCTTCCGGGGGCGGTGTGTCGCTTTTTTTTCTTTGCACTGATAGCTCTGGAGAAATGTTCTGACCATGGTGAGAGTGGGGCACGACTGTCTCCGTGGCGCTATTGGCTAGCGCAATCGGCTGTTAACCGAAAGGTTGGATGTTCGAACCCTCCCGGGAGAGGTGTGTCACTTTTTTTTGTGCTGACAGCTATGTAGAAATGTTTCGATGGTGGTAGGAGTGGAGCACGACTGTCTCCGTGGCGCATTTGGCTAGCGCGATCGGCTGTTTACCGAAAGGTTGGAGGTTGGAGCCCTCCCGGGAGCGGCGTGTCGCTATTTTCTTTGCGCTGACAGCTATAGAGAAATGTTCCAACAGTGGTGAGAGTGGAGATAGACTGTCTCCGTGCGCAATTGACTAGCGCGGTCGGCTGTTAACCGAAAGGTTGGAGGTTTGAGCCGTCCCGGGAGCAGAGTGTCGCTTTTTTCTTTGCGCTGATAGCTTTTAAGAAAAGTTCTGACGGTGGTGAGAGTGGAACACGACTGCCTCTATGGCGCAATTTGCTAGCGCGTTCGGCCCTTAACCCAAGGTTTGGAGGTTCGAGCCCTCCCGGGAGTGGTGTGTTGCTTTTTTTTCTTGCGCTGATAGCTTTGGAGAATTGTTCTGACGGTGGTGAGAGTGGAGCACGACTATCTCCGGGGCACAATTGGCTAGCGCGTTCAGCTGTTAACCAAAAGGTTGGAGGTTCGAGCCCTCCCGAGAGCGGTGTGTCTCTTTTTTTCTTTGCACTGATTGCTTTGCAGAAATGTTCTGAGGGTGGTGAGAGTGGAGCACGACTGTCTCTGTGGCGCAATTGGCTGGCACGATCGGCTGTTAACCAAAAGGTTGGAGGTTTGAGCCCTCCTGGGAGCGGTGTATCGCTTTTTTTCTTTGCGCTGATACCTTTGCGGAATGTTATATTCATTGTAAGAGTAGAGCACGACTGTCTCCTTGGCGCAATTGGCTAGCGGCGTTCGGCGGTTAACTAAAAGGTTGGAGGCTTGAGCTCTCCCGGGAGCGATGTGTCGCTTTTTTTCTTTGCGCTGATAGCTTTGGAGAAATGTTCTGAGGGTGGTGAGAGTGGAGCACGAGTTTCTCCGTGGCGCAACTTGCTAGCGCGTTCGGCTGTTAACGAAAAGGTTGGAGGTTCGAGCCCTCCCGGGGGTGGTGTGTCGCTTTTTTTTCTTCGCGCTGATAGCTTTGGAGAAATGTTCTGACTTTGTTGAGGGTGGGGCACGACGGTCACCATGGCGCCATTGGCTAGCGCAATCGCCTGTTAACCAAAAGGTTGGATGTTCGAGCCCTCCCGGGAGAGGTGTGTCGCTTTTTTCTTTGCGCTTACAGCTATGGAGAAATGTTCTGACTGTGGTGAGAGATGAGCACGACTGTCTCCGTGGCGCAATTGGCTAGCGCGATCGGCTGCTAACCGAATGGTTTGAGGTTCGAGCCCTCCCGGGAGCGGTGTGTCGCTTTTTTTCTTTGCACTGATACCTTTGAGGAATGTTATGACCGTGGTGAGAGTAGAGCACGACTATCTCCATGGCGTAATTGGCTAGCACGATCGGCTGTTAACCAAAACGTTGGAGGTTCGAGCCCTCCCGAAAGCGGTGTGTCTCTTTTTTTTCTTCGCGCTGATAGCTTTGGAGAAATGTTTTGACCGTGGTGAGACTGGAGCACGGCTGTGTCCGTGGCGCTATTGGCTAGCGTGATCGGCTGTTAACCGAATGGTTGGAGGTTCGAGCCCTCCCGGGACCGGTGTGTCGCTTTTTTTTGCGCTGACAGCTACGGAGAAATGTTTCGAAAGTGGTGGGAGTGGAGCACGACTGTCTCCGTAGCACATTTGGCTAGCACAATCGGCTGTTTACAGAAAGGTTGGAGGTTGGAGCCCTCCCGGGAGCGGTGTGTCTCTGTTTTTTCTTCGCGCTGATAGCTTTGAGGAAATGTTCTGATCGTGGTGAGAGATGAGCACGACTGTCTCCGTGGCGCAATTGGCTAGCGCGATCGACTGTTAACTGAACGTTTGGAGGTTCGAGCCCTCCCATGAGTGGGGTGTCGCTTTTTTTCTTCGCGCTGATAGCTTTGGAGAAATGTTCTGACGGTGGTAAAAATAGAGCACGACTGTCTCCATGGCGCAATTGGCTAGCGCGATCGGCTGTTAACCAAAACGTTTGAGGTTCGAGCCCTCCCGAAAGCGCTGTGTCTCTTTTTTTTTCTTCGCGCTGATAGCTTTAGAAAAATGTTCTGACCATGGTGAGAGCGGAGCACGACTGTCTCCGTGGCGCTATTGGCTAGCGCGATCGGCTGTTAACCGAAAGGTTGGAGGTTCGAGCCCTCCCGGGACTGGTGTGTCGTTTTTTTTATCTGCGCTGATAGCTTTGGAGAAATGTTCTGACCGTGGTGAGAGATGAGCACGACTGTCTTCGTGGCGCAATTGGCTAGCGCGATCAGCTGTTAACCGAAACGTTGTAGGTTCGAGCCCTCCCATGAGTGGTGTGTCGCTTTTTTTCTTCGCGCTGATAGCTATGGAGAAATGTTTTGATGGTGGTGAGAATGGAGCACGACTATCTCCTTGGGGCAATTGGCTAGCGCGATCGGCTGTTAACCGAAAGGTTGGAGGTTCGAGCCCTCCCGGCACCGCTGTGTCGTTTTTTTAATTTGCACTGATAGCTTTGGAGAAATGTTCTGACCGTAGTGAGAGATGAGCACGACTGTCTCCGTGGAGCAATTGGCTAGCGCGATTGGCTGTTAACCAAAAGGTTGGAGGTTCGAGTCCTGCCATGTGTGGTGTGTCGCTTTTTTTCTTCGTGCTGATAGCTTTGGAGAAATGTTCTGACGATGGTGAGAATGAAGCACGACAATCTCCGTAGCGCTATTGGCTAGCGTGATCGGCTGTTAACCGAAAGGTTGGAGGTTCGAGCCCTCCCGCGGGCGGTGTGTCGCTTTTTTTTCTTTGCGCTGATAGCTCTGGAGAAATGTTCTGACCATGGTGAGAGTGGGGCACGACTGTCTCCGTGGCGCTATTGGCTAGCGCAATCGGCTGTTAACCGAAAGGTTGGATGTTCGAACCCTCCCGGGAGAGGTGTGTCACTTTTTTTGCGCTGACAGCTATGTAGAAATGTTTCGACGGTGGTAGGAGTGGAGCACGACTGTCTCCGTGGCGCAGTTGGCTTGCGCGATCGGCTGTTTACCGAAAGGTTGGAGGTTGGAGCCCTCCCGGGAGCGGCGTGTCGCTTTTTTTCTTTGCGCTGACAGCTTTGGAGAAATGTTCCAACAGTGGTGAGAGCGGAGCACGACTATCTCCGGGGCACAATTGGCTAGCGCGTTCAGCTGTTAACCAAAAGGTTGGAGGTTCGAGCCCTCCCGAGAGTGGTGTGTCTCTTTTTTTCTTTGCGCTGATTGCTTTGTAGAAATGTTCTGAGGGTGTTAGAAGAGAGCACGACTGTCTCCGTGGCGCAATGGGCTAGCGCAATCGGCTGTTAACCAAAACGTTGAAGGCTCGAGCCGTCCCGAGAGTGGTGTGTCGGTTTTTTTTCTTTGCGCTGATAGCTTTGGAGAATTGTTCTGACGGTGGTGAGAGGGGAGCGCGACTATCTCCGTGGCGCAATTGGCTAGCGCAATTAGCTGGTAACCGAATGGTTGGATGTTCGAACCTTCCCGGGGGCGGTGTGTCGCTTTTTTTCTTCGCGCTGATAGCTTTGAGAAATGTTCTGTCTGTGTTGAGAGTGGGGTACGACTGTCTCCGTGGCGCTATTGATTAGCGCAATCACCTGTTAACCGAACGGTTGGAGCTTCGAGCCCTCCCGGGAGCGGTGTGTGGCTTTTTTCTTTGCGCTGACAGCTATGGAGAAATGTTCCGGTGGTGGTGAGAGTAAAGCTCGACTGCCTCCGTGGCGCAATTGGCAAGCGCAATCGGCTGTTAACCAAAATTTTCGAGGTTCAAGCCCTATCGAGAGCGGTGTGTCTCTTTTTTTTCTTCGCGCTGATAGCTTTGGAGAAATGTTCTGACCGTGGTGAGAGTGGAGCACGACTGTGTGCGTGGCGCTATTGGCTCGCGCGAGTGGCTGTTAACCGAAAAGTTGGAGGTTCGAGCCCTCACGGGAGCGGTATGTGGTTTTTTTTATTTGCGCTGAAAGCTATGGGAAAATGTTCTGACGGTGGTGAGAGTGGAGCACGAGTTTCTTCGTGGCACAGTTGGCTAGCGCGTTTGGCTGTTAAACGAAAGGTTGGAAGTTCGAGCCCCCCCCCCGGGCCGGTGCGTCGCTTTTTTTCTTCGCGCTGATAGCTTTGGAGAAATGTTCTGACGGTGGTGAGAATGAAGCACGACTATCTCCATGGCGCTATTGGCTAGCGCGATCGGCTGTTAACCGAAAGGTTGGAGGTTCGAGCCCCCCCCCCCGGGAGCAGTGTGTCGCTTTTTTTGCACTGATACCATTCAGGAATGTTATGACCGTGGTGAGAGTAGATCACGACTATCTCCATGGCGCAATTGGCTAGCGCGATCGGCTGTTAACCAAAAGGTTGGAGGTTCGAGCTCGCCCGGGAGCGGTGTGTCGATTTTTTTCTTCGCGCTGATACCTTTGATGAATGTTATGACGCTGATGAGAGTGGAGCACGAGTTTCTCCGTGGCACAGTTGGCTAGCACGTTTGGCTGTTAAACGAGAGGTTGGAGTTTAGAGCCCTCCCGGGGGTGGTGTGTCGCTTTTTTTTCTTTGTGCTGATAGCTTTGGAGAAATGTTCTGACGGTAGTGGGAGTGCAGCACGACTGTCTCCGTGGCGCTATTGGCTAGCGCAATCGGCTGTTAACCGAAAGTTTGGATGTTCGAGCCCTCCTGAGGGCGGTGTGTCGCTTTTTTTTCTTTGCACTGATAGCTCTGGAGAAATGTTCTGACCGTGGTGAGAGTGGGGCACGACTGTCTCCGTGGCGCTATTGGCTAGAGCAATCGGCTGTTAACTGAAAGGTTGGAGGTTCGAGCCCTCCCGGGATCGGTGTGTCGCTTTTTTTCTTTGCACAGATACCTTTGAGGAATGTTATGACCGTGGTAAGAGTAGAGCACGACTATCTCCATGGCGCAATTGGCTAGCGCGATTGGCTGTTAACCGAAAGGTTGGAGGTTCGAGTCCTGCCATGTGTGGTGTGTCGCTTTTTTTCATCGTGCTGATAGCTTTGGAGAAATGTTCTGACGGTGGTGAGAATGAAGCACGACAATATCCGTGGCACTATTGGCTAGCGCGATCGGCTGTTAACCGAAAGGTTGGAGGTTCGAGCCCTCCCGGGGGCGGTGTGTCGCTTTTTTTTCTTTGCGCTGATAGCTCTGGGGAAATGTTCTGACCATGGTGAGAGTGGGGCACGACTGTCTCCGTGGCGCTATTGGCTAGCGCAATCGGCTGTTAACCGAAAGGTTGGATGTTCGAATCCTCCCGGGAGAGGTGTGTCACTTTTTTTTGCGCTGACAGCTATGTAGAAATGTTTCGATGGTGGTAGGAGTGGAGCACGACTGTCTCCGTGGCACATTTGGTTAGCGCGTTCAGCTGTTAACCAAAAGGTTGGAGGTTCGAGCCCTCCCGAGAGCGGTGTGTCTCTTTTTTTCTTTGCGCTGATTGCTTTGTAGAAATGTTCTGAGGGTGGTGAGAGTGGAGCACGACTGTCTCTGTGGCGCAATTGGCTGGCACGATCGGCTGTTAACCAAAAGGTTGGAGGTTTGAGCCCTCCTGGGAGCGGTGTATCGCTTTTTTTCTTTGCGCTGATACCTTTGCGGAATGTTATATTCATTGTAAGAATAGAGCACGACTGTCTCCTTGGCGCAATTGGCTAGCGGCGTTCGGCGGTTAACTAAAAGGTTGGAGGCTTGAGCTCTCCCGAGAGCGATGTGTCGCTTTTTTTCTTTGCGCTGATAGCTTTGGAGAAGTGTTCTGAGGGTGGTGAGAGTGGAGCACGAGTTTCTCCGTGGCGCAACTGGCTAGCGCGTTCGGCTGTTAACGAAAAGGTTGGAGGTTCGAGCCCTCCCGGGGGTGGTGTGTCGCTTTTTTTTTCTTCGCGCTGATAGCTTTAGAGAAATGTTCTGACTTTGTTGAGGGTGGGGCACGACGGTCACCGTGGCGCCATTGGCTAGCGCAATCGCCTGTTAACCAAAAGGTTGGATGTTCGAGCCCTCCCGGGAGAGGTGTGTCGCTTTTTTCTTTGCGCTTACAGCTATGGAGAAATGTTCTGACCGTGGTGAGAGATGAGCACGACTGTCTCCGTGGCGCAATTGGCTAGCGCGATCGGCTGCTAACCGAGTGGTTGGAGGTTCGAGCCCTCCCGGGAGCGGTGTGTCGCTTTTTTTCTTTGCACTGATAGATTTGGAGAAATGTTTTGACCGTGGTGAGACTGGAGCACGGCTGTGTCCGTGGCGCTATTGGCTAGCGCGATCGGCTGTTAACCGAATGGTTGGAGGTTCGAGCCCTCCCGGGACCGGTGTGTCGCTTTTTTTGCGCTGACAGCTACGGAGAAATGTTTCGAAAGTGGTGGGAGTGGAGCACGACTGTCTCCGTGGCACATTTGGCTAGCACAATCGGCTGTTTACAGAAAGTTTGGAGGTTGGAGCCCTCCCGGGAGCGGTGTGTCTTTTTTTTCTTCGCGCTGATAGCTTTGGGGAAATGTTCTGACCGTGGTGAGAGATGAGCACGACTGTCTCCGTGGCGCAATTGGCTAGCGCGATCGACTGTTAACTGAACGTTTGGAGGTTCGAGCCCTCCCATGAGTGGGGTGTCGCTTTTTTTCTTCGCGCTGATAGCTTTGGAGAAATGTTCTGACGGTGGTAAAAATAGAGCACGACTGTCTCCATGGCGCAATTGGCTAGCGCGATCGGCTGTTAACCAAAACGTTGGAGGTTCGAGCCCTCCCGAAAGCGGTGTGTCTCTTTTTTTTCTTCGCGCTGATAGCTTTAGAAAAATGTTCTGACCATGGTGAGAGCGGAGCACGACTGTCTCTGTGGCGCTATTGGCTAGCGCGATCGGCTGTTAACCGAAAGGTTGGAGGTTCGAGCCCTCCCGGGACTGGTGTGTCTCTTTTTTTCTTTGCGCTGATTGCTTTGTAGAAATGTTCTGAGGGTGTTAGAAGAGAGCACGACTGTCTCCGTGGCGCAATGGGCTAGCGCAATCGGCTGTTAACCAAAACGTTGAAGGCTCGAGCCGTCCCGAGAGTGGTGTGTCGGTTTTTTTTCTTTGCGCTGATAGCTTTGGAGAATTGTTCTGACGGTGGTGAGAGGGGAGCGCGACTATCTCCGTGGCGCAATTGGCTAGCGCAATTAGCTGGTAACCGAATGGTTGGATGTTCGAACCTTCCCGGGGGCGGTGTGTCGCTTTTTTTCTTCGCGCTGATAGCTTTGAGAAATGTTCTGTCTGTGTTGAGAGTGGGGTACGACTGTCTCCGTGGCGCTATTGATTAGCGCAATCACCTGTTAACCGAACGGTTGGAGCTTCGAGCCCTCCCGGGAGCGGTGTGTGGCTTTTTTCTTTGCGCTGACAGCTATGGAGAAATGTTCCGGTGGTGGTGAGAGTAAAGCTCGACTGCCTCCGTGGCGCAATTGGCAAGCGCAATCGGCTGTTAACCAAAATTTTCGAGGTTCAAGCCCTATCGAGAGCGGTGTGTCTCTTTTTTTTCTTCGCGCTGATAGCTTTGGAGAAATGTTCTGACCGTGGTGAGAGTGGAGCACGACTGTGTGCGTGGCGCTATTGGCTCGCGCGAGTGGCTGTTAACCGAAAAGTTGGAGGTTCGAGCCCTCACGGGAGCGGTATGTGGTTTTTTTTATTTGCGCTGAAAGCTATGGGAAAATGTTCTGACGGTGGTGAGAGTGGAGCACGAGTTTCTTCGTGGCACAGTTGGCTAGCGCGTTTGGCTGTTAAACGAAAGGTTGGAAGTTCGAGCCCCCCCCCCCGGGCCGGTGCGTCGCTTTTTTTCTTCGCGCTGATAGCTTTGGAGAAATGTTCTGACGGTGGTGAGAATGAAGCACGACTATCTCCATGGCGCTATTGGCTAGCGCGATCGGCTGTTAACCGAAAGGTTGGAGGTTCGAGCCCCCCCCCCCCCCCCGGGAGCAGTGTGTCGCTTTTTTTGCACTGATACCATTCAGGAATGTTATGACCGTGGTGAGAGTAGATCACGACTATCTCCATGGCGCAATTGGCTAGCGCGATCGGCTGTTAACCAAAAGGTTGGAGGTTCGAGCTCGCCCGGGAGCGGTGTGTCGATTTTTTTCTTCGCGCTGATACCTTTGAGGAATGTTATGACGCTGATGAGAGTAGAGCACGAGTTTCTCCGTGGCACAGTTGGCTAGCACGTTTGGCTGTTAAACGAAAGGTTGGAGTTTAGAGCCCTCCCGGGGGTGGTGTGTCGCTTTTTTTTCTTTGTGCTGATAGCTTTGGAGAAATGTTCTGACGGTAGTGGGAGTGCAGCACGACTGTCTCCGTGGCGCTATTGGCTAGCGCAATCGGCTGTTAACCGAAAGTTTGGATGTTCGAGCCCTCCTGAGGGCGGTGTGTCGCTTTTTTTTCTTTGCACTGATAGCTCTGGAGAAATGTTCTGACCGTGGTGAGAGTGGGGCACGACTGTCTCCGTGGCGCTATTGGCTAGAGCAATCGGCTGTTAACTGAAAGGTTGGAGGTTCGAGCCCTCCCGGGATCGGTGTGTCGCTTTTTTTCTTTGCACAGATACCTTTGAGGAATGTTATGACCGTGGTAAGAGTAGAGCACGACTATCTCCATGGCGCAATTGGCTAGCGCGATTGGCTGTTAACCGAAAGGTTGGAGGTTCGAGTCCTGCCATGTGTGGTGTGTCGCTTTTTTTCATCGTGCTGATAGCTTTGGAGAAATGTTCTGACGGTGGTGAGAATGAAGCACGACAATATCCGTGGCACTATTGGCTAGCGCGATCGGCTGTTAACCGAAAGGTTGGAGGTTCGAGCCCTCCCGGGGGCGGTGTGTCGCTTTTTTTTCTTTGCGCTGATAGCTCTGGGGAAATGTTCTGACCATGGTGAGAGTGGGGCACGACTGTCTCCGTGGCGCTATTGGCTAGCGCAATCGGCTGTTAACCGAAAGGTTGGATGTTCGAATCCTCCCGGGAGAGGTGTGTCACTTTTTTTTGCGCTGACAGCTATGTAGAAATGTTTCGATGGTGGTAGGAGTGGAGCACGACTGTCTCCGTGGCACATTTGGTTAGCGCGTTCAGCTGTTAACCAAAAGGTTGGAGGTTCGAGCCCTCCCGAGAGCGGTGTGTCTCTTTTTTTCTTTGCGCTGATTGCTTTGTAGAAATGTTCTGAGGGTGGTGAGAGTGGAGCACGACTATCTCTGTGGCGCAATTGGCTGGCACGATCGGCTGTTAACCAAAAGGTTGGAGGTTTGAGCCCTCCTGGGAGCGGTGTATCGCTTTTTTTCTTTGCGCTGATACCTTTGCGGAATGTTATATTCATTGTAAGAATAGAGCACGACTGTCTCCTTGGCGCAATTGGCTAGCGGCGTTCGGCGGTTAACTAAAAGGTTGGAGGCTTGAGCTCTCCCGAGAGCGATGTGTCGCTTTTTTTCTTTGCGCTGATAGCTTTGGAGAAGTGTTCTGAGGGTGGTGAGAGTGGAGCACGAGTTTCTCCGTGGCGCAACTGGCTAGCGCGTTCGGCTGTTAACGAAAAGGTTGGAGGTTCGAGCCCTCCCGGGGGTGGTGTGTCGCTTTTTTTTTCTTCGCGCTGATAGCTTTAGAGAAATGTTCTGACTTTGTTGAGGGTGGGGCACGACGGTCACCGTGGCGCCATTGGCTAGCGCAATCGCCTGTTAACCAAAAGGTTGGATGTTCGAGCCCTCCCGGGAGAGGTGTGTCGCTTTTTTCTTTGCGCTTACAGCTATGGAGAAATGTTCTGACCGTGGTGAGAGATGAGCACGACTGTCTCCGTGGCGCAATTGGCTAGCGCGATCGGCTGCTAACCGAGTGGTTGGAGGTTCGAGCCCTCCCGGGAGCGGTGTGTCGCTTTTTTTCTTTGCACTGATAGATTTGGAGAAATGTTTTGACCGTGGTGAGACTGGAGCACGGCTGTGTCCGTGGCGCTATTGGCTAGCGCGATCGGCTGTTAACCGAATGGTTGGAGGTTCGAGCCCTCCCGGGACCGGTGTGTCGCTTTTTTTGCGCTGACAGCTACGGAGAAATGTTTCGAAAGTGGTGGGAGTGGAGCACGACTGTCTCCGTGGCACATTTGGCTAGCACAATCGGCTGTTTACAGAAAGTTTGGAGGTTGGAGCCCTCCCGGGAGCGGTGTGTCTTTTTTTTCTTCGCGCTGATAGCTTTGGGGAAATGTTCTGACCGTGGTGAGAGATGAGCACGACTGTCTCCGTGGCGCAATTGGCTAGCGCGATCGACTGTTAACTGAACGTTTGGAGGTTCGAGCCCTCCCATGAGTGGGGTGTCGCTTTTTTTCTTCGCGCTGATAGCTTTGGAGAAATGTTCTGACGGTGGTAAAAATAGAGCACGACTGTCTCCATGGCGCAATTGGCTAGCGCGATCGGCTGTTAACCAAAACGTTGGAGGTTCGAGCCCTCCCGAAAGCAGTGTGTCTCTTTTTTTTCTTCGCGCTGATAGCTTTAGAAAAATGTTCTGACCATGGTGAGAGCGGAGCACGACTGTCTCTGTGGCGCTATTGGCTAGCGCGATCGGCTGTTAACCGAAAGGTTGGAGGTTCGAGCCCTCCCGGGACTGGTGTGTCGTTTTTTTTATCTGCGCTGATAGCTTTGGAGAAATGTTCTGCCCGTGGTGAGAGATGAGCACGACTGTCTTCGTGGCGCAATTGGCTAGCGCGATCAGCTGTTAACCGAAACGTTGGAGGTTCGAGCCCTCCCATGAGTGGTGTGTCGCTTTTTTTCTTCGCGCTGATAGCTATGGAGAAATGTTCTGATGGTGGTGAGAATGGAGCACGACTATCTCCTTGGCGCAATTGGCTAGCGCGATCGGCTGTTAACCGAAAGGTTGGAGGTTCGAGCCCTCCCGGCACCGCTGTGTCGTTTTTTAATTTGCACTGATAGCTTTGGAGAAATGTTCTGACCGTAGTGAGAGATGAGCACGACTGTCTCCGTGGCGCAATTGGCTAGCGCGATTGGCTGTTAACCAAAAGGTTGGAGGTTCGAGTCCTGCCATGTGTGGTGTGTTGCTTTTTTTTCTTGCGCTGATAGCTTTGGAGAATTGTTCTGATGGTGGTGAGAGTGGAGCACGACTATCTCCGGGGCACAATTGGCTAGCGCGTTCCGCTGTTAACCAAAATGGTGGAGGTTCGAGCCCTCCCGAGAGCGGTGTGTCTTTTTTTTCTTTGCGCTGATTGCTTTGTAGAAATGTTCTGACGGTGGTGACAGTAGAGCACGACCGTCTCTGTGGCACAATTGGCTAGCACGATCGGCTGTTAACCAAAAGGTTGAGGTTTGAGCCCTCCTGGGAGCGGTGTATCGCTTTTTTTCTTTGCGCTGATACCTTTGCGGAATGTTATATCCATAGTAAGAGTAGAGCACGACTGTCTCCTTGGCGCAATTGGCTAGCGGCGTTCGGCGGTTAACTAAAAGGTTGGAGGCTTGAGCTCTCCCGGGAGCGATGTGTCGCTTTTTTTCTTTGCGCTGATAGCTTTGGAGAAATGTTCTGATGGTGGTGAGAGTGGAGCACGAGTTTCTCCGTGGCGCAACTGGCTAGCGCGTTCGGCTGTTAACCGAAAGGTTGGATGTTCGAGCCCTCCCGGGAGAGGTGTGTCGCTTTTTTCTTTGCGCTTACAGCTATGGAGAAATGTTCTGACCGTGGTGAGAGATGAGCACGACTGTCTCCGTGGCGCATTTGGCTAGCGCGATCGGCTGCTAACCGAATGGTTGGAGGTTCGAGGCCTCCCGGGAGCGGTGTGTCGCTTTTTTTCTTTGCACTGATACCTTTGAGGAATGTTATGACCGTGGTTAGAGTAGAGCATGACTATCTCCATGGCGTAATTGGCTAGCACGATCGGCTGTTAACCAAAACGTTGGAGGTTCGAGCCCTCCCGAAAGCGGTGTGTCTCTTTTTTTTCTTCGCGCTGATAGCTTTGGAGAAATGTTTTGACCGTGGTGAGACTGGAGCACGGCTGTGTCCGTGGCGCTATTGGCTAGCGCGATCGGCTGTTAACCGAATGGTTGGAGGTTCGAGCCCTCCCGGGACCGGTGTGTCGCTTTTTTTGCGCTGACAGCTACGGAGAAATGTTTCGAAAGTGGTGGGAGTGGAGCACGACTGTCTCCGTGGCACATTTGGCTAGCACAATCGGCTGTTTACAGAAAGGTTGGAGGTTGGAGCCCTCCCGGGAGCGGCGTGTCGCTTTTTTCTTTGCGCTGACAGCTATGGAGAAATGTTCCAACAGTGGTGAGAGTGGAGCAAGACTGTCTCCGTGCGCAATTGACTAGCGCAGTCGGCTGTTAACCGAAAGGTTGGAGGTTTGAGCCCTCCCGGGAGCAGAGTGTCGCTTTTTTCTTTGCGCTGATAGCTTTTGAGAAAAGTTATGACGGTGGTGAGAGTGGAACACGACTGCCTCCATGGCGCAATTTGCTAGCGTGTTCGGCCCTTAACCCAAGGTTTGGAGGTTTGAGCCCTCCCGGGAGTGGTGTGTTGCTTTTTTTTCTTGCGCTGATAGCTTTGGAGAATTGTTCTGACGGTCGTGAGAGTGGAGCACGACTATCTCCGGGGCACAATTGGCTAGCGCGTTCAGCTGTTAACCAAAAGGTTGGAGGTTCGAGCCCTCCCGAGAGTGGTGTGTCTCTTTTTTTCTTTGCGCTGATTGCTTTGTAGAAATGTTCTGAGGGTGTTAGAATAGAGCACGACTGTCTCCGTGGCGCAATGGGCTAGCGCAATCGGCTGTTATCCAAAACGTTGAAGGCTCGAGCCGTCCCGAGAGCGGTGTGTCGGTTTTTTTTCTTTGCGCTGATAGCTTTGGAGAATTGTTCTGACGGTGGTGAGAGGGGAGCACGACTATCTCCGTGGCGCAATTGGCTAGCGCAATTAGCTGTTAACCGAAAGGTTGGATGTTCGAGCCTTCCCGGGGGCGGTGTGTCGCTTTTTTTTCTTCGCGCTGATAGCTTTGGAGAAATGTTCTGTCTGTGTTGAGAGTGGGGTACGACTGTCTCCATGGCGCTATTGATTAGCGCAATCACCTGTTAACCGAACGGTTGGAGCTTCCAGCCCTCCCGGGAGCGGTGTGTGGCTTTTTTCTTTGCGCTGACAGCTATGGAGAAATGTTCCGGTGGTGGTGAGAGTAAAGCTCGACTGCCTCCGTGGCGCAATTGGCAAGCGAAATCGGCTGTTAACCAAAATTTTCGAGGTTCAAGCCCTATCGAGAGCGGTGTGTCTCTTTTTTTTCTTCGCGCTGATAGCTTTGGAGAAATGTTCTGACCGTGGTGAGAGTGGAGCACAACTGTGTGCGTGGCGCTATTGGCTCGCTCGAGTGGCTGTTAACCGAAAAGTTGGAGGTTCGAGCCCTCACGGGAGCGGTATGTGGTTTTTTTTATTTGCGCTGAAAGCTTTGGGAAAATGATCTGACGGTGGTGAGAGTGGAGCACGAGTTTCTCCGTGGCACAGTTGGCTAGCGCGTTTGGCTGTTAAACGAAAGGTTGGAAGTTCGAGCCCCCCGGGCCGGTGCATCGCTTTTTTTCTTCGCGCTGATAGCTTTGGAGAAATGTTCTGACGGTGGTGAGAATGAAGCACGACTATCTCCATGGCGCTATTGGCTAGCGCGTTCGGCTGTTAACCGAAAGGTTGGAGGTTCGAGCCCCCCCCCCCCCGGGAGCGGTGTGTCGCTTTTGTTTGCACTGATACCATTCAGGAATGTTATGACCGTGGTGAGAGTAGATCACGACTATCTCCATGGCGCAATTGGCTAGCGCGATCGGCTGTTAACCAAAAGGTTGGAGGTTCGAGCTCGCCCGGGAGTGGTGTGTCGATTTTTTTCTTCGCGCTGATACCTTTGAGGAATGTTATGACGCTGATGAGAGTGGAGCACGAGTTTCTCCGTGGCACAGTTGGCTAGCACGTTTGGCTGGTAAACGAAAGGTTGGAGTTTAGAGCCCTCCCGGGAGTGGTGTGTCGCTTTTTTTTCTTTGTGCTGATAGCTTTGGAGAAATGTTCTGACGGTAGTGGGAGTGCAGCACGACTGTCTCCGTGGCGCTATTGGCTAGCGCAATCGGCTGTTAACCGAAAGTTTGGATGTTCCAGCCCTCCTGGGGGCGGTGTGTCGCTTTTTTTTCTTTGCACTGATAGCTCTGGAGAAATGTTCTGACCGTGGTGAGAGTGGGGCACGACTGTCTCCGTGGCGCTATTGGCTAGAGCAATCGGCTGTTAACTGAAAGGTTGGAGGTTCGAGCCCTCCCGGGATCGGTGTGTC
This sequence comes from Rhipicephalus microplus, assembly GCF_043290135.1. Lineage (NCBI taxonomy): Eukaryota > Metazoa > Arthropoda > Arachnida > Ixodida > Ixodidae > Rhipicephalus > Rhipicephalus microplus. The sequence goes on along the minus strand of NC_134703.1, from coordinate 204,201,870 downwards.
GCTTTTTTTTTGCGCTGACAGCTATGTAGAAATGTTTCGATGGTGGTAGGAGTGGAGCACGACTGTCTCCGTGGCACATTTGGCTAGCGCGTTCAGCTGTTAACCAAAAGGTTGGAGGTTCGAGCCCTCCCGAGAGCGGTGTGTCTCTTTTTTTCTTTGCGCTGATTGCTTTGTAGAAATGTTCTGAGGGTGGTTAGAGTGGAGCACGACTGTCTCTGTGGCGCAATTGGCTGGCACGATCGGCTGTTAACCAAAAGGTTGGAGGTTTGAGCCCTCCTGGGAGCGGTGTATCGCTTTTTTTCTTTGCGCTGATACCTTTGCGGAATGTTATATTCATTGTAAGAATAGAGCACGACTGTCTCCTTGGCGCAATTGGCTAGCGGCGTTCGGCGGTTAACTAAAAGGTTGGAGGCTTGAGCTCTCCCGAGAGCGATGTGTCGCTTTTTTTCTTTGCGCTGATAGCTTTGGAGAAATGTTCTGAGGGTGGTGAGAGTGGAGCACGAGTTTCTCCGTGGCGCAACTGGCTAGCGCGTTCGGCTGTAAACGAAAAGGTTGGAGGTTCGAGCCCTCCCGGGGGTGGTGTGTCGCTTTTTTTTTCTTCGCGCTGATAGCTTTGGAGAAATGTTCTGACTGTTGAGGGTGGGGCACGACGGTCACCGTGGCGCCATTCGCTAGCGCAATCGCCTGTTAACCAAAAGGTTGGATGCTCGAGCCCTCCCGGGAGAGGTGTGTCGCTTTTTTCTTTGCGCTTACAGCTATGGAGAAATGTTCTGACCGTGGTGAGAGATGAGCACGACTGTCTCCGTGGCGCAATTGGCTAGCGCGATCGGCTGCTAACCGAATGTTTGGAGGTTCGAGCCCTCCCGGGAGCGGTGTGTCGCTTTTTTTTGCGCTGACAGCTACGGAGAAATGTTTCGAAAGTGGTGGGAGTGGAGCACGACTGTCTCCGTGGCACATTTGGCTAGCACAATCGGCTGTTTACAGAAAGGTTGGAGGTTGGAGCCCTCCCGGGAGCGGTGTGTCTCTTTTTTTTCTTCGCGCTGATAGCTTTGGGGAAATGTTCTGACCGTGGTGAGAGATGAGCACGACTGTCTCCGTGGCGCAATTGGCTAGCGCGATCGACTGTTAACTGAACGTTTGGAGGTTCGAGCCCTCCCATGAGTGGGGTGTCGCTTTTTTTCTTCGCGCTGATAGCTTTGGAGAAATGTTCTGACGGTGGTAAAAATAGAGCACGACTGTCTCCATGGCGCAATTGGCTAGCGCGATCGGCTGTTAACCAAAACGTTGGAGGTTCGAGCCCTCCCGAAAGCGGTGTGTCTCTTTTTTTCTTCGCGCTGATAGCTTTAGAAAAATGTTCTGACCATGGTGAGAGCGGAGCACGACTGTCTCTGTGGCGCTATTGGCTAGCGCGATCGGCTGTTAACCGAAAGGTTGGAGGTTCGAGCCCTCCCGGGACTGGTGTGTCGTTTTTTTTATCTGCGCTGATAGCTTTGGAGAAATGTTCTGACTGTGGTGAGAGATGAGCACGACTGTCTTCGTGGCGCAATTGGCTAGCGCGATCAGCTGTTAACCGAAACGTTGGAGGTTCGAGCCCTCCCATGAGTGGTGTGTCGCTTTTTTTCTTCGCGCTGATAGCTATGGAGAAATGTTCTGATGGTGGTGAGAATGGAGCACGACTATCTCCTTGGCGCAATTGGCTAGCGCGATCGGCTGTTAACCGAAAGGTTGGAGGTTCGAGCCCTCCCGGCACCGCTGTGTCGTTTTTTAATTTGCACTGATAGCTTTGGAGAAATGTTCTGACCGTAGTGAGAGATGAGCACGACTGTCTCCGTGGCGCAATTGGCTAGCGCGAATGGCTGTTAACCAAAAGGTTGGAGGTTCGAGTCCTGCCATGTGTGGTGTGTCGCTTTTTTTCTTCGTGCTGATAGCTTTGGAGAAATGTTCTGAGGGTGGTGAGAATGAAGCACGACAATCTCCGTAGCGCTATTGGCTAGCGCGATCGGCTGTTAACCGAAAGGTTGGATGTTCGAACCCTCCCGGGAGAGGTGTGTCACTTTTTTTCGCGCTGACAGCTATGTAGAAATGTTTCGACGGTGGTAGGAGTGGAGCACGACTGTCTCCGTGGCGCATTTGGCTAGCGCGATCGGCTGTTTACCGAAAGGTTGGAGGTTGGAGCCCTCCCGGGAGCGGCGTGTCGCTTTTTTCTTTGCGCTGACAGCTATGGAGAAATGTTCGAACAGTGGTGAGAGTGGAGCAGGACTGTCGCCGTGCGCAATTGACTAGCGCGGTCGGCTGTTAACCGAAAGGTTGGAGGTTTGAGCCCTCCCGGGAGCAGAGTGTCGCTTTTTTCTTTGCGCTGATAGCTTTTGAGAAAAGTTCTGACGGTGGTTTGAGTGGAACACAACTGCCTCCATGGCGCAATTTGCTAGCGCGTTCGGCCCTTAACCCAAGGTTTGGAGGTTCGAGCCCTCCCGGGAGTGGTGTGTTGCTTTTTTTTCTTGCGCTGATAGCTTTGGAGAATTGTTCTGACGGTGGTGAGAGTGGAGCACGACTATCTCCGGAACACAATTGGCTAGCGCGTTCAGCTGTTAACCAAAAGGTTGGAGGTTCGAGCCCTACCGAGAGCGGTGTGTCTCTTTTTTTCTTTGCGCTGATTGCTTTGTAAAAATGTTCTGAGGGTGGTGAGAGTGGAGCACGACTGTCTCTGTGGCGCAATTGGCTGGCACGATCGGCTGTTAACCAAAAGGTTGGAGGTTTGAGCCCTCCTGGGAGTGGTGTATCGCTTTTTTCTTTGCGCTGATACCTTTGCGGAATGTTATATTCATTGTAAGAGTAGAGCACGACTGTTTCCTTGGCGCAATTGGCTAGCGGCGTTCGGCGGTTAACTAAAAGGTTGGAGGCTTGAGCTCTCCCTGGAGCGATGTGTCGCTTTTTTTCTTTGCGCTTATAGCTTTGGAGAAATGTTCTGAGGGTGGTGAGAGTGGAGCACGAGTTTCTCCGTGGCGCAACTGGCTAGCGCGTTCGGCTGTTAACGAAAAGGTTGGAGGTTCGAGCCCTCCCGGGGGTGGTGTGTCGCTTTTTTTTCTTCGCGCTGATAGCTTTGGAGAAATGTTCTGACTTTGTTGAGGGTGGGGCACGGCGGTCACCATGGCGCCATTGGCTAGCGCAATCGCCTGTTAACCAAAAGGTTGGATGTTCGAGCCCTCCCGGGAGAGGTGTGTCGCTTTTTTCTTTGCGCTTACAGCTATGGAGAAATGTTCTGACCGTGGTGAGAGATGAGCACGACTGTCTCCGTGGCACAGTTGGCTAGCGCGTTTGGCTGTTAAACGAAAGGTTTGAAGTTCGAGCCCTCCCGGGCCGGTGCGTCTCTTTTTTTCTTCGCGCTGATGGCTTTGGAGAAATGTTCTGACGGTGGTGAGAATGAAGCACGACTATCTCCATGGCGCTATTGGCTAGCGCGATCGGCTGTTAACCGAAAGGTTGGAGGTTCGAGCCACCCCCGGGAGCGGTGTGTCGCTTTTTTTTGCACCGATACCTTTGAGGAATGTTATGACCGTGGTGAGAGTAGATCACGACTATCTCCATGGCGCAATTGGCTAGCGCGATCGGCTGTTAACCAAAAGGTTGGAGGTTCGAGCTCGCCCGGGAGCGGTGTGTCGATTTTTTTCTTTGCGCTGATACCTTTGAAGAATGATATGACGCTGATGAGAGTGGAGCACGAGTTTCTCCGTGGCACAGTTGGCTAGCACGTTTGGCTGTTAAACGAAAGGTTGGAGTTTAGAGCCCTCCCGGGGGTGGTGTGTGGCTTTTTTTTCTTTGTGCTGATAGCTTTGGAGAAATGTTCTGACGGTAGTGGGAGTGCAGCACGACTGTCTCCGTGGCGCTATTGGCTAGCGCAATCGGCTGTTAACCGAAAGTTTGGATGTTCGAGCCCTCCTGGGGGCGGTATGTCGCTTTTTTTTCTTTGCGCTGATAGCTCTGGAGAAATGTTCTGACCGTGGTGAGAGTGGGGCACGACTGTCTCCGTGGCGCTATTGGCTAGCGCAATCGGCTGTTAACTGAAAGGTTAGAGGTTCGAGCCCTCCCGGGATCGGTGTGTTGCTTTTTTTCTTTGCACAGATACCTTTGAGGAATGTTATGACCGTGGTGAGAGTAGAGCACGACTATCTCCATGGCGCAATTGGCTAGCGCGATTGGCTGTTAACCGAAAGGTTGGAGGTTCGAGTCCTGCCATGTGTGGTGTGTCGCTTTTTTTCTTCGTGCTGATAGCTTTGGAAAAATGTTCCGACGGTGGTGAGAATGAAGCACGACAATCTCCGTGGCGCTATTGGCTAGCGCGATCGGCTGTTAACCGAAAGGTTGGAGGTTCGAGCCCTCTCGGGGGCAGTGTGTCGCTTTTTTTTCTTTGCGCTGATAGCTCTGGGGAAATGTTCTGACCATGGTGAGAGTGGGGCACGACTGTCTCCGTGGCGCTATTGGCTAGCGCAATCGGCTGTTAACCGAAAGGTTGGATGTTCGAACCCTCCCGGGAGAGGTGTGTCACTTTTTTTTGCGCTGACAGCTATGTAGAAATGTTTCGACGGTGGTAGGAGTGGAGCACGACTGTCTCCGTGGCGCATTTGGCTAGCGCGATCGGCTGTTTACCGAAAGGTTGGAGGTTGGAGCCCTCCCGGGAGCGGCGTGTCGCTTTTTTCTTTGCGCTGACAGCTATGGAGAAATGTTCCAACAGTGGTGAGAGTGGAGCAAGACTGTCTGCGTGCGCAATTGACTAGCGCGGTCGGCTGTTAACCGATAGGTTGGAGGTTTGAGCCCTCCCGGGAGCAGAGTGTCGCTTTTTTCTTTGCGCTGATAGCTTTTGAGAAAAGTTCTGACGTTGGTGAGAGTGGAACACGACTGCCTCCATGGCGCAATTTCCTAGCGCGTTCGGCCCTTACCCCAAGGTTTGGAGGTTCGAGCCCTCCCGGGAGTGGTGTGTTGCTTTTTTTTCTTACGCTGATAGCTTTGGAGAATTGTTCTGACGGTGGTGAGAGTGGAGCACGACTATCTCCGGGGCACAATTGGCTAGCGCGTTCAGCTGTTAACCAAAAGGTTGGAGGTTCGAGCCCTCCCGAGAGCGGTGTGTCTCTTTTTTTCTTTCCGCTGATTGCTTTGTAGAAATGTTCTGAGGGTGGTGAGAGTGGAGCACGACTATCTCCGTGGCGCAATTGGCTAGCGCGTTCAGCTGTTAACCAAAAGGTTGGAGGTTCGAGCCCTCCCCAGAGCAGTGTGTCTCTTTTTTCTTTGCGCTGACAGCTATGGAGAAATGTTCTGAGGGTGGTGAGAGTGGAACACGACTATCTCCTTGACGCAATTGGCTAGCGCGTTCAACTGTTAACCAAAAGGTTGGAGGTTCGAGCCCTCCCATGAGTGGTTTGTTGCTTTTTTTTCTTTGCGCTGATAGCTATAGAGAAATGTTCTGTGGGTGGTGAGAGTGGAACACGACTATCTCTGTGACGCAATTGGCTAGCGCGTTCGGCTGTTATCCAAAAATTTGGGGGTTCGAGCCCTCCGGAGAACGGTGTGTCTTTTTTTTCTTTGCGCTGATAGCTTTGGACGAATTTTCTGACGGTGGTGAGAGTGGAGCACGACTGTTTCCGTGGCAGAATTGGCTAGCGCGATCAAGTCTTAACTGAAAGGTTTAAGGTTCGAGCCCTCCCGGGAGCAGTGTGTCGCTTTTTTTTCTTTGCGCTGATAGCTTTGGAGAAATGTTCTGACGGTGGTGAGAATGGAACACGACTATCTCCATGACGCAATCGGCTAGCGCGTTCGGCTGTTAACCAAAAGTTTGGAGTTTCAAGCCCTCCAGAGAGCGGTGTGTCTCTTTTTTTTCTTTGCGCTGATAGCTTTGGAGAAATGTTCTGACGGTGGTGAGAGTGGAGCATGACTGTTTCCGTGGCAGAATTGGCTAGCGCGATCAAGTGTTAACTGAAAGGTTGGAGGTCCGAGCCCAACTGGGAGCACTGTGTCGCTTTTTTTCTTTGCGCTGATACCTTTGAGGAATGTTATGACCGTGGTGAGAACAGAACACGACTATCTCAGGGGCGCAATTGGCTAGCGCGTTCAGCTGTTAACCAAAAGGTTGGAGGTTCGAGCCCTCGCGAGAGCGGTGTGTCTCTTTTTTTCTTTGCACTGATATCTTTTTAGAAATGTTCTGACGTTGGTGAGAGTGGAGCACGAATATCTCCGTGGCGCAATTGGCTAGCGCGTTTGGATGTGAGTCAAAACGTTGGAAGTTCGAGCCCTCCCATGAGCCGTGTGTCGCTTTTTTAGGGGCGAAGCTCCTTAGGGCGTGGGCTGTGCATCCCCTGTAGCCTGTATGTAGCCACCTCTAGTTTAGTTCTTGCAGTGTTCACTAGATGGCGGTACCGTCCCCTGTATGTAACCACCTCTAGTTTAGTTCTTGCAGTGTTCACTAGATGGCGGTACCGTCTCCTGTATGTAGCCACCTCTCGTTTAGTTCTTGTAGTGTTTACTAGATGGTGGTACTTGTAGCTGATGTTGAAAAGATGCAAGATGTTATAAACTAGAAAGCGGTACTTGTAGTTGATGAAAGACGCGAGATCATATAAAATAGGAATGACGTCACATATGGCGCGTGTCATTGATTGAAGGCAATCGTTCGATTTAGTGTGGCGACGTACGCTAGGGGGAGCGCTGTAATAAAATCCGTTCGCTGTTGGCGCGCGCTCGGAGTCGCCGGATGGATAAGGCTGCACAGCGGAGAGAGCGCAAGGCGGCAGCAGCGCGCGCTCGCAGACAGAATCCCGATGTGCGAGCGCGCGAGGCAAGGGACATCGCAAGCCATCCATCGTCTAAGAACAAATAAAAGTTGATTTGTGTATATACACACACAGCGTTTCTCACGTCTTTACATGATGATCGACTGGGCGAATTACACGGAAGATTCACGGTTTACCGATGAATCCCTCCGGAGCTTCGCCCATTCATCATCATTCACCCCGTGAATATGCCGTAATTTTTTTCTTTGCGCTGATACCTTTGGAGGAATGTTCTGACGGTGGTGAGAGTGGAACCCGACTGTCTCCGTGGCGCAATCGGCTTGCGCGATCGGCTGTTAACCGAACGTTTGGAGGTTCGAGGTCTCCCGGGAGTGGTGTGTCGCTTTTTTTTGCGCTGATACCTTTGAGGAATGTTATGACCGCGGTGAGAATAGAGCACGACTATTTCCGGGGCGCGATTCGCTAGCGCGTTCAGCTGTTAACCAAAAGGTTGGAGGTTCGAGCCCTCCCGAGAGCGGTGTGTCTCTTTTTTTCTTTGCGCTGATAGCTTTGTAGAAATGTTCTGACCGTGGTGAGAGATGAGCACGACTGTCTCCGTGGCGCAAATGGCTAGCGCGATCAGCTGTTAACCAAAAGGTTGGAGGTTCGAGCCCTCCCATGAGTGGTGTGTTGCTTTTTTTCTTAGCGCTGATAGCTTTAGAGAAATGTTCTAAAGGTGGTGAGAGTGGAGCACGACCATCTCCGTGGCGCAATTGGCTAGCGCGATCGTCTGTTAACCAAAAGGTTGGAGGTTCGAGCCCGGCCGAGAGCGGTGTGTCTCTTTTGTTCTTTGCGCTGATAGCTTTGGAGAAATGTTCCGAGGGTGGTGAGAGTGGAACACGACTATCTCCGTGACGCAATTGGATAGCGCGTTCGGCTGTTAACCAAAAGGTTGGAGGTTCGAGCCCTCCGGAGAGTGCTGTGTCTCTTTTCTTTCTTTGCCCTGATAGCTTTGGAGAAATGTTCTGACGGTGGTGAGCGTGGAGCACGACTGTTTCCGTGGCGCAATTGGCTAGCACGATCGGCTGTTAACCAAAAGTTTGGAGGTTCGAGCCCTGCCATGAGCGGTGTGTCACTTTTTTTTCTTTGCGCTACTACCTTTGGAGAAATGTTCTGACCATGGTGAGAGTGGAGCACGACTATCTCCGTGACGCAATTGGCTAGCGCCTTCGGCTGTTAACGGAAAGGTTGGAGGTTCGAGCCCTCCCATGAGCGGTGTGTCGCTTTTTTTGCTCTGATAGCTTTGGAGAAATGTCCTGACGGTGGTGAGAATAGAGCACGACTATCTCCGGGGCGCAATTCGCTAGCGCGTTCAGCTGTTAAACAAAAGGTTGGAGGTTCAAGACCTCCCGAGAGCGGTGTGTCTCTTTTTTTCTTTGCGCTGATACATTTGGAGAAATGTTCTTATGGTGGTGAGAGTTGAGCACGAATATCTCCGTGGTGCAATTGGCTAGCACGTTCGGCTGTTAACCAAACGATTGGAGGTTCGAGCCCTCCCGAGAGCGGTGTGTCTCTTTTTTTCTTTGCGCTGATACATTTGAAGAAATGTTCTTATGGTGGTGAGAGTTGAGCACGAATATCTCCGTGGTGCAATTGGCTAGCACGTTCGGCTGTTAACCAAACGATTGGAGGTTCGAGCCCTCCCGAGAGCGGTGTGTCTCTTTTTTTCTTTGCGCTGATAGCTTTGTAGAAATGTTCTGACGGTGGTGAGAGTGGAGCACGAATATCTCCGTGGCGCAATTGGCTAGTGCATTCGGCTGTGAACCAAAAGGTTGGAGGTTCGAGCCCTCCCGAGAGCGATGTGTCTCTTTTTTTCTTTGCGCTTATAGCTTTGTAAAAATGTTCTGACGGTGGTGAGAGTGGAACACGACTATCTCCGTGACGCAATTGGCTAGCGCGATCTACTGTTAACTGAAAGGTTGTAGGTTTGAGCCCTCCCGGGAGCAGTGTGTCGCTTTTTTTTCTTTGTGCTGCTACCTTTGAAAAAATGTTCTGACCATGGTGAGAGTGGAGCACGACGGTCTCCGTGACGCAATTGGCTAGCGCGTTCGGCTGTTAACCAAAAGGTTGGAGGTTCGAGCCCTCCCGAGAGCAGTGTGTCTCTTTTTTCTTTGCGCTGACAGCTATGGAGAAATGCTCTGACGGTTGTGAGAGTGGAACTCGACTATCTCTATGAAGCAATTGGCTAGCGCGTTCGGCTGTTAACCAAAAGTTTTGAGGTTCGAGCCCTCCAGAGAGCGATGTGCCCCTTTTTTTTCTTTGCGCTGATAGCTTTGGAGAAATGTTCTGACGGTGGTGAGAGTGGACCACGACTGTTTCCGTGGCAGAATTGGCTAGCGCGATCAAGTGTTAACTGAAAGGTTGGAGGTCCGAGCCCAACTGGGAGCACTGTGTCGCTTTTTTTCTTTGCGCTGATACCTTTGAGGAATGTCATGACCGTGGTGAGAACAGAACACGACTATCTCAGGGGCGCAATTGGCTAGCGCGTTCAGCTGTTAACCAAAAGGTTGGAGGTTCGAGCCCTCGCGAGAGCGGTGTGTCTCTTTTTTTCTTTGCACTGATATCTTTGTAGAAATGTTCTGACGTTGGTGAGAGTGGAGCACGAATATCTCCGTGGCGCAATTGGCTAGCGCGTTTGGATGTGAGTCAAAACGTTGGAAGTTCGAGCCCTCCCATGAGCCGTGTGTCGCTTTTTTAGGGGCGAAGCTCCTTAGGGCGTGGGCTGTGCGTCCCCTGTAGCCTGTATGTAGCCACCTCTAGTTTAGTTCTTGCAGTGTTCACTAGATGGCGGTACCGTCCCCTGTATGTAACCACCTCTAGTTTAGTTCTTGCAGTGTTCACTAGATGGCGGTACCGTCTCCTGTATGTACGGATTTCGAGTCGACAGGCGGTTAGACGATAACCTGTTTGTTCTCACTCAGTGTATAGAAATATCTAAAATAGAGAATAGGCCCTTGTACGTGGCTTTTCTAGACATCACTGGGGCATACGACAACGTTAATCAGGAAATTTTGTGGGATATATTGACAGGAATGGGCATGGGCGACGACTGTATACAGCTTTTGAGGGAGATATACCGAGAAAATACAGTTTGCATAGAGTGGGAAGGAATGCGTAGCAAAGAGAACGTTGAGGTTAGCAGGGGTCTGAGACAGGGATGTCCTTTGTCCCCGCTGTTATTCATGCTGTACATGGTGAGCATGGAAAAAGTGCTAGAAGGTAGCAACATTGGTTTTAATCTGTCACACAAACAGGGCGGCATGATGATTGAGCAGAAGCTTCCAGGTTTATTTTATGCGGACGATATCGTCTTATTTGCGGACAGTCGAGATGATATACAGCAGCTGACGAATATATGCGGAAGGGAAGGTGAAGCTCTTGGACTTGGATTCAGTGTAACGAAGTGTGGATTGATGGTATTCAATGATCCCTGTGATTAGACGGTGTCCATACAAGGCCAAGAAATACCGAGGGTAAGTGAATACAAGTACCTTGGAGTATGGGTAAATGAGAGTGATAGATACATGGAGGTACAGGAAAAAGCCTCGGCAGCAAAAGGAAAGAGGAATGCGGCAATAATGAAGCACAGAGCGTTGTGGGGATACAATAGGTATGAGGTGCTTCGAGGTCTGTGGAAGGGTGTAATGGTTCCAGGGCTTACTTTTGGGAACTCAGTGGTGTGCATGAGGGCAGAGGTGCAATCGGGAATGGATGTAAATCAAAGGACTGTGGGACGCCTCGCGTTGGGTGCTCACGGGAAGACGACAAACGAGGCTGTAAAGGGCGATATGGAGTGGGCAGGTTTTGAGGCGAGGGAAGCGCAGAGCAAAATAAGGTTCGAAGAAAGGCTAAGAAATATGAAGGAGAGTACATGGGCAGAGAAGGTGTTCCGTTATTTGTATAGGAAGAGCGTGGACACACAGTGGAGAAAAAGAACTAGAAGACTCACTAGTAAATATACGGCTGGTATTGTAAGCCATATGTCAACAAAGAGCGTTAAGGGAAAAGTCAGGGAGGCGGAGAGGATTTACTGGATGGCAGCTATGGAGAAAAAACCGGCTTTGAGTAACTACCGAAAGGGCAAAAATGAAATAAGGAGGGAGGCATTTTACGATAATTCAAGGGGAAGCGCTTTACTGTTTGAAGCGAGATCGGGTTGCCTTAGAACGCGTAGTTATAAAGCAAGATTCAGTAAAGAAGAAGAACAATGCACATGCTGCGGGAAAGATAAGGAAACGGCGGAGCATGTTCTGATTGAATGTGGAGATATCCACCCAGGTGTACGTTTGGGCACGAGCCTACAGGAAGCCTTGGGTTTTAGGGACAACAATGGAAAGCTGAACACACCCGCGATTGAAATAAGTAAGAGACGGTTAGAGTATTGGCGGCAGAAAATTAGAGAGAAAGGACAAAAATAAATATTGGAAAAATAAAATATGGACAGTGTGCCGTAAATGGCAGAGAACTTAAGCTGAAAATTTACCTTTTTTCAATTAAGATAGAATTTATCGAAGTAGAGGCATTAGGCCAACATAAAAAAAGAAAAAAGGGTTTTTTTGTCGAGCCTGGTGGCATACTTGTCACCACCCCGTTATAAAGGGGACGCTCATAGCATCCATCCATGTAGCCACCTCTCGTTTAGTTCTTGTAGTGTTTAATAGATGGTGGTACTTGTAGCTGATGATGAAAAGATGCAAGATGTTATAAACTAGAAAGCGGTACTTGTAGTTGATGAAAGACGCGAGATCTTATAAAATAGGAATGACGTCACATATGGCGCGTGTCATTGATTGAAGGCAATCGTTCGATTTAGTGTGGCGACGTACGCTAGGGGGAGCGTTGTAATAAAATCCGTTCGCTGTTGGCGCGCGCTCGGAGTCGCCGGATGGATAAGGCTGCACAGCGGAGAGAGCGCAAGGCGGCAGCAGCGCGCGCTCGCCGACAGAATCCCGATGTGCGAGCGCGCGAGGCAAGGGACATCGCAAGCCATCCATCGTCTAAGAACAAATAAAAGTTGATTTGTGTATATACACACACAGCGTTTCTCACGTCTTTACATGATGATCGACTGGGCGAATTACACGGAAGATTCACGGTTTACCGATGAATCCCTCCGGAGCTTCGCCCATTCATCATCATTCACCCCGTGAATATGCCGTAATTTTTTTCTTTGCGCTGATACCTTTGGAGGAATGTTCTGACGGTGGTGAGAGTGGAACCCGACTGTCTCCGTGGCGCAATCGGCTTGCGCGATCGGCTGTTAACCGAAAATTTGGAGGTTCGAGGTCTCCCGGGAGCGGTGTGTCGCTTTTTTTTGCGCTGATACCTTTGAGGAATGTTATGACCGCGGTGAGAATAGAGCACGACTATCTCCGGGGCGCGATTCGCTAGCGCGTTCAGCTGTTAACCAAAAGGTTGGAGGTTCGAGCCCTCCCGAGAGCGGTGTGTCTCTTTTTTTCTTTGCGCTGATAGCTTTGTAGAAATGTTCTGACCGTGGTGAGAGATGAGCACGACTGTCTCCGTGGCGCAAATGGCTAGCGCGATCAGCTGTTAACCAAAAGGTTGGAGGTTCGAGCCCTCCCATGAGTGGTGTGTTGCTTTTTTTCTTAGCGCTGATAGCTTTAGAGAAATGTTCTAAAGGTGGTGAGAGTGGAGCACGACCATCTCCGTGGCGCAATTGGCTAGCGCGATCGTCTGTTAGCCAAAAGGTTGGAGGTTCGAGCCCGGCCGAGAGCGGTGTGTCTCTTTTGTTCTTTGCGCTGATAGCTTTGGAGAAATGTTCCGAGGGTGGTGAGAGTGGAACACGACTATCTCCGTGACGCAATTGGATAGCGCGTTCGGCTGTTAACCAAAAGGTTGGAGGTTCGAGCCCTCCGGAGAGCGCTGTGTCTCTTTTCTTTCTTTGCGCTGATAGCTTTGGAGAAATGTTCTGACGGTGGTGAGCGTGGAGCACGACTGTTTCCGTGGCGCAATTGGCTAGCACGATCGGCTGTTAACCAAAAGTTTGGAGGTTCGAGCCCTGCCATGAGCGGTGTGTCACTTTTTTTTCTTTGCGCTACTACCTTTGGAGAAATGTTCTGACCATGGTGAGAGTGGAGCACGACTATCTCCGTGACGCAATTGGCTAGCGCCTTCGGCTGTTAACGGAAAGGTTGGAGGTTCGAGCCCTCCCATGAGCGGTGTGTCGCTTTTTTTGCTCTGATAGCTTTGGAGAAATGTCCTGACGGTGGTGAGAATAGAGCACGACTATCTCCGGGGCGCAATTCGCTAGCGCGTTCAGCTGTTAACCGAAAGGTTGGAGGTTCAAGACCTCCCGAGAGCGGTGTGTCTCTTTTTTTCTTTGCGCTGATACATTTGGAGAAATGTTCTTATGGTGGTGAGAGTTGAGCACGAATATCTCCGTGGTGCAATTGGCTAGCACGTTCGGCTGTTAACCAAACGATTGGAGGTTCGAGCCCTCCCGAGAGCGGTGTGTCTCTTTTTTTCTTTGCGCTGATACATTTGAAGAAATGTTCTTATGGTGGTGAGAGTTGAGCACGAATATCTCCGTGGTGCAATTGGCTAGCACGTTCGGCTGTTAACCAAAAGGTTGGAGGTTCGAGCCCTCCCGAGAGCGATGTGTCTCTTTTTTTCTTTGCGCTTATAGCTTTGTAAAAATGTTCTGACCGTGATGAGAGATGAGCACGAATGTCTCCGTGGTGCAATTGGCTAGCGCGATCAGCTGTTAACCAAAAGGTTGGAAGTTCAAGCCCTCCAATGAGTGGTGGGTTGCATTTTTTTTCGCGCTGATAGCTTTTGAGAAACGTTCTGACGGTGGTGAGAGTGGAGCACGACTATCTCCGTGGCGCACTTGGCTAGCGCGTTCAGCTGTTAACCAAAAGGTTGGAGGTTCGAGCCCTCCCCAGAGCAGTGTGTCGCTTGTTTTTCTTTGTGCTGCTACCTTTGTAGAAATGTTCTGACCATGGTGAGAGTGGAGCACGACGGTCTCCGTGACGCAATTGGCTAGCGCGTTCGGCTGTTAACCAAAAGGTTGGAGGTTCGAGCCCTCCCGAGAGCAGTGTGTCTCTTTTTTCTTTGCGCTGACAGCTATGGAGAAATGCTCTGACGGTTGTGAGAGTGGAACTCGACTATCTCTATGAAGCAATTGGCTAGCGCGTTCGGCTGTTAACCAAAAGTTTGGAGGTTCGAGCCCTCCAGAGAGCGATGTGCCCCTTTTTTTCTTTGCGCTGACAGCTATGGAGAAATGTTCTGACGGTGGTGAGAGTGGAACACGACTATCTCCGTGACGCAATTGGCTAGCGCGATCTACTGTTAACTGAAAGGTTGTAGGTTTGAGCCCTCCCGGGAGCAGTGTGTCGCTTTTTTTCTTTGCGCTGATAGCTTTGGAGAAATGTTCTGACGGTGGTGAGAGCAGAGCATGACTATCTCCTTGGTGCAATTGGCTAGCGCGTTCAGCTGTTAACCAAAAGTTTGGAGGTTCGAGCCCTCCCGAGAGTGGTGTGTCTCTTTTTTCTTTGCGCTGACAGCTGTGGAGAAATTTTCTGACGGTGGTGAGAGTAGAGCACGACTGTTTACGTGGCGCAATTGGCTAGCACGATCGGCTGTTCACCAAAAGGTTGGAGGTTCGAGCCCTGCCATGAGCGGAGTGTCGCTTTTTTTCTTTGTGCTACTACCTTTGGACAAATGGTCTGACCATGGTGAGAGTGGAGCACGACTGTCTCCGGGGCGCAATTGGCTAGCGCGTTCAGCTGTTAACCAAAAGGTTGGAGGTTCGAGCCCTCCCGAGAGCGGTGTGTCTCTTTTTTTCTTTGTGCTGATATATTTGAAGAAATGTTCTTATGGTGGTGAGAGTTGAGCACGAATATCTCCGTGGTGCAATTGGCTAGCACGTTCAGCTGTTAACCAAAACGTTGGAGGTTCGAGCCCTCCCGAGGGCGGTGTGTCTCTTTTTTTTCGCACTGATAGCTTTGGAGAAATGTTCTGAGGGTTGGGAGAGTGGAACACGACTATCTCCGTGACGCCATTGGCTAAGCGTTTGGCTGTTAACCAAAAGGTTGGAGGTTCGAGCCCTCCGGAGAGCCGTGTGTCTCTTTTTTTTCTTTGCGCTGATAGCTTTGGAGGAATGTTCTGACGGTGGTGAGAGCCGAACCCGACTGTCTCCGTGACGCAATTGGCTAGCGCGATCGGCTGTTAACCGAAAGTTTGGAGGTTCGAGCTCTCCCGGAACGGTGTGTCGCTTTTTTTCTTTGCGCTGATAGCTTTGGAGAAACGTTCTGAGGGTGGTGAGAGTGGAGCACGACTGTTTTCGTGGCAGAATTGGCTAGCACGATCAACTGTTAACTGAAAGGTTGTAGGTTCGAGCCCTCCCGGGAGCATTGTGTTGCTTTTTTTCTTTGCGCTACTACCTTTGGAGAAATGATCTGACCATGGTGAGAGTGGAGCACGACTGTCTCCGGGGCGCAATTGGCTAGCGCGTTCAGCTGTTAACCAAAAGGTTGGAGGTTCGAGCCCTCCCGAGAGCGGTGTGTCTCTTTTTTTCTTTGTGCTGATACATTTGAAGAAATGTTCTTATGGTGGTGAGAGTTGAGCACGAATATCTCCGTGGTGCAATTGGCTAGCACGTTCGGCTGTTAACCAAAACGTTGGAGGTTCGAGCCTTCCCGAGGGCGTTGTGTCTCTTTTTTTTCGCACTGATAGCTTTGGAGAAATGTTCTGAGGGTTGTGAGAGTGGAACACGACTATCTCCGTGACGCCATTGGCTAGCGCGTTTGGCTGTTAACCAAAAGGTTGGAGGTTCGAGCCCTCCGGAGAGCCGTGTGTCTCTTTTTTTTTCTTTGCGCTGATAGCTTTGGAGGAATGTTCTGACGGTGGTGAGAGCCGAACCCGATTGTCTCCGTGGCGCAATTGGCTAGCGCGATTGGCTGTTGACCGAAAGTTTGGAGGTTCGAGCTCTCCCGGAACGGTGTGTCGCTTTTTTTCTTTGCGCTGATAGCTTTGGAGAAACGTTCTCAGGGTGATGAGAGTGGAGAACGACTGTTTTCGTGGCAGAATTGGCTAACACGATCAACTGTTAACTGAAACTTTCTAGGTTCGAGCCCTCCCGGGAGCATTGTGTCGCTTTTTTTCTTTGCGCTGATAGCTTTGTAGAAATGTTCAGACGGTGGTGAGAGTAGAGCACGACTATCTCCGTGGCGCAATCGGCTTGCGCGATCGGCTGTTAACCAAAAGGTTGGAGGTTCGAGCCCTCCCGAGAGCGGTGTGTCTCTTTTTTTCTTTGTGCTGATACAATTGAAGAAATGTTCTTATGGTGGTGAGAGTTGAGCACGAATATCTCCGTGGTGCAATTGGCTACCACGTTCGGCTGTTAACCAAAACGTTGGAGGTTCGAGCCTTCCCGAGGGCGGTGTGTCTCTTTTTTTTCGCACTGATAGCTTTGGAGAAATGTTCTGAGGGTTGTGAGAGTGGAACACGACTATCTCCGTGACGCCATTGGCTAGCGCGTTTGGCTGTTAACCAAAAGGTTGGAGGTTCGAGCCCTCCGGAGAGCCGTGTGTCTCTTTTTTTTCTTTGCGCTGATAGCTTTGGAGGAATGTTCTGACGGTGGTGAGAGCCGAACCCGATTGTCTCCGTGGCGCAATTGGCTAGCGCGATTGGCTGTTAACCGAAAGTTTGGAGGTTCGAGCTCTCCCGGAACGGTGTGTCGCTTTTTTTCTTTGCGCTGATAGCTTTGGAGAAACGTTCTCAGGGTGATGAGAGTGGAGCACGACTGTTTTCGTGGCAGAATTGGCTAGCACGATCAACTGTTAACTGAAAGGTTGTAGGTTCGAGCCCTCCCGGGAGCATTGTGTCGCTTTTTTTCTTTGCGCTGATAGCTTTGTAGAAATGTTCAGACGGTGGTGAGAGTAGAGCACGACTATCTCCGTGGCGCAATCGGCTTGCGCGATCGGCTGTTAACCGAAAGTTTGGAGGTTCGAGCTCTCCCGGGAGCGGTGTGTCGCTTTTTTTTTGCGCTGATACCTTTGAGGAATGTTATGACCGCGGTGAGAATAGAGCACGCCTATCTCCGGGGCGCGATTCGCTAGCGCGTTCAGCTGTTAACCAAAAGGTTGGAGGTTCGAGCCCTCCCGAGAGCGGTGTGTCTCTTTTTTCTTTGCGCTGATAGCTTTGTAGAAATGTTCTGACCGT
The DNA here is from genome assembly GCF_043290135.1 of Rhipicephalus microplus. Classification (NCBI taxonomy): domain Eukaryota; kingdom Metazoa; phylum Arthropoda; class Arachnida; order Ixodida; family Ixodidae; genus Rhipicephalus; species Rhipicephalus microplus. Next base: position 204,184,867 of record NC_134703.1, on the reverse strand, counting down.
GGTGAGAGATGAGCACGACTGTCTCCGTGGCGCAAATGGCTAGCGCGATCAGCTGTTAACCAAAAGGTTGGAGGTTCGAGCCCTCCCATGAGTGGTGTGTTGCTTTTTTTCTTAGCGCTGATAGCTTTAGAGAAATGTTCTAAAGGTGGTGAGAGTGGAGCACGACCATCTCCGTGGCGCAATTGGCTAGCGCGATCGTCTGTTAACCAAAAGGTTGGAGGTTCGAGCCCGGCCGAGAGCGGTGTGTCTCTTTTGTTATTTGCGCTGATAGCTTTTGAGAAATGTTCCGAGGGTGGTGAGAGTGGAACACGACTATCTCCGTGACGCAATTGGATAGCGGGTTCGGCTGTTAACCAAAAGGTTGGAGGTTCGAGCCCTCCGGAGAGCGGTGTGTCTCTTTTTTCTTTGCGCTGATAGCTTTGTAGAAATGTTCTGACCGTGGTGAGAGATGAGCACGACTGTCTCCGTGGCGCAAATGGCTAGCGCGATCAGCTGTTAACCAAAAGGTTGGAGGTTCGAGCCCTCCCATGAGTGGTGTGTTGCTTTTTTTCTTAGCGCTGATAGCTTTAGATAAATGTTCTAAAGGTGGTGAGAGTGGAGCACGACCATCTCCGTGGCGCAATTGGCTAGCGCGATCGTCTGTTAACCAAAAGGTTGGAGGTTCGAGCCCGGCCGAGAGCGGTGTGTCTCTTTTGTTCTTTGCGCTGATAGCTTTGGAGAAATGTTCTGACGGTGGTGAGCGTGGAGCACGACTGTTTCCGTGGCGCATTTGGCTAGCACGATCGGCTGTTAACCAAAAGTTTGGAGGTTCGAGCCCTGCCATGAGCGGTGTGTCGCTTTTTTTTCTTTGCGCTACAACCTTTGGAGAAATGTTCTGACCATGGTGAGAGTGGAGCACGACTGTCTCCGTGACGCAATTGGCTAGCGCGTTCGGCTGTTAACGGAAAGGTTGGAGGTTCGAGCCCTCCCATGAGCGGTGTGTCGCTTTTTTTGCTCTGATCGCTTTGGAGAAATGTCCTGACGGTGGTGAGAATAGAGCACGACTATCTCCGGGGCGCAATTCGCTAGCGCGTTCAACTGTTAACCAAAACGTTGGAGGTTCAAGCCCTCCCGAGAGCGGTGTGTCGCTTTTTTTTTTCTTTGTGCTGCTACCTTTGGAGAAAAGTTCTGACCATGGTGAGAGTGGAGCATGACTGTCTCCGTGACGCAATTGGCTAGCGCGTTCGGCTGTTAACCAAAAGGTTGGAGGTTCGAGCCCTCCCGAGAGCAGTGTGTCTCTTTTTTCTTTGCGCTGACAGCTATGGAGAAATGCTCTGACGGTTGTGAGAGTGGAACTCGACTATATCTATGAAGCGATTGGCTAGCGCGTTCGGCTGTTAACCAAAAGTTTGGAGGTTCGAGCCCTCCAGAGAGCGATGTGCCCCTTTTTTTCTTTGCGCTGATAGCTTTGGAGAAATGTTCTGACGGTGGTGAGAGTTGACCACGACTGTTTCCGTGGCAGAATTGGCTAGCGCGATTAAGTGTTAACTGAAAGTTTGGAGGTTCGAGCACTCCCAGAAGCAGTGTGTCGCTTTTTTTCTTTGCGCTGATAGCTTTGGAGAAATGTTCTGACGGTGGTGAGAGCAGAGCATGACTATCTCCTTGGTGCAATTGGCTAGCGCGTTCAGCTGTTAACCAAAAGTTTGGAGGTTCGAGCCCTCCCGAGAGTGGTGTGTCTCTTTTTTCTTTGCGCTGACAGCTGTGGAGAAATTTTCTGACGGTGGTGAGAGTAGAGCACGACTGTTTACGTGGCGCATTTGGCTAGCACGATCGGCTGTTCACCAAAAGGTTGGAGGTTCGAGCCCTGCCATGAGCGGAGTGTCGCTTTTTTTCTTTGCGCTACTACCTTTGGAGAAATGATCTGACCATGGTGAGAGGGGAGCACGACTGTCTCCGGGGCGCAATTGGCTAGCGCGTTCAGCTGTTAACCAAAAGGTTGGAGGTTCGAGCCCTCCCGAGAGCGGTGTGTCTCTTTTTTTCTTTGTGCTGATACATTTGAAGAAATGTTCTTATGGTGGTGAGAGTTGAGCACGAATATCTCCGTGGTGCAATTGGCTAGCACGTTCGGCTGTTAACCAAAACGTTGGAGGTTCGAGCCCTCCCGAGGGCGGTGTGTCTCTTTTTTTTCGCACTGATAGCTTTGGAGAAATGTTCTGAGGGTTGTGAGAGTGGAACACGACTATCTCCGTGACGCCATTGGCTAGCGCGTTTGGCTGTTAACCAAAAGGTTGGAGGTTCGAGCCCTCCGGAGAGCCGTGTGTCTCTTTTTTTTCTTTGCGCTGATAGCTTTGGAGGAATGTTCTGACGGTGGTGAAAGCCGAACCCGACTGTGTCCGTGGCGCAATTGGCTAGCGCGATCGGCTGTTAACCGAAAGTTTGGAGGTTCGAGCTCTCCCGGAACGGTGTGTCGCTTTTTTTCTTTGCGCTGATAGCTTTAGAGAAACGTTCTGAGGGTGGTGAGAGTGGAGCACGACTGTTTTCGTGGCAGAATTGGCTAGCACGATCAACTGTTAACTGAAAGGTTGTAGGTTCGAGCCCTCCCGGGAGCATTGTGTCGCTTTTTTTCTTTGCGCTGATAGCTTTGTAGAAATGTTCAGACGGTGGTGAGAGTAGAGCACGACTATCTCCTTGGCGCCATTGGCTAGCGCGTTCAGCTGTTAACCAAAAGGTTGGAGGTTCGAGCCCTCTCGGGAGCGGTGTGTCTATTTTTTCTTTGCGCTGATAGCTTTGTAGAAATGTTCTCATGGTGGTGAGAGTGGAGCACGACCGTCTCCGTGGCGCAATCGGCTAGCGCGATCGGCTGTTAACCGAAAGTTTGGAGGTTCGACCTCTCCCGGGAGCGGTGTGTCGCTTTTTTTCTTTGCGCTGATACCTTTAAGGAATGTTATGACCGTGGTGAGAATAGAGCACGACTATCTCCGGGGCGCAATCGTCTAGCGCGTTCAGCTGTTAACCAAATGGTTGGAGGTTCGAGCCATCCCGAGAGTGGTGTGTCTCTTTTTTTCTTTGCGCTGATAGCTTTGTAGAAATGTTCTGACCGTGGAGAGAGATGAGCACGACTGTCCCCGTGGCGCAATAGGCTAGCGCGATCAGCTGTTAACCAAAAGTTTGGAGGTTCGAGCCCTTCAATGAGTGGTTGTTGCTTTTTTTCTTTGCACTGATAGCTTTGGAGAATAGTTCCGAGGGTGGTGATAGTGGAACACGACTATCTCCGTGACGCAATTGGCTAGCGCGTTCGGCTGTTAACCAAAAAGTTGGGGGTTCGAGCCCTCCGGAGAACGGTGTGTCTCTTTTTTTAGATGCGGAAGCATCTTATACTCGTGCCTTGTAGTGCGCCGTCCGCGCCGTCCGCGCCGTCCGCACCGCTTCTCGAACATTCGACAGCTGACGCGCGCGCATGCGCCGTCGCGCCGTCGCCCACCATCTGTGCCGCGCGCGCTTCTCCTTCGAGAACATTCGACAGCTGACAGCGCATGCGCCGTCGCGCCGTCGCCATCTGTGCCGCGCGCGCGCTTCTCCTTTGAGAACATTCAACAGCTGACAGTGCATGCGCCGTCGCGCTGTATATATACTCAAGGTCGGCGCTCGCTCGCTCAGTTGCCGCTCGTCGGTTGGTTTGTACGGCGCGTCGACGTCCAAGGTCGCGGTGAAATGAATTCCAACGAATCCACAAACACAATGATCGACGTCCCTTCGACCAGCGCCGTCCTTTCGCATACGTGTGTACGTGTTCACTCATTTAACACCCCCTCCTACAACCACGTTAACCAATTTAGCCATCGACCCAAGTAAGTCGCAATTTAACACCCCATTTCACAACCACGTTAACCAATTTAGCCATCGACCCAAGTAAGTCGCACTTTAACACCCCGTTAACCAATTATATGCTCCGCATCCTCCTCAGTGTTCCCCCGAGGGAAGCTGCGGGCAATTTTTTCTTTGCGCTGATAGCTTTGGAGGAATGTTCTGACGGTGGTGAGAGTGGAGCACGACTGTTTCCATGGCAGAATTGGCTAGCGCGATCAACTCTTAACTGAAAGGTTTGAGGTTTGAGCCCTCCCGGGAGCAGTGTGTCGCTTTTTTTCTTTGCGCTGATAGCTTTGGAGAAATGTTCTGACGGTGGTGAGAGTGGAACACGACTATCTCCATGACGCAATCGGCTAGCGCGTTCGGCTGTTAACCAAAAGTTTGGAGGTTCGAGCATTCCAGAGAGCGGTATGTCGCTTTTTTTGCTCTGATAGCTTTGGAGATATGTTCTGACGGTGGTGAGAATAGAGCACGACTATCTTTGGGGCGCAATTGGCTAGCGCGTTCAGCTGTTAACCAAAAGGTTGGAGGTTCGAGCCCTCCCGAGAGTGGTGTGTCTCTTTTTTTCTTGGCGCAGATACATTTGGAGAAATGTTCTCATGGTGGTGAGAGTTGAGCACGAATATCTCCGTGGTGCAATTGGCTAGAACGTTCGGCTGTTAACCAAAACGGAGGTTCGAGCCCTCCCGAGGGCGGTGTGTCTCTTTTTTTTTCTTTGCGCTGATAGCTTTGGAGGAATGTTCTGACGGTGGTGAGAGCCGAACCCGACTGTCTCCGTGGCGCAATTGGCTAGCGCGATCGGCTGTTAACCGAAAGTTTGGAGGTTCGAGCTCTCCCGGGAGCGGTGTGTCGCTTGTTTTCTTTGCGCTGATAGCTTTGGAGAAACGTTCTGAGCGTGGTGAGAGTGGAGCACGACTGTTTTCGTGGCAGAATTGGCTAGAACGATCACCTGTTAACTGAAAGGTTGTAGGTTCGAGCCCTCCCGGGAGCATTGTGTCGCTTTTTTTCTTTGCGCTGATAGCTTTGTAGAAATGTTCAGACGGTGGTGAGAGTAGAGCACGACTATCTCCTTGGCGCCATTGGCTAGCGCGTTCAGCTGTTAACCAAAAGTTTGGAGGTTCGACCTCTCCCGGGAGCGGTGTCTCGCTTTTTTTCTTTGCGCTGATAGCTTTGGAGGAATGTTCTGACGGTGGTGAGAGCCGAACCCGACTGTCTCCGTGGCGCAATTGGCTAGCGCGATCGGCTGTTAACCGAAAGTTTGGAGGTTCGAGCTCTCCCGGAACGGTGTGTCGCTTTTTTTCTTTGCGCTGATAGCTTTGGAGAAACGTTCTGAGGGTGGTGAGAGTGGAGCACGACTGTTTTCGTGGCAGAATTGGCTAGCACGATCAACTGTTAACTGAAAGGTTGTAGGTTCGAGCCCTCCCGGGAGCATTGTGTCGCTTTTTTTCTTTGCGCTGATAGCTTTGTAGAAATGTTCAGACGGTGGTGAGAGTAGAGCACGACTATCTCCTTGGCGCCATTGGCTAGCGCGTTCAGCTGTTAACCAAAAGGTTGGAGGTTCGAGCCCTCTCGGGAGCAGTGTGTCTATTTTTTCTTTGCGCTGATAGCTTTGTAGAAATGTTCTCATGGTGGTGAGAGTGGAGCACGACTATCTCCGTGGCGCAATCGGCTAGCGCGATCGGCTGTTAACCGAAAGTTTGGAGGTTCGACCTCTCCCGGGAGCGTTGTGTCGCTTTTTTTCTTTGCGCTGATACCTTTAAGGAATGTTATGACCGTGGTGAGAATAGAGCATGACTATCTCCGGGGCGCAATTAGCTAGCGCGTTCAGCTGTTAACCAAAAGGTTGGAGGTTCGAGCCCTCCCGAGAGCGGTGTGTCTCTTTTTTTTGCGCTGATAGCTTTGTAGAAATGTTCTGACGGTGGTGAGAGTGGAGCACGAATATCTCCGTGGCGCAATTGGCTAGCGCGTTCGGCTGTGAACCAAAACGTTGGAGGTTCCAGCCCTTCCAAGAGAGGTGTGTCTCTTTTTTCTTTGCGCTGATAGCTTTGTAGAAAGGTTCTCAAGGTGGTGAGAGTGGAGCACGACTGTCTCCGTGGCGCAATTGGCTAGCTCGATCGGCTGTTAACCGAAAGTTTGGAGGTTCGAGCTCTCCCGGGAGCGGTGTGTCGCTTTTCTTCTTTGCACTGATACCTTTGACAAATGTTATGACCGTGGTGAGAATAGAGCACGACTATCTCCGGGGCGCAATCGTCTAGCGCGTTCAGCTGTTAACCAAATGGTTGGAGGTTCGAGCCATCCCGAGAGTGGTGTGTCTCTTTTTTTCTTTGCGCTGATAGCTTTGTAGAAATGTTCTGACCGTGGAGAGAGATGAGCACGACTGTCCCCGTGGCGCAATAGGCTAGCGCGATCAGCTGTTAACCAAAAGTTTGGAGGTTCGAGCCCTTCAATGAGTGGTTGTTGCTTTTTTTCTTTGCACTGATAGCTTTGGAGAATAGTTCCGAGGGTGGTGATAGTGGAACACGACTATCTCCGTGACGCAATTGGCTAGCGCGTTCGGCTGTTAACCAAAAAGTTGGGGGTTCGAGCCCTCCGGAGAACGGTGTGTCTCTTTTTTTAGATGCGGAAGCATCTTATACTCGCGCCTTGTAATGCGCCGTCCGCGCCGTCCGCGCCATCCGCACCGCTTCTCGAACATTCGACAGCTGACGCGCGCGCATGCGCCGTCGCGCCGTCGCCCACCATCTGTGCCGCGCGCGCTTCTCCTTCGAGAACATTCGACAGCTGACAGCGCATGCGCCGTCGCGCCGTCGCCATCTGTGCCGCGCGCGCGCTTCTCCTTCGAGAACATTCAACAGCTGACAGTGCATGCGCCGTCGCGCTGTATATATTCTCAAGGTCGGCGCTCGCTCGCTCAGTTGCCGCTCGTCGGTTGGTTTGTACGGCGCGTCGACGTCCAAGGTCGCGGTGAAATGAATTCTAACGAATCCACAAACACAATGATCGACGTCCCTTCGACCAGCGCCGTCCTTTCGCATACGTGTGTACGTGTTCACTCATTTAATACCCCCTCCTACAACCACGCTAACCAATTTAGCCATCGACCCAAGTAAGTCGCAATTTAACACCCCATTTCACAACCACGTTAACCAATTTAGCCATCGACCCAAGTAAGTCGCACTTTAACACCCCGTTAACCAATTATATGCTCCGCATCCTCCTCAGTGTTCCCCCGAGGGAAGCTGCGGGCAATTTTTTCTTTGCGCTGATAGCTTTGGAGGAATGTTCTGACGGTGGTGAGAGTGGAGCACGACTGTTTCCATGGCAGAATTGGCTAGCGCGATCAACTGTTAACTGAGAGGTTTGAGGTTCAAGCCCTCCCGGGAGCAGTGTGTCGCTTTTTTTCTTTGCGCTGATAGCTTTGGAGAAATGTTCTGACGGTGGTGAGAGTGGAACACGACTATCTCCATGACGCAATCGGCTAGTGCGCTCGGCTGTTAACCAAAAGTTTGGAGGTTCGAGCCCTCCAGAGAGCGGTATGTCGCTTTTTTTGCTCTGATAACTTTGGAGATATGTTCTGACGGTGGTGAGAATAGAGCACGACTATCTTTGGGGCGCAATTGGCTAGCGCGTTCAGCTGTTAACCAAAAGGTTGGAGGTTCGAGCCCTCCCGAGAGCGGTGTGTCTTTTTTTTTCTTGGCGCTGATACATTTGGAGAAATGTTCTCATGGTGGTGAGAGTTGAGCACGAATATCTCCGTGGTGCAATTGGCTAGAACGTTTGGCTGTTAACCAAAACGGAGGTTCGAGCCCTCCCGAGGGCGGTGTGTCTCTTTTTTTTCTTTGCGCTGATAGCTTTGGAGGAATGTTCTGACGGTGGTGAGAGCCAAACCCGACTGTCTCCGTGGCGCAATTGGCTAGCGCGATCGGCTGTTAACCGAAAGTTTGGAGGTTCGAGCTCTCCCGGGAGCGGTGTGTCGCTTGTTTTCTTTGCGCTGATAGCTTTGTAGAAACGTTCTGAGCGTGGTGAGAGTGGAGCACGACTGTTTTCGTGGCAGAATTGGCTAGAACGATCACCTGTTAACTGAAAGGTTGTAGGTTCGAGCCCTCCCGGGAGCATTGTGTCGCTTTTTTTCTTTGCGCTGATAGCTTTGTAGAAATGTTCAGACGGTGGTGAGAGTAGAGCACGACTGTCTCCGGGGCGCAATTGGCTAGCGCGTTCAGCTGTTAACCAAAAGGTTGGGGGTTCGAGCCCTCCCGAGAGCGGTGTGTCTCTTTTTTTCTTTGTGCTGATACATTTGAAGAAATGTTCTTATGGTGGTGAGAGTTGAGCACGAATATCTCCGTGGTGCAATTGGCTAGCACGTTCGGCTGTTAACCAAAACGTTGGAGGTTCGAGCCCTCCCGAGGGCGGTGTGTCTCTTTTTTTTCGCACTGATAGCTTTGGAGAAATGTTCTGAGGGTTGTGAGATTGGAACACGACTATCTCCGTGACGCCATTGGCTAGCGCGTTTGGCTGTTAACCAAAAGGTTGGAGGTTCGAGCCCTCCAGAGAGCCGTGTGTCTCTTTTTTTTCTTTGCGCTGATAGCTTTGGAGGAATGTTCTGACGGTGGTGAGAGCCGAACCCGACTGTCTCCGTGGCGCAATTGGCTAGCGCGATCGGCTGTTAACCGAAAGTTTGGAGGTTCGAGCTCTCCCGGAACGGTGTGTCGCTTTTTTTCTTTGCGCTGATAGCTTTGGAGAAACGTTCTGAGGGTGGTGAGAGTGGAGCACGACTGTTTTCGTGGCAGAATTGGCTAGCACGATCAACTGTTAACTGAAAGGTTGGAGGTTCGAGCCCTCTCGGGAGCGGTGTGTCTATTTTTTCTTTGCGCTGATAGCGTTGTAGAAATGTTCTCATGGTGGTGAGAGTGGAGCACGACTGTCTCCGTGGCGCAATCGGCTAGCGCGATCGGCTGTTAACCGAAAGTTTGGAGGTTCGACCTCTCCCGGGAGCGGTGTGTCGCTTTTTTTCTTTGCGCTGATACCTTTAAGGAATGTTATGACCGTGGTGAGAATAGAGCATGACTATCTCCGGGGCGCAATTAGCTAGCGCGTTCAGCTGTTAACCAAAAGGTTGGAGGTTCGAGCCCTCCCGAGAGCGGTGTGTCTCTTTTTTTGCGCTGATAGCTTTGTAGAAATGTTCTGACGGTGGTGAGAGTGGAGCACGAATATCTCCGTGGCGCAATTGGCTAGCGCGTTCGGCTGTGAACCAAAACGTTGGAGGTTCGAGCCCTCCCAAGAGAGGTGTGTCTCTTTTTTCTTTGCGCTGATAGCTTTGTAGAAAGGTTCTCAAGGTGGTGAGAGTGGAGCACGACTGTCTCCGTGGCGCAATTGGCTAGCTCGATCGGCTGTTAACCGAAAGTTTGGAGGTTCGAGCTCTCCCGGGAGCGGTGTGTCGCTTTTCTTCTTTGCACTGATACCTTTGACAAATGTTATGACCGTGGTGAGAATAGAGCACGACTATCTCCGGGGCGCAATCGTCTAGCGCGTTCAGCTGTTAACCAATTGGTTGGAGGTTCGAGCCATCCCGAGAGTGGTGTGTCTCTTTTTTTCTTTGCGCTGATAGCTTTGTAGAAATGTTCTGACCGTGGAGAGAGATGAGCACGACTGTCCCCGTGGCGCAATAGGCTAGCGCGATCAGCTGTTAACCAAAAGTTTGGAGGTTCGAGCCCTTCAATAAGTGGTTGTTGCTTTTTTTCTTTGCACTGATAGCTTTGGAGAATAGTTCCGAGGGTGGTGATAGTGGAACACGACTATCTCCGTGACGCAATTGGCTAGCGCGTTCGGCTGTTAACCAAAAAGTGGGGGGTTCGAGCCCTCCGGAGAACGGTGTGTCTCTTTTTTTAGATGCGGAAGCATCTTATACTCGCGCCTTGTAGTGCGCCGTCCGCGCCGTCCGCGCCATCCGCACCGCTTCTCGAACATTCGACAGCTGACGCGCGCGCATGCGCCGTCGCGCCGTCGCCCACCATCTGTGCCGCGCGCGCTTCTCCTTCGAGAACATTCGACAGCTGACAGCGCATGCGCCGTCGCGCCGTCGCCATCTGTGCCGCGCGCGCGCTTCTCCTTCGAGAACATTCAACAGCTGACAGTGCATGCGCCGTCGCGCTGTATATATACTCAAGGTCGGCGCTCGCTCGCTCAGTTGCCGCTCGTCGGTTGGTTTGTACGGCGCGTCGACGTCCAAGGTCGCGGTGAAATGAATTCCAACGAATCCACAAACACAATGATCGACGTCCCTTCGACCAGCGCCGTCCTTTCGCATACGTGTGTACGTGTTCACTCATTTAATACCCCCTCCTACAACCACGTTAACCAATTTAGCCATCGACCCAAGTAAGTCGCAATTTAACACCCCATTTCACAACCACGTTAACCAATTTAGCCATCGACCCAAGTAAGTCGCACTTTAACACCCCGTTAACCAATTATATGCTCCGCATCCTCCTCAGTGTTCCCCCGAGGGAAGCTGCGGGCTATTTTTTCTTTGCGCTGATAGCTTTGGAGGAATGTTCTGACGGTAGTGAGAGTGGAGCACGACTGTTTCCATGGCAGAATTGGCTAGCGCGATCAACTCTTATCTGAAAGGTTTGAGGTTCAAGCCCTCCCGGGAGCAGTGTGTCGCTTTTTTTCTTTGCGCTGATAGCTTTGGAGAAATGTTCTGACGGTGGTGAGAGTGGAACACGACTATCTCCATGACGCAATCGGCTAGCGCGCTCGGCTGTTAACCAAAAGTTTGGAGGTTCGAGCCCTCCAGAGAGCGGTATGTCGCTTTTTTTGCTCTGATAGCTTTGGAGATATGTTCTGACGGTGGTGAGAATAGAGCACGACTATCTTTGGGGCGCAATTGGCTAGCGCGTTCAGCTGTTAACCAAAAGGTTGGAGGTTCGAGCCCTCCCGAGAGCGGTGTGTCTCTTTTTTTCTTGGCGCTGATACATTTGGAGAAATGTTCTCATGGTGGTGAGAGTTGAGCACGAATATCTCCGTGGTGGAATTGGCTAGCGCGTTTGGCTGTTAACCAAAAGGTTGGAGGTTCGAGCCCTCCGGAGAGCCGTGTGTCTCTTTTTTTTTCTTCGCGCTGATAGCTTTTGAGGAATGTTCTGACGGTGGTGAGAGTCGAACCCGACTGTCTCCGTGGCGCATTTGGCTAGCGCGATCGGCTGTTAACCGAAGGTTTGGAGGTTCGAGCTCTCCCGGGAGCGGTGTGTCGCTTTTTTTCTTTGCGCTGATACCTTTGAGGAATGTTATGACCGTGGTGAGAACAGAACACGACTATCTTCGGGGCGCAATTGGCTAGCGCGTTCAGCTGTTAACCAAAAGGTTGAAGGTTCGAGCCCTCCCGAAAGCGGTGAGTCTCTTTTTTTTTCTTTGCACTGATATCTTTGTAGAAATGTTCTGACGGTGGTGAGAGTGGAGCACGACTTTCTCCGTCACGCAATTGGCTAGCGCGTTTGTCTGTTAACCAAAAGGTTGGAGGTTCGAGCCCTCGGGAGAGCGGTGTGTCTCTTTTTTTTTCTTTGCGCGTATAGCTTTGGAGGAATGTTCTGACGGTGGTGAGAGCGAATATCTCCGTGGCGCAATTGGCTAGCGCGTTCGGCTGTGAACCAAAACGGTTGAGGTTCGAGCCCTACCAAGAGAGGTGTGTCTCTTTTTTCTTTGCGCTGATACCTTTGAGGAATGTTATGACCGTGGTGAGAATAGAGCACGACTATCTCCGGGGCGCGATTGGCTAGCGCGTTCAGCTGTTAACCAAAAGGTTGGAGGTTCGAGCTCTCCCGAGAGCGGTGTGTCTTTTTTTTCTTTGCGCTGATATATTTGTAGAAATGTTCTGACGGTGGTGAGAGTGGAACACGACTATTTCCGGGGCGCGATTGGCTAGCGCGTTCAGCTGTTAACCAAAAGGTTGGAGGTTCGAGCCCTCCCGAGAGCGGTGTGTCTCTTTTTTTCTTTGCGCTGATAGCTTTGTAGAAATGTTCTGACCATGGTGAGAGATGAGCACGACGATCCCCGTGGCGCAATAGGCTAGTGCGATCAGCTGTTAACCAAAAGGTTGGACGTTCGAGCCCTCCCATGAGTGGTGGGTTGCGTTTTTTCTTCGCGCTGATAGCTTCGGAGAAACGTTCTGACGGTGGTGAGGGTGGAGCACGACTATCTCCGTGGCGCAATCGGCTAGCGCGTTCAGCTGTTAACCGAAAGGTTGTAGGTTCGAGCGCTACCGGGAGCAGTGTGTCTGTTTTTTCTTTGCGCTGATAGCTTTGTAGAAATGTTCTGACGGTGGTGAAAGTGGAACACGACTGTCTCCGTGACGCAATTGGCTAGCGCGATCAACTGTTAACTGAAAGGTTGTAGGTTCGAGCCCTCAGGGAGCAGTGTGTCACTTTTTTTCTTTGCGCTAATAGCTTTGTAGAAATGTTCAGACGGTGGTGAGAGTAGAGCACGACTATCTCCTTGGCGCCATTGGCTAGCGCGTTCAGCTGTTAACCAAAAGGTTGTAGGTTTGAGCCCTCTCGAGAGCAGTGTGTTTATTTTTTCATTGCGCTGATAGCTTTGTAGAATTGTTGTCATGGTGGTGAGAGTGGAGCACGAATATCTCCGTGGCGCAATTGGCTAGCGCGTTCGGCTGTGAACCAAAAGGTTGGAGGTTCGAGCCATCCCGAGAGCGGTGTGTCTCTTATTTTCTTTGCGCTGATAGGTTTGTAGAAATGTTCTGTCCGTGGTGAGAGATGAGCACGACTGTCCTCGTGGCGCAATAGCGCGATCAGCTGTTAACCAAAAGGGGTGAGGTTCGAGCCCTCCCATGAGTGGTTTGTTGCTTTTTTTATTTGCGCTGATAGCTTTGGAGAAATGTTCTGAGGGTGGTGAGAGTAGAACACAACTATCTCTGTGACGCAATTGGCTAGTGCGTTCGGCTGTTAACAAAAAATTTGGGGGTTCGAGCCCTCCAGAGAACGGTGCGTCTCTTTTTTTTCTTTGCGCTTATAGCTTTGGAGGAATTTTCTGACGGTGGTGAGAGTGGAGCACGACTGTTTCCATGGCAGAATTGGCTAGCGCGATCAACTCTTAACTGAAAGGTTTAAGGTTCGAGCCCTCCCAGGAGCAGTGTGTCGCTTTTTTTTGCGCTGATAGCTTTGGAGAAATGTTCTGACGCTGGTGAGAGTAGAGCACGACTATCTCCTTGACGCAATGGGCTAGCGTGTTCGGCTGTTAACGAAAAGGTTGGAGGTTCGAGCCCTCCCATGAGCGGTGTGTCGCTTTTTTTGCTCTGATAGCTTGGGAGAAATGTTCTGACGGTGGTGAGATAGGAGCACGACTGTCTCCGTAGCACAATTGGCTAGTGTGATCGGCTGTTACCCGAAAGTTTGGAGGTTCGAGCTCTCCCGGGTGCGGTGTGTCGCTTTTTTTCTTTGCGCTGATACTTTTTAGGAATGTTATGACCGTGGTGAGAACAGAACACGACTATCTCCGGGGCGCAATTGGCTAGCGCGTTCAGCTGTTAACCAAAAGGTTGGAGGATCGAGCCCTCCCGAGAGCGGTGTGTCTCTTTTTTCTTTGCGCTGATATCTTTGTAGAAATGTTCTGACGGTGGTGAGAGTGGAGCACGAACATCTCCGTGGCGCAATTGGCTAGCGTGTTCGGATGTGAATCAAAACGTTGGAGGTTCGAGCCCTCCCGAGGGCGGTGTGTCTCTTTTTTTTCTTCGCACTGATAGCTTTGGAAAAATGTTCTGAGAGTGGTGAGAGTGGAACACGACTTTCTCCGTAACGCAATTGGCTAGCGCGTTCAGCTGTTAACCAAAAGGTTGGAGGTTCGAGCCCTCCCGAGAGCGGTGTGTCTCTTTTTTTCTTGGCGCTGATACATTTGGAGAAATGTTCTCATGGTGGTGAGAGTTGAGCACGAATATCTCCGTGGTGCAATTGGCTAGAACGTTTGGCTGTTAACCAAAACGGAGGTTCGAGCCCTCCCGAGGGCGGTGTGTCTCTTTTTTTTCTTTGCGCTGATAGCTTTGGAGGAATGTTCTGACGGTGGTGAGAGCCAAACCCGACTGTCTCCGTGGCGCAATTGGCTAGCGCGATCGGCTGTTAACCAAAAGGTTGGAGGTTCGAGCCCTCCCGAGAGCGGTGTGTCTCTTTTTTTCTTGGCGCTGATACATTTGGAGAAATGTTCTCATGGTGGTGAGAGTTGAGCACGAATATCTCCGTGGTGCAATTGGCTAGAACGTTTGGCTGTTAACCAAAACGGAGGTTCGAGCCCTCCCGAGGGCGGTGTGTCTCTTTTTTTTCTTTGCGCTGATAGCTTTGGAGGAATGTTCTGACGGTGGTGAGAGCCAAACCCGACTGTCTCCGTGGCGCAATTGGCTAGCGCGATCGGCTGTTAACCGAAAGTTTGGAGGTTCGAGCTCTCCCGGGAGCGGTGTGTCGCTTGTTTTCTTTGCGCTGATAGCTTTGTAGAAACGTTCTGAGCGTGGTGAGAGTGGAGCACGACTGTTTTCGTGGCAGAATTGGCTAGAACGATCACCTGTTAACTGAAAGGTTGTAGGTTCGAGCCCTCCCGGGAGCATTGTGTCGCTTTTTTTCTTTGCGCTGATAGCTTTGTAGAAATGTTCAGACGGTGGTGAGAGTAGAGCACGACTGTCTCCGGGGCGCAATTGGCTAGCGCGTTCAGCTGTTAACCAAAAGGTTGGGGGTTCGAGCCCTCTCGGGAGCGGTGTGTCTATTTTTTCTTTGCGCTGATAGCTTTGTAGAAATGTTCTCATGGTGGTGAGAGTGGAGCACGACTGTCTCCGTGGCGCAATCGGCTAGCGCGATCGGCTGTTAACCGAAAGTTTGGAGGTTCGACCTCTCCCGGGAGCGGTGTGTCGCTTTTTTTCTTTGCGCTGATACCTTTAAGGAATGTTATGACCGTGGTGAGAATAGAGCATGACTATCTCCGGGGCGCAATTAGCTAGCGCGTTCAGCTGTTAACCAAAAGGTTGGAGGTTCGAGCCCTCCCGAGAGCGGTGTGTCTCTTTTTTTGCGCTGATAGCTTTGTAGAAATGTTCTGACGGTGGTGAGAGTGGAGCACGAATATCTCCGTGGCGCAATTGGCTAGCGCGTTCGGTTGTGAACCAAAACGTTGGAGGTTCGAGCCCTCCCAAGAGAGGTGTGTCTCTTTTTTCTTTGCGCTGATAGCTTTGTAGAAAGGTTCTCAAGGTGGTGAGAGTGGAGCACGACTGTCTCCGTGGCGCAATTGGCTAGCTCGATCGGCTGTTAACCGAAAGTTTGGAGGTTCGAGCTCTCCCGGGAGCGGTGTGTCGCTTTTCTTCTTTGCACTGATACCTTTGACAAATGTTATGACCGTGGTGAAAATAGAGCACGACTATCTCCGGGGCGCAATCGTCTAGCGCGTTCAGCTGTTAACCAAATGGTTGGAGGTTCGAGCCATCCCGAGAGTGGTGTGTCTCTTTTTTTCTTTGCGCTGATAGCTTTGTAGAAATGTTCTGACCGTGGAGAGAGATGAGCACGACTGTCCCCGTGGCGCAATAGGCTAGCGCGATCAGCTGTTAACCAAAAGTTTGGAGGTTCGAGCCCTTCAATGAGTGGTTGTTGCTTTTTTTCTTTGCACTGATAGCTTTGGAGAATAGTTCCGAGGGTGGTGATAGTGGAACACGACTATCTCCGTGACGCAATTGGCTAGCGCGTTCGGCTGTTAACCAAAAAGTGGGGGGTTCGAGCCCTCCGGAGAACGGTGTGTCTCTTTTTTTAGATGCGGAAGCATCTAATACTCGCGCCTTGTAGTGCGCCGTCCGCGCCGTCCGCGCCATCCGCACCGCTTCTCGAACATTCGACAGCTGACGCGCGCGCATGCGCCGTCGCGCCGTCGCCCACCATCTGTGCCGCGCGCGCTTCTCCTTCGCGAACATTCGACAGCTGACAGCGCATGCGCCGTCGCGCCGTCGCCATCTGTGCCGCGCGCGCGCTTCTCCTTCGAGAACATTCAACAGCTGACAGTGCATGCGCCGTCGCGCTGTATATATACTCAAGGTCGGCGCTCGCTCGCTCAGTTGCCGCTCGTCGGTTGGTTTGTACGGCGCGTCGACGTCCAAGGTCGCGGTGAAATGAATTCCAACGAATCCACAAACACAATGATCGACGTCCCTTCGACCAGCGCCGTCCTTTCGCATACGTGTGTACGTGTTCACTCATTTAATACCCCCTCCTACAACCACGTTAACCAATTTAGCCATCGACCCAAGTAAGTCGCAATTTAACACCCCATTTCACAACCACGTTAACCAATTTAGCCATCGACCCAAGTAAGTCGCACTTTAACACCCCGTTAACCAATTATATGCTCCGCATCCTCCTCAGTGTTCCCCCGAGGGAAGCTGCGGGCTATTTTTTCTTTGCGCTGATAGCTTTGGAGGAATGTTCTGACGGTAGTGAGAGTGGAGCACGACTGTTTCCATGGCAGAATTGGCTAGCGCGATCAACTCTTAACTGAAAGGTTTGAGGTTCAAGCCCTCCCGGGAGCAGTGTGTCGCTTTTTTTCTTTGCGCTGATAGCTTTGGAGAAATGTTCTGACGGTGGTGAGAGTGGAACACGACTATCTCCATGACGCAATCGGCTAGCGCGCTCGGCTGTTAACCAAAAGTTTGGAGGTTCGAGCGCTCCAGAGAGCGGTATGTCGCTTTTTTTGCTCTGATAGCTTTGGAGATATGTTCTGACGGTGGTGAGAATAGAGCACGACTATCTTTGGGGCGCAATTGGCTAGCGCGTTCAGCTGTTAACCAAAAGGTTGGAGGTTCGAGCCCTCCCGAGAGCGGTGTGTCTCTTCTTTTCTTGGCGCTGATACATTTGGAGAAATGTTCTCATGGTGGTGAGAGTTGAGCACGAATATCTCCGTGGTGCAATTGGCTAGAACGTTCGGCTGTTAACCAAAACGGAGGTTCGAGCCCTCCCGAGGGCGGTGTGTCTCTTTTTTTTTCTTTGCGCTGATAGCTTTGGAGGAATGTTCTGACGGTGGTGAGAGCCGAACCCGACTGTCTCCGTGGCGCAATTGGCTAGCGCGATCGGCTGTTAACCGAAAGTTTGGAGGTTCGAGCTCTCCCGGGAGCGGTGTGTCGCTTGTTTTCTTTGCGCTGATAGCTTTGGAGAAACGTTCTGAGCGTGGTGGGTGTGGAGCACGACTGTTTTCGTGGCAGAATATGCTAGAACGATCACCTGTTAACTGAAAGGTTGTAGGTTCGAGCCCTCCCGGGAGCATTGTGTCGCTTTTTTTCTTTGTGCTGATAGCTTTGTAGAAATGTTCAGACGGTGGTGAGAGTAGAGCACGACTATCTCCTTGGCGCCATTGGCTAGCGCGTTCAGCTGTTAACCGAAAGTTTGGAGGTTCGACCTCTCCCGGGAGCGGTGTCTCGCTTTTTTTCTTTGCGCTGACAGCTGTGGAGAAATGTTGTGACGGTGGTGAGAGTAGAGCACGACTGTGTACGTGGTGCGAGTGGCTAGCACAATTGGCTGTTAACCAAAAGGTTGGAGGTTCGAGCCCTGCCATGAGTGGTGTGTCGCTTTTTTTTCTTTGCGCTACTACCTTTGGAGAAATGTTCTGACCATGGTGAGAGTGGAGCACGACTGTCTCCGTGACGCAATTGGCTAGCGCGTTCGGTTGTTAACGGAAAGGTTGGAGGCTCGAGCCCTCCCATGAGCGGTGTGTCGCTTTTTTTTGCTCTGATAGCTTTGGAGCAATGTTCTGACGGTGGTGAGAATAGAGCATGACTATCTCCGGGGCGCAATTGGCTAGCGCGTTCAGCTGTTAACCAAAAGGTTGGAGGTTCGAGCCCTCCCGAGAGCGGTATGTCTCTTTTTTTCTTTGCGCTGATACATCTGGAGAAATGTTCTTATGGTGGTGAGAGTTGAGCACGAATATCTCCGTGGTGGAATTGGCTAGCACGTTCGGCTGTTAACCAAAACGTTGGAGGTTCGAGCCCTCCAGAGGGCGGTGTGTCTCTTTTGTTTTCTTCGCACTGATATCTTTGTAGAAATGTTCTGACGGTGGTGAGAGTGGAGCACGACTTTCTCCGTCACGCAATTGGCTAGCGCGTTTGGCTGTTAACCAAAAGGTTGGAGGTTCGAGCCCTCGGGAGAGCGGTGTGTCTCTTTTTTTTTCTTTGCGCGTATAGCTTTGGAGGAATGTTCTGACGGTGGTGAGAGCGAATATCTCCGTGGCGCAATTGGCTAGCGCGTTCGGCTGTGAACCAAAACGGTTGAGGTTCGAGCCCTACCAAGAGAGGTGTGTCTCTTTTTTCTTTGCGCTGATACCTTTGAGGAATGTTATGACCGTGGTGAGAATAGAGCACGACTATCTCCGGGGCGCGATTGGCTAGCGCGTTCAGCTGTTAACCAAAAGGTTGGAGGTTCGAGCTCTCCCGAGAGCGGTGTGCCTTTTTTTTCTTTGCGCTGATATATTTGTAGAAATGTTCTGACGGTGGTGAGAGTGGAGCACGACTATTTCCGGGGCGCGATTGGCTAGCGCGTTCAGCTGTTAACCAAAAGGTTGGAGGTTCGAGCCCTCCCGAGAGCGGTGTGTCTCTTTTTTTCTTTGCGCTGATAGCTTTGTAGAAATGTTCTGACCATGGTGAGAGATGAGCACGACGATCCCCGTGGCGCAATAGGCTAGTGCGATCAGCTGTTAACCAAAAGGTTGGACGTTCGAGCCCTCCCATGAGTGGTGGGTTGCGTTTTTTCTTCGCGCTGATAGCTTTGGAGAAACGTTCTGACGGTGGTGAGGGTGGAGCACGACTATCTCCGTGGCGCAATTGGCTAGCGCGTTCAGCTGTTAACCGAAAGGTTGTAGGTTCGAGCGCTACCGGGAGCAGTGTGTCGCTTTTTTTCTTTGCGCTGATAGCTTTGTAGAAATGTTCTGACGGTGGTGAAAGTGGAACACGACTGTCTCCGTGACGCAATTGGCTAGCGCGATCAACTGTTAACTGAAAGGTTGTAGGTTCGAGCCCTCAGGGAGCAGTGTGTCACTTTTTTTCTTTGCGCTAATAGCTTTGTAGAAATGTTCAGACGGTGGTGAGAGTAGAGCACGACTATCTCCTTGGCGCCATTGGCTAGCGCGTTCAGCTGTTAACCAAAAGGTTGTAGGTTTGAGCCCTCTCGAGAGCAGTGTGTTTATTTTTTCATTGCGCTGATAGCTTTGTAGAATTGTTGTCATGGTGGTGAGAGTGGAGCACGACTGTCTCCGTGGCGCAATCGGCTAGCGCGATCGGCTGTTAACCGAAAGTTTGGAGGTTCGACCTCTCCCGGGAGCGGTGTGTCGCTTTTTTTCTTTGCGCTGATACCATTAAGGAATGTTATGACCGTGGTGAGAATAGAGCATGACTATCTCCGGGGCGCAATTAGCTAGCTCGTTCAGCTGTTAACCAAAAGGTTGGAGGTTCGAGCCCACCCGAGAGCGGTGTGTCTCTTTTTTGCTTTGCGCTGATAGCTTTGTAGAAATGTTCTGACGGTGGTGATAGTGGAGCACGAATATCTCCGTGGCGCAATTGGCTAGCGCGTTCGGCTGTGAACCAAAAGGTTGGAGGTTCGAGCCATCCCGAGAGCGGTGTGTCTCTTATTTTCTTTGCGCTGATAGGTTTGTAGAAATGTTCTGTCCGTGGTGAGAGATGAGCACGACTGTCCTCGTGGCGCAATAGCGCGATCAGCTGTTAACCAAAAGGGGTGAGGTTCGAGCCCTCCCATGAGTGGTTTGTTGCTTTTTTTATTTGCGCTGATAGCTTTGGAGAAATGTTCTGAGGGTGGTGAGAGTAGAACACAACTATCTCTGTGACGCAATTGGCTAGTGCGTTCGGCTGTTAACAAAAAATTTGGGGGTTCGAGCCCTCCAGAGAACGGTGTGTCTCTTTTTTTTCTTTGCGCTTATAGCTTTGGAGGAATTTTCTGACGGTGGTGAGAGTGGAGCACGACTGTTTCCATGGCAGAATTGGCTAGCGCGATCAACTCTTAACTGAAAGGTTTAAGGTTCGAGCCCTCCCAGGAGCAGTGTGTCGCTTTTTTTTTTGCGCTGATAGCTTTGGAGAAATGTTCTGACGCTGGTGAGAGTAGAGCACGACTATCTCCTTGACGCAATGGGCTAGCGTGTTCGGCTGTTAACGAAAAGGTTGGAGGTTCGAGCCCTCCCATGAGCGGTGTGTCGCTTTTTTTGCTCTGATAGCTTGGGAGAAATGTTCTGACGGTGGTGAGATAGGAGCACGACTGTCTCCGTAGCACAATTGGCTAGTGTGATCGGCTGTTACCCGAAAGTTTGGAGGTTCGAGCTCTCCCGGGTGCGGTGTGTCGCTTTTTTTCTTTGCGCTGATACTTTTTAGGAATGTTATGACCGTGGTGAGAACAGAACACGACTATCTCCGGGGCGCAATTGGCTAGCGCGTTCAGCTGTTAACCAAAAGGTTGGAGGATCGAGCCCTCCCGAGAGCGGTGTGTCTCTTTTTTCTTTGCGCTGATATCTTTGTAGAAATGTTCTGACGGTGGTGAGAGTGGAGCACGAACATCTCCGTGGCGCAATTGGCTAGCGTGTTCGGATGTGAATCAAAACGTTCGAGGTTCGAGCCCTCCCGAGGGCGGTGTGTCTCTTTTTTTTCTTCGCACTGATAGCTTTGGAAAAATGTTCTGAGAGTGGTGAGAGTGGAACACGACTTTCTCCGTAACGCAATTGGCTAGCGCGTTTGGCTGTTAACCAAAAGGTTGGAGGTTCGAGCCCTCCGGAGAGCGGTGTGTCTCTTTTTTGCTTTGCGCTGATAGCTTTGTAGAAATGTTCTGACCGTGGTGAGAGATGAGCACGACTGTCTCCGTGGCGCAAATGGCTAGCGCGATCAGCTGTTAACCAAAAGGTTGGAGGTTCGATTCCCCCATGATTGGTGTGTTGCTTTTTTTCTTAGCGCTGATAGCTTTAGAGAAATGTTCTGAAGGTGGTGAGAGTGGAGCACGACTATCTCCGTGGCGCAATTGGCTAGCGCGTTCGGCTGTTAACCAAAAGATTGGAGGTTCGAGCCCTCCCGAGAGCGGTGTGTCTCTTTGTTCTTTGCGCTGACAGCTATGGAGAAATGTTGTGACGGTGGTGAGAGGAGAGCACGACTGCCTACGTGGCGCATTTGGCTAGCACGATCGGCTGTTAACCAAAATTTTGGAGGTTCGAGCCCTGCCATGAGTGCTGTGTCGCTTTTTTTTCTTTGCGCTGATACCTTTGGAGAAATGTTCTGACCATGGTGAGAGTAGAGCAGGACTGTTTCCGTGGAAGAATTGGCTAGCGCGATCAACTGTTAACTGAAAGGTTGCAGGTTCGAGCCCTCCCGGGAGCAGTGTGTCGCTTTTTTTCTTTGCGCTTATAGCTTTGGAGAAATGTTCTGACGGTGGTGAGAGTAGTGCACGACTATCTCCTTGTCGCAATTGGCTAGCGCGTTCAGCTGTTAACCAAAAGTTTGGAGGTTCGAGCCCTCCCGAGAGCGGTGTGTCTCTTTTTTCTTTGCGCTGGCAGCTTTGTAGAAATGTTCTCACGGTGGTGAGAGTGGAACACGACTTTCTCCGTGACGCAATTGGCTAGCGCGTTTGGCTGTTAACCAAAAGTTTCAAGGTTCGAGCCCTCCCATGAGTGGTGTGTTGCTTTTTTTCATCGCGCTGATAGCTTTAGAGAAATGTTCTGACGGTGGTGAGAGTAGAGCACGACTACCTCCGTGGCGCAATTGGCTAGCGCGATCGTCTGTTAACCAAAAGGTTGGAGGTTTGAGCCCGCCCGAGAGCGGTGTGTCTCTTTTTTTCTTTGCGCTGATACCTTTAAGGAATGTTATGACCATGGTGAGAATAGAGCACGACTATCTCCGCGGCGCAATTGGCTAGCGCATTCAGCCTTTAACCAAAAGTTTGGAGGTTCGAGCCCTCCCGAGGGCGGTGTGTCTCTTTTTTTCTTTGCGCTGATAGCTTTGTAGAAATGTTCTGACGGTGGTGAGAGTGGAGCACGACTGTCTCCGTTGCGCAAATGGCTAGCGCGATCGGCTGTTAACCAAAAGTTTGGAGGTTCGAGCCCTCCCGAGAGCGGTGTGTCTCTTTTTTTCTTTGCGCTGATAGCTTTGGAGGAATGTTCTGACGGTAGTGAGAGTGGAGCACGACTGCTTCCGTGGCAGAATTGGCTAGCGCAATGAACTGTTAACTAAATGGTTGGAGGTTCGAGCCCTCTCGAGAGCGGTGTGTCTATTTTTTTGCGCTGATAGCTTTGTAGAAATGTTGTCACGGTGGTGAGAGTGGAACACGACTTTCTCCGTGACGCAATTAGCTAGCGCGATCGGCTGTTAACCAAAAGGATGGAGGTTCGAGCCCTCCCGAGAGCGGTGTGTCTCTTTTTTTCTTTGCGCTGATAGCTTTGAAGAAATGTTCTGAGGGTGGTGAGAGTGAAACACGACTATCTCCTTGACGCAATGGGCTAGCGCGTTTGGCTGTTAACCAAAAGGTTGGGGGTACGAGCCCTCCCGAGAGTGGTGCGTCTCTTTTTTCTT
Source organism: Rhipicephalus microplus (assembly GCF_043290135.1). Taxonomy (NCBI): domain Eukaryota; kingdom Metazoa; phylum Arthropoda; class Arachnida; order Ixodida; family Ixodidae; genus Rhipicephalus; species Rhipicephalus microplus. The sequence goes on along the minus strand of NC_134703.1, from coordinate 204,162,459 downwards.
TGCGCTGGCAGCTGTGGAGAAATCTTCTGACTGTGGTGAGAGTGGAACACGACTTTCTTCGGGACGCAATTGGCTAGCGCGTTCAGCTGTTAACCAAAAGGTAGGAGGTTCGAGCCCTCCCGAGAGTGGTGCGTCTCTTTTTTCTTTGCGCTGACAGCTGTGGAGAAATGTTCTGACGGTGGTGAGAGTAGAGCACGACTGTCTACATGGCGCAATTGGCAATCACGATCGGCTGATAACCAAAAGATTGGACCTTCGAGCCCTGCCATGAGCGGTGTGTCGCTTTTTTTGCGCTGCTACCTTTGGAGAAATGTTCTGACGGTGGTGAGATTGGAGCACGACTATCTCCGGGGCGCAAATGGCTAGCGCGTTCAGCTGTTACCAAAAAGGTTGGAGGTTCGAGCCCTCCCGAGAGCGGTGTGTCTCTTTTTTTCTTTGCGCTGATAGCTTTTTAGAAATGTTCTGACGGTGGTGAGAGTGGAGCACGAATATATCCGTGGCGCTATTTGCTAGCGCGTTCGGCTGTGAACAAAAACGTTGGAGGTTCGAGCCCTCCCGAAAGCAGTGTGTCTCTTTATTTCTTTGCGCTGATAGCTTTGTAGATATGTTCTGACGGTGGTGAGAGTGGAGCACGACTGTCTCCGTGGCACAATTGGCTAGCGCGATCGGCTGTTAACCAAAAGGTTGGAGGTTCGAGCCCTCCCGAAAGTGGTGTGTTTCTTCTTTTTTTTGCGCTGATAGCTTTGGAGAAACGTTCTGAGGGTAGTGAGAGTGGAACAAGACTATCTCCGTGACGCAGTTGGCTAGCGCGTTCGGCTGTTAACCGAAAGGTTGGACGTTCGAGCCCTCCGGAGAGCAGTGTCACTTTTTTTTCTTTGCGCTGATAGCTTTCGAGGAGTGTTCTGATGGGGATGAAAGTGGAGCACGACTGTTTCCGTGGCAGATTCGCCTAGGCGATCAACTGTTAACTGAAAGGTTGGAGGTTCGAGCCCTCCCGAGAGCAGTGGGTCGCTTATTTTCTTTGGGCTGATAGCTTTGGATAAATGTTCTGACGGTGGTGAGAGTAGAGCACGTTTATCTCCTTGGCGATATTGGCTAGCGCGTTCAGCTGTTAACCAAAAGGTTGGAGGTTCGAGCCCTCCCGAGAGCGGTGTGTCTCTTTGTTCTTTGCGCTGACAGCTATGGAGAAATGTTGTGACGGTGGTGAGAGGAGAGCACGACTGCCTACGTGGCGCATTTGGCTAGCACGATCGGCTGTTAACCAAAATTTTGGAGGTTCGAGCCCTGCCATGAGTGCTGTGTCGCTTTTTTTTCTTTGCGCTGATACCTTTGGAGAAATGTTCTGACCATGGTGAGAGTAGAGCAGGACTGTTTCCGTGGAAGAATTGGCTAGCGCGATCAACTGTTAACTGAAAGGTTGCAGGTTCGAGCCCTCCCGGGAGCAGTGTGTCGCTTTTTTTCTTTGCGCTTATAGCTTTGGAGAAATGTTCTGACGGTGGTGAGAGTAGTGCACGACTATCTCCTTGTCGCAATTGGCTAGCGCGTTCAGCTGTTAACCAAAAGTTTGGAGGTTCGAGCCCTCCCGAGAGCGGTGTGTCTCTTTTTTCTTTGCGCTGGCAGCTGTGGAGAAATGTTCTGACGGTGGTGAGAGTAGCGCACGACTGTCTACGTGGCGCGATTGGCTAGCACGATCGGCTGTTAAGCAAAAGTTTGGAGGTGTGAGCCCTGTCATGAGCGGTGTGTCGCTTTTTTTTCTTTGCGCTGCTACCTTTGGAGAAATGTTCTGACCATGGTGAGAGTGGAGCACGACTGTCTCCATGACGCATTTGGCTAGCGCGCTCGGCTGTTAACGGAAAGGTAGGAGGTTCGAGCCCTCCCGAGAGCGGTGTGTCTCTTTTTTTCTTTGCGCTGATACCTTTAAGAAATGTTATGACCGTGGTGAGATTAGACCACGACTATCTCCGCGGCGCAATTGGCTAGCGCGTTCAGCATTTAACCAAAAGTTTGGAGGTTCGAGCCCTCCCGAGAGCGGTGTGTCTCTTTTTTTGTTTGCGCTGATAGCTTTGTAGAAATGTTCTGACGGTGGTGAGAGTGGAGAACGACTATCTCCGGGGCGCAATTGGCTAGCGCGTTCAGCTGTTAACCAAAAGGTTGGAGGTTCGAGCCCTCCCGAGAGCGGTGTGTCTCTTTTTTTCTTTGCGCTGATATCTTTGTAGAAATGTTCTGACGGTGGTGAGAGTGGAGCACGAATATCTCCGTGGCGGAATTGGCTAGCGCGTTTGGATGTGAATCAAAACGTTGGAAGTTCGAGCCCTCCCATGAGCCGTGTGTCGCTTTTTTTCTTTGCGCTGTTACATTTGGAGAAATGTTCTGATGGTGGTGAGAGTTGAGCACGAATATCTCTGTGGTGCAATTGGCTAGCACGTTCGGCTGTTAACCAAAACGTTGGAGGTTCGAGCCCTCCGGAGAGCGGTGTGTCTCTTTTCTTTCTTTGCGCTGATAGCTTTGGAGAAATGTTCTGACGGTGGTGAGAGTGGAGCGCGACTGTTTTCGTGGCAGAATTGGCTAGCGCGATCAACTGTTAACCAAAAGGTTGGAGGTTCGAGCCCTCCCGAGAGTGTGTGTCTCTTTTTCTTTGCTCTGACAGCTGTGGAGAAATGTTCTGATGGTGGTGAGAGTAGAGCACGACTATCTACGTGGCGCAATTGGCTCGCACGATCTGCTGTTAACCAAAAGGTTGGAGGTTCGAGCCCTGCCATGAGCTGTGTGTCGCTTTTTTTTCTTTGCGCTGCTACTTTTGGAGAAATGTTCTGACCATGGTGAGAGTGGAGCACGACTGTCTCCATGACGCAATCGGCTTGCGCGTTCGGCTGTTAACGGAAAGGTTGGAGGTTCGAGCCCTTTAATGAGCAGTGTGTCACTTTTTTGCGCTGATAGCCTTGGAGAAATATTCTGACGGTGGTGACAGTGCAGCACGACTATATCCGGGGCGCAATTGGCTAGCGCGTTCAGCTGTTAACCAAAAGGTTGGAGGTTGGAGCCCTCCCGAGAGCGGTGTGTCTCCTTTTTTCTTTGCGCTGATACCTTTAAGAAATGTTATGACCGTGGTGAGAATAGAGCACGACTATCTCCGCGGCGCAATTGGCTAGCGTGTTCAGCATTTAACCAAAAGTTTGTAGGTTCAAGCCCTCCCGAGAGCGGAGTGTCTCTTTTTTGTTTTCGCTGATAGCTTTGTAGAAATGTTCTGACGGTGGTGAGAGTGGAGAACGACTGTCTCCGTCGCGCAAATGGCTAGCTCGTTCGGCTGTTAACCAAAAGGTTGGAGGTTCGAGCCCTCCCGAGAGCGGTGTGTCTCTTTTTTTCTTTACGATGATAGCTTTGGAGGAATTTTCTGACGGTGGTGAGAGTGGAGCACGACTGTTTCCGTGGCAGAATTGGCTAGCGCAATAAACTGTTAACTAAAAGGTTGGAGGTTCGAGCCCTCTCGAGAGCAGTGTGTCTGTTTTTTCTTTGCGCTAATAGCTTTGTAGAAATGTTCTCTCGGTGGTGAGAGTAGAGCACGACTATCTCCTTGGCGCCATTGGCTAGCGCGTTCAGCTGTTAACCAAAAGGTTGGAGGTTCCAGCCCTCTCGAGAGCGGTGTGTCTATTTTTTTCTTTGCGCTGATAGCTTTGTAGAAATGTTCTCACGGTGCTGAGAGTGGAACACCACTTTCTCCGTGACGCAATTGGCTAGCGCGTTCGGCTGTTAACCAAAAGTTTCGAGGTTCGAGCCCTCCCATGAGTGGTGTGTTGCTTTGTTTCTTCGCGCTGATAGCTTTGGAGAAATGTTCTGACGGTGATGAGACTGGAGCACGACTATCTCCGTGGCGCAATCGGCTAGCGCGATCGGCTGTTAACCAAAAGGTTGGAGGTTCGAGCCCTCCCGAGAGCGGTGTGTCTCTTTTTTTCTTTGCGCTGATAGCTTTGAAGAAATGTTCTGAGGGTGGTGAGAGTGGAACACGACTATCTCCTTGACGCAATGGGCTAGCGCGTTCGGCTGTTAACCAAAAGCTTGGGGGATCGAGCCCTCCGGAGAGCGGTGTGTCTCTTTATTTTCTTCGCGCTGATAGCTTTGGAGGAATCTTCTGACGGTGGTGAGAGTGGAGCACGGCTGTTTCCATGGCAGAATTGGCTAGCGCGATCAACTGTTAACTGAAAGGTTGGAGATTTGAGCCCTCCCGGGAGCAGTGTGTCGCTTTTTTTTTCTTTGCTCTGACAGCTGTGGAGAAATGTTCTGACGGTGGTGAGAGTGGAACACGACATTCTCCGTGACGCAATCGGCTAGCGCGTTTGGTTGTTAACCAAAAGGTTGGAGGTTCGAGCCCTCCGGAGCGCGGTGTGTCTCTTTTTTTTCTTTGCGCGGATAGCTTGGAGGAATGTTCTGACGGTGGTGAGAGTGGAACCCGACTGTCTCCGTGGCGCAATCGGCTTGCGCGATCGGCTGTTAACCGAAAGTTTGGAGGTTCGAGCTCTCCCGGGAGCGGTGTGTCGCTTTTTTTCTTTGCGCTGATACCTTTGAGAAATGTTATGACCGTGGTGAGAATAGAGCACGACTATCTCCGGGGCGCAAATGGCTAGCACGATCAGCTGTTAAGCAAAAGGTTGGAGGTTCGAGCCCTCCGGAGAGCGGTGTGTCTCTTTTCTTTCTTTGCGCTGATAGCTTTGGAGAAATGTTCTGACGGTGGTGAGAGTGGAGCGCGACTGTTTCCGTGGCAGAATTGGCTAGCGCGATCAACTGTTAACCAAAAGGTTGGAGGTTCGAGCCCTCCCGAGAGCGTGTGTCTCTTTTTCTTTGCTCTGACAGCCGTGGAGAAATGTTCCGATGGTGGTGAGAGTAGAGCACGACTATCTACGTGGCGCAATTGGCTCGCACGATCGGCTGTTAACCAAAAGCTTGGAGGTTCGAGCCCTGCCATGAGCTGTGTGTCGCTTTTTTTTCTTTGCGCTGCTACTTTTGGAGAAATGTTCTGACCATGGTGAGAGTGGAGCACGACTGTCTCCGTGACGCAATCGGCTTGCGCGTTCGGCTGTTAACGGAAAGGTTGGAGGTTCGAGCCCTTTAATGAGCAGTGTGTCACTTTTTTGCGCTGATAGCATTGGAGAAATGTTCTGACGGTGGTGACAGTGCAGCACGACTATATCCGGGGCGAAATTGGCTAGCGCGTTCAGCTGTTAACCAAAAGGTTGGAGGTTGGAGCCCTCCCGAGAGCGGTGTGTCTCTTTTTTTCTTTGCGCTGATACCTTTAAGAAATGTTATGACCGTGGTGAGAATAGAGCACGACTATCTCCGCGGCGCAATTGGCTAGCGCGTTCAGCATTTAACCAAAAGTTTGTAGGTTCGAGCCCTCCCGAGAGCGGTGTGTCTGTTTTTTGTTTGCGCTGATAGCTTTGTAGAAATGTTCTGACGGTGGTGAGAGTGGAGAACGACTGTCTCCGTCGCACAAATGGCTAGCTCGTTCGGCTGTTAACCAAAAGATTGGAGGTTCGAGCCCTCCCGAGAGCGGTGTGTCTCTTTTTTTCTTTACGCTGATAGCTTTGGAGGAATGTTCTGACGGTGGTGAGAGTGGAGCACGACTGTTTCCGTGGCAGAATTGGCTAGCGCAATCAACTGTTAACTAAAAGGTTGGAGGTTCGAGCCCTCTCGAGAGCAGTGTGTCTGTTTTTTCTTTGCGCTGATAGCTTTGTAGAAATGTTCTCTCGGTGGTGAGAGTAGAGCACGACTATCTCCTTGGCGCCATCGGCTAGCGCGTTCAGCTGTTAACCAAAAGGTTGGAGGTTCCAGCCCTCTCGAGAGCGGTGTGTCTATTTTTTTTTTGCGCTGATAGCTTTGTAGAAATGTTCTCACGGTGGTGAGAGTGGAACACGACTTTCTCCGTGACGCAATTGGCTAGCGCGTTCGGCTGTTAACCAAAAGTTTCGAGGTTCGAGCCCTCCCATGAGTGGTGTGTTGCTTTGTTTCTTCGCGCTGATAGCTTTGGAGAAATGTTCTGACGGTGATGAGACTGGAGCACGACTATCTCCGTGGCGCAATTGGCTAGCGCGATCGGCTGTTAACCAAAAGGTTGGAGGTTCGAGCCCTCCCGAGAGCGGTGTGTCTCTTTTTTTCTTTGCGCTGATAGCTTTGAAGAAATGTTCTGAGGGTGGTGAGAGTGGAACACGACTGTCTCCGTGACGCAATCGACTTGCGCGTTCGGCTGTTAACGGAAAGGTGGGAGGTTCGAGCCCTTTACTGAGCAGTGTGTCACTTTTTTGCGCTGATAGCATTGGAGCAATGTTCTGACGGTGGTGACAGTGCAGCACGACTATCTCCGGGGCGCAATTGGCTAGCGCCTTCAGCTGTTAACCAAAAGGTTGGAGGTTGGAGCCCTCCCGAGAGCGGTGTGTCTCTTTTTTTCTTTGCGCTGATACCTCTCAGGAATGTTATGACGGTGGTGAGAGTGGAGAACGACTGTCTCCGTTGCGTAAATGATTAGCGCGATCGGCTGTTAACCAAAAGGTTGGAGGTTCGAGCCCTCCCGAGAGCGGTGTGTCTCTTTTCTTCTTTACGGTGATAGCTTTGGAGGAATGTTCTGACGGTAGTGAGAGTAGAGCACGACTAACTCCTTTGCGCCATTGGCTAGCGCGTTCAGCTGTTAACCAAAAGTGTGGAGGTTCCAGCCCTCTCGAGAGCGGTGTGTCTATTTTTTTCTTTGCGCTGATAGCTTTGTAGAAATGTTCTCACGGTGGTGAGAGTGGAACACGACTTTCTCCGTGACGCAATTGGCTAGCGCGTTCGGCTGTTAACCAAAAGTTTCGAGGTTCGAGCCCTCCCATGAGTGGTGTGTTGCTTTTTTTCTTCGCGCTGATAGCTTTGGAGAAATGTTCTGACGGTGATGAGACTGGAGCACGACTATCTCCGTGGCGCAATTGGCTAGCGCGATCCGCTGTTAACCAAAAGGTTGGAGGTTCGAGCCCGCCCGAGAGTGGTGTGTCTCTTTTTTTCTTTGCGCTGATACCTTTAAGGAATGTTATGACCGTGGTGAGAATAGAGCACGGCTATCTCCGCGGCGCAATTGGCTTGCGCGTTCAGCATTTAACCAAAAGTTTGGAGGTTCGAGCCCTCCCGAGAGCGGTGTGTCTCTTTTTTTCTTTGCGCTGATAGCTTTGTAGAAATGTTCTGACGGTGGTGAGAGTGGAGCACGACTGTCTCCGTTGCGCAAATGGCTAGCGCGATCGGCTGTTAACCAAAAGGTTGAATGTTCGAGCCCTCCCGAGAGCGGTGTGTCTCTTTTTTTCTTTGCGCTGATAGCTTTGGAGGAATGTTCTGACGGTGGTGAGAGTGGAGCACGACTGTTTCCGTGGCAGAATTGGCTAGCGCAATGAACTGTTAACTAAATGGTTGGAGGTTCGAGCCCTCTCGAGAGCGGTGTGTCTATTTTTTCTTTGCGCTGATAGCTTTGTAGAAATGTTCTCACAGTGGTGAGAGTGGAGCACGACTATCTCCTTGGCGCCATTGGCTAGCGCGTTCAGCTGTTAACCAAAAGGTTGGAGGTTCCAGCCCCCACGAGAGCGGTGTGTCTATTTTTTCTTTGCGCTGATAGCTTTGTAGAAATGTTCTCACGGTGCTGAGAGTGGAACACGACTTTCTCCGTGACGCAATTGGCTAGCGCGTTTGGCTGTTAACCAAAAGTTTCAAGGTTCGAGCCCTCCCATGAGTGGTGTGTTGCTTTTTTCTTCGCGCTGATAGCTTTAGAGAAATGTTCTGACGGTGGTGAGAGTAGAGCACGACTACCTCCGTGGCGCAATTGGCTAGCGCGATCGGCTGTTAACCAAAAGTTTCGAGGTTCGAGCCCTCCCATGAATGGTGTGTTGCTTTTTTTCTTCGCGCTGATAGCTTTGGAGTAATGTTCTGACGGTGACGAGACTGGAACACGACTATCTCCGTGGCGCAATTGGCTAGCGCGATCGGCTGTTAACCAAAAGGTTGGAGGTTCGAGCCCTCCCGAGAGCGGTGTGTCTCTTTTTTTCTTTGCGCTGATAGCTTTGAAGAAATGTTCTGAGGGTGGTGAGAGTGGAACACGACTATCTCCTTGACGCAGTGGGCTAGCGCGTTTGGCTGTTAACCAAAATGTTGGGGGTTCGAGCCCTCCCGAGAGTGGTGCATCTCTTTTTTCTTTGCGCTGACAGCTGTGGAAAAATCTTCTGACTGTGGTGAGAGTGGAACACGACTTTCTCCGTGACGCAATTGGCTAGCGCGTTCAGCTGTTAACCAAAAGGTTGGAGGTTGGAGCCCTCCGAGAGCGGTGTGTCTCTTTTTTTCTTTGCGCTGATACCTTTAAGGAATGTTATGACGGTGGTGAGAGTGGAGAACGACTGTCTCCGTTGCGCAAATGGCTAGCGCGATCGGCTGTTAACCAAAAGGTTGGAGGTTCGAGCCCTCCCGAGAGCGGTGTGTCTCTTTTTTTCTTTACGCTGATAGCTTTGGAGGAATGTTCTGACGGTGGTGAGAGTGGAGCACGACTGTTTCCGTGGCAGAATTGGCTAGCGCAATCAACTGTTAACTAAAAGGTTGGAGGTTTGAGCCCTCTCGAGAGCGGTTTGTCTATTTTTTCTTTGCGCTGATAGCTTTGTAGAAATGTTCTCACGGTGGTGAGAGTGGAACACGACTATCTCCTTGGCGCCATTGGCTAGCGCGTTCAGCTGTTAACCAAAAGGTTGGAGGTTCCAGCCCTCACGAGAGCGGTGTGTCAATTTTTTCTTTGCGCTGATAGCTTTGTAGAAATGTTCTCACGGTGGTGAGAGTGGAACACGACTTTCTCCGTGACGCAATTGGCTAGCGCGTTTGGCTGTTAACCAAAAGTTTCAAGGTTCGAGCCCTCCCATGAGTGGTGTGTTGCTTTTTTTCTTCGCGCTGATAGCTTTAGAGAAATGTTCTGACGGTGGTGAGAGTAGAGCACGACTACCTCCGTGGCGCAATTGGCTAGCGCGATCGGCTGTTAACCAAAAGGTTGGAGGTTTGAGCCCGCCCGAGAGCGGTGTGTCTCTTTTTTTCTTTGCGCTGATACCTTTAAGGAATGTTATGACCATGGTGAGAATAGAGCACGACTATCTCCGCGGCGCAATTGGCTAGCGCGTTCAGCCTTTAACCAAAAGTTTGGAGGTTCGAGCCCTCCCGAGGGCGGTGTGTCTCTTTTTTTCTTTGCACTGATAGCTTTGTAGAAATGTTCTGACGGTGGTGAGAGTGGAGCACGACTGTCTCCGTTACGCAAATGGCTAGCGCGATCGGCTGTTACCCAAAAGTTTGGAGGTTCGAGCCCTCCCGAGAGCGGTGTGTCTCCTTTTTTCTTTGCGCTGATAGCTTTGGAGGAATGTTCTGACGGTGGTGAGAGTGGAGCACGACTGTTTCCGTGGCAGAATTGGCTAGCGCAATGAACTGTTAACTAAATGGTTGGAGGTTCGAGCCCTCTCGAGAGCGGTGTGTCTATTTTTTTGCGCTGATAGCTTTGTAGAAATGTTCTCACGGTGGTGAGAGTGGAACACGACTTTCTCCGTGACGCAATTGGCTAGCGCGATCGGCTGTTAACCAAAAGGGTGGAGGTTCGAGCCCTCCCGAGAGCGGTGTGTCTCTTTTTTTCTTTGCGCTGATAGCTTTGAAGAAATGTTCTGAGGGTGGTGAGAGTGGAACACGACTATCTCCTTGACGCAGTGGGCTAGCGCGTTTGGCTGTTAACCAAAATGTTGGGGGTTCGAGCCCTCCCGAGAGTGGTGCATCTCTTTTTTCTTTGCGCTGACAGCTGTGGAAAAATCTTCTGACTGTGGTGAGAGTGGAACACGACTTTCTCCGTGACGCAATTGGCTAGCGCGTTCAGCTGTTAACCAAAAGGTTGGAGGTTGGAGCCCTCCGAGAGCGGTGTGTCTCTTTTTTCTTTGCGCTGATACCTTTAAGGAATGTTATGACGGTGGTGAGAGTGGAGAACGACTGTCTCCGTTGCGCAAATGGCTAGCGCGATCGGCTGTTAACCAAAAGGTTGGAGGTTCGAGCCCTCCCGAGAGCGGTGTGTCTCTTTTTTTCTTTACGCTGATAGCTTTGGAGGAATGTTCTGACGGTGGTGAGAGTGGAGCACGACTGTTTCCGTGGCAGAATTGGCTAGCGCAATCAACTGTTAACTAAAAGGTTGGAGGTTTGAGCCCTCTCGAGAGCGGTTTGTCTATTTTTTCTTTGCGCTGATAGCTTTGTAGAAATGTTCTCACGGTGGTGAGAGTGGAACACGACTATCTCCTTGGCGCCATTGGCTAGCGCGTTCAGCTGTTAACCAAAAGGTTGGAGGTTCCAGCCCTCACGAGAGCGGTGTGTCAATTTTTTCTTTGCGCTGATAGCTTTGTAGAAATGTTCTCACGGTGGTGAGAGTGGAACACGACTTTCTCCGTGACGCAATTGGCTAGCGCGTTTGGCTGTTAACCAAAAGTTTCAAGGTTCGAGCCCTCCCATGAGTGGTGTGTTGCTTTTTTTCTTCGCGCTGATAGCTTTAGAGAAATGTTCTGACGGTGGTGAGAGTAGAGCACGACTACCTCCGTGGCGCAATTGGCTAGCGCGATCGGCTGTTAACCAAAAGGTTGGAGGTTTGAGCCCGCCCGAGAGCGGTGTGTCTCTTTTTTTCTTTGCGCTGATACCTTTAAGGAATGTTATGACCATGGTGAGAATAGAGCACGACTATCTCCGCGGCGCAATTGGCTAGCGCGTTCAGCCTTTAACCAAAAGTTTGGAGGTTCGAGCCCTCCCGAGGGCGGTGTGTCTCTTTTTTTCTTTGCGCTGATAGCTTTGTAGAAATGTTCTGACGGTGGTGAGAGTGGAGCACGACTGTCTCCGTTGCGCAAATGGCTAGCGCGATCGGCTGTTACCCAAAAGTTTGGAGGTTCGAGCCCTCCCGAGAGCGGTGTGTCTCCTTTTTTCTTTGCGCTGATAGCTTTGGAGGAATGTTCTGACGGTGGTGAGAGTGGAGCACGACTGTTTCCGTGGCAGAATTGGCTAGCGCAATGAACTGTTAACTAAATGGTTGGAGGTTCGAGCCCTCTCGAGAGCGGTGTGTCTATTTTTTTGCGCTGATAGCTTTGTAGAAATGTTCTCACGGTGGTGAGAGTGGAACACGACTTTCTCCGTGACGCAATTGGCTAGCGCGATCGGCTGTTAACCAAAAGGGTGGAGGTTCGAGCCCTCCCGAGAGCGGTGTGTCTCTTTTTTTCTTTGCGCTGATAGCTTTGAAGAAATGTTCTGAGGGTGGTGAGAGTGGAACACGACTATCTCCTTGACGCAATGGGCTAGCGCGTTTGGCTGTTAACCAAAAGGTTGGGGGTACGAGCACTCCCGAGAGTGGTGCGTCTCTTTTTTCTTTGCGCTGACAGCTGTGGAGAAATCTTCTGACTGTGGTGAGAGTGGAACACGACTTTCTTCGTGACGCAATTGGCTAGCGCGTTCAGCTGTTAACCAAAAGGTAGGAGGTTCGAGCCCTCCCGAGAGTGGTGCGTCTCTTTTTCCTTTGCGCTGATAGCTTTGTAGAAATGTTCTCACAGTGGTGAGAGTGGAGCACGACTATCTCCTTGGCGCCATTGGCTAGCGCGTTCAGCTGTTAACCAAAAGGTTGGAGGTTCCAGCCCCCACGAGAGCGGTGTGTCTATTTTTTCTTTGCGCTGATAGCTTTGTAGAAATGTTCTCACGGTGCTGAGAGTGGAACACGACTTTCTCCGTGACGCAATTGGCTAGCGCGTTTGGCTGTTAACCAAAAGTTTCAAGGTTCGAGCCCTCCCATGAGTGGTGTGTTGCTTTTTTCTTCGCGCTGATAGCTTTAGAGAAATGTTCTGACGGTGGTGAGAGTAGAGCACGACTACCTCCGTGGCGCAATTGGCTAGCGCGATCGGCTGTTAACCAAAAGTTTCGAGGTTCGAGCCCTCCCATGAATGGTGTGTTGCTTTTTTTCTTCGCGCTGATAGCTTTGGAGTAATGTTCTGACGGTGACGAGACTGGAACACGACTATCTCCGTGGCGCAATTGGCTAGCGCGATCGGCTGTTAACCAAAAGGTTGGAGGTTCGAGCCCTCCCGAGAGCGGTGTGTCTCTTTTTTTCTTTGCGCTGATAGCTTTGAAGAAATGTTCTGAGGGTGGTGAGAGTGGAACACGACTATCTCCTTGACGCAGTGGGCTAGCGCGTTTGGCTGTTAACCAAAAATTTGGGGGTTCGAGCCCTCCCGAGAGTGGTGCATCTCTTTTTTCTTTGCGCTGACAGCTGTGGAAAAATCTTCTGACTGTGGTGAGAGTGGAACACGACTTTCTCCGTGACGCAATTGGCTAGCGCGTTCAGCTGTTAACCAAAAGGTTGGAGGTTGGAGCCCTCCGAGAGCGGTGTGTCTCTTTTTTTCTTTGCGCTGATACCTTTAAGGAATGTTATGACGGTGGTGAGAGTGGAGAACGACTGTCTCCGTTGCGCAAATGGCTAGCGCGATCGGCTGTTAACCAAAAGGTTGGAGGTTCGAGCCCTCCCGAGAGCGGTGTGTCTCTTTTTTTCTTTACGCTGATAGCTTTGGAGGAATGTTCTGACGGTGGTGAGAGTGGAGCACGACTGTTTCCGTGGCAGAATTGGCTAGCGCAATCAACTGTTAACTAAAAGGTTGGAGGTTTGAGCCCTCTCGAGAGCGGTTTGTCTATTTTTTCTTTGCGCTGATAGCTTTGTAGAAATGTTCTCACGGTGGTGAGAGTGGAACACGACTATCTCCTTGGCGCCATTGGCTAGCGCGTTCAGCTGTTAACCAAAAGGTTGGAGGTTCCAGCCCTCACGAGAGCGGTGTGTCAATTTTTTCTTTGCGCTGATAGCTTTGTAGAAATGTTCTCACGGTGGTGAGAGTGGAACACGACTTTCTCCGTGACGCAATTGGCTAGCGCGTTTGGCTGTTAACCAAAAGTTTCAAGGTTCGAGCCCTCCCATGAGTGGTGTGTTGCTTTTTTTCTTCGCGCTGATAGCTTTAGAGAAATGTTCTGACGGTGGTGAGAGTAGAGCACGACTACCTCCGTGGCGCAATTGGCTAGCGCGATCGGCTGTTAACCAAAAGGTTGGAGGTTTGAGCCCGCCCGAGAGCGGTGTGTCTCTTTTTTTCTTTGCGCTGATACCTTTAAGGAATGTTATGACCATGGTGAGAATAGAGCACGACTATCTCCGCGGCGCAATTGGCTAGCGCGTTCAGCCTTTAACCAAAAGTTTGGAGGTTCGAGCCCTCCCGAGGGCGGTGTGTCTCTTTTTTTCTTTGCGCTGATAGCTTTGTAGAAATGTTCTGACGGTGGTGAGAGTGGAGCACGACTGTCTCCGTTACGCAAATGGCTAGCGCGATCGGCTGTTACCCAAAAGTTTGGAGGTTCGAGCCCTCCCGAGAGCGGTGTGTCTCCTTTTTTCTTTGCGCTGATAGCTTTGGAGGAATGTTCTGACGGTGGTGAGAGTGGAGCACGACTGTTTCCGTGGCAGAATTGGCTAGCGCAATGAACTGTTAACTAAATGGTTGGAGGTTCGAGCCCTCTCGAGAGCGGTGTGTCTATTTTTTTGCGCTGATAGCTTTGTAGAAATGTTCTCACGGTGGTGAGAGTGGAACACGACTTTCTCCGTGACGCAATTGGCTAGCGCGATCGGCTGTTAACCAAAAGGGTGGAGGTTCGAGCCCTCCCGAGAGCGGTGTGTCTCTTTTTTTCTTTGCGCTGATAGCTTTGAAGAAATGTTCTGAGGGTGGTGAGAGTGGAACACGACTATCTCCTTGACGCAGTGGGCTAGCGCGTTTGGCTGTTAACCAAAATGTTGGGGGTTCGAGCCCTCCCGAGAGTGGTGCATCTCTTTTTTCTTTGCGCTGACAGCTGTGGAAAAATCTTCTGACTGTGGTGAGAGTGGAACACGACTTTCTCCGTGACGCAATTGGCTAGCGCGTTCAGCTGTTAACCAAAAGGTTGGAGGTTGGAGCCCTCCGAGAGCGGTGTGTCTCTTTTTTTCTTTGCGCTGATACCTTTAAGGAATGTTATGACGGTGGTGAGAGTGGAGAACGACTGTCTCCGTTGCGCAAATGGCTAGCGCGATCGGCTGTTAACCAAAAGGTTGGAGGTTCGAGCCCTCCCGAGAGCGGTGTGTCTCTTTTTTTCTTTACGCTGATAGCTTTGGAGGAATGTTCTGACGGTGGTGAGAGTGGAGCACGACTGTTTCCGTGGCAGAATTGGCTAGCGCAATCAACTGTTAACTAAAAGGTTGGAGGTTTGAGCCCTCTCGAGAGCGGTTTGTCTATTTTTTCTTTGCGCTGATAGCTTTGTAGAAATGTTCTCACGGTGGTGAGAGTGGAACACGACTATCTCCTTGGCGCCATTGGCTAGCGCGTTCAGCTGTTAACCAAAAGGTTGGAGGTTCCAGCCCTCACGAGAGCGGTGTGTCAATTTTTTCTTTGCGCTGATAGCTTTGTAGAAATGTTCTCACGGTGGTGAGAGTGGAACACGACTTTCTCCGTGACGCAATTGGCTAGCGCGTTTGGCTGTTAACCAAAAGTTTCAAGGTTCGAGCCCTCCCATGAGTGGTGTGTTGCTTTTTTTCTTCGCGCTGATAGCTTTAGAGAAATGTTCTGACGGTGGTGAGAGTAGAGCACGACTACCTCCGTGGCGCAATTGGCTAGCGCGATCGGCTGTTAACCAAAAAGTTGGAGGTTTGAGCCCGCCCGAGAGCGGTGTGTCTCTTTTTTTCTTTGCGCTGATACCTTTAAGGAATGTTATGACCATGGTGAGAATAGAGCACGACTATCTCCGCGGCGCAATTGGCTAGCGCGTTCAGCCTTTAACCAAAAGTTTGGAGGTTCGAGCCCTCCCGAGGGCGGTGTGTCTCTTTTTTTCTTTGCGCTGATAGCTTTGTAGAAATGTTCTGACGGTGGTGAGAGTGGAGCACGACTGTCTCCGTTGCGCAAATGGCTAGCGCGATCGGCTGTTACCCAAAAGTTTGGAGGTTCGAGCCCTCCCGAGAGCGGTGTGTCTCCTTTTTTCTTTGCGCTGATAGCTTTGGAGGAATGTTCTGACGGTGGTGAGAGTGGAGCACGACTGTTTCCGTGGCAGAATTGGCTAGCGCAATGAACTGTTAACTAAATGGTTGGAGGTTCGAGCCCTCTCGAGAGCGGTGTGTCTATTTTTTTGCGCTGATAGCTTTGTAGAAATGTTCTCACGGTGGTGAGAGTGGAACACGACTTTCTCCGTGACGCAATTGGCTAGCGCGATCGGCTGTTAACCAAAAGGGTGGAGGTTCGAGCCCTCCCGAGAGCGGTGTGTCTCTTTTTTTCTTTGCGCTGATAGCTTTGAAGAAATGTTCTGAGGGTGGTGAGAGTGGAACACGACTATCTCCTTGACGCAATGGGCTAGCGCGTTTGGCTGTTAACCAAAAGGTTGGGGGTACGAGCACTCCCGAGAGTGGTGCGTCTCTTTTTTCTTTGCGCTGACAGCTGTGGAGAAATCTTCTGACTGTGGTGAGAGTGGAACACGACTTTCTTCGTGACGCAATTGGCTAGCGCGTTCAGCTGTTAACCAAAAGGTAGGAGGTTCGAGCCCTCCCGAGAGTGGTGCGTCTCTTTTTTCTTTGCGCTGATAGCTTTGTAGAAATGTTCTCACAGTGGTGAGAGTGGAGCACGACTATCTCCTTGGCGCCATTGGCTAGCGCGTTCAGCTGTTAACCAAAAGGTTGGAGGTTCCAGCCCCCACGAGAGCGGTGTGTCTATTTTTTCTTTGCGCTGATAGCTTTGTAGAAATGTTCTCGCGGTGGTGAGAGTGGAACACGACTTTCTCCGTGACGCAATTGGCTAGCGCGTTTGGCTGTTAACCAAAAGTTTCAAGGTTCGAGCCCTCCCATGAGTGGTGTGTTGCTTTTTTTCTTCGCGCTGATAGCTTTAGAGAAATGTTCTGACGGTGGTGAGAGTAGAGCACGACTACCTCCGTGGCGCAATTGGCTAGCGCGATCGGCTGTTAACCAAAAGTTTCGAGGTTCGAGCCCTCCCATGAATGGTGTGTTGCTTTTTTTCTTCGCGCTGATAGCTTTGGAGTAATGTTCTGACGGTGATGAGACTGGAGCACGACTATCTCCGTGGCGCAATTGGCTAGCGCGATCGGCTGTTAACCAAAAGGTTGGAGGTTCGAGCCCTCCCGAGAGCGGTGTGTCTCTTTTTTTCTTTGCGCTGATAGCTTTGAAGAAATGTTCTGAGGGTGGTGAGAGTGGAACACGACTATCTCCTTGACGCAGTGGGCTAGCGCGTTCGGCTGTTAACCGAAAGGTTGGGCGTTCGAGCCCTGCGGAGAGCAGTGTCACTTTTTTTTCTTTGCGCTGATAGCTTTCGAGGAGTGTTCTGATGGGGATGAAAGTGGAGCACGACTGTTTCCGTGGCAGATTCGCCAAGGCGATCAACTGTTAACTGAAAGGTTGGAGGTTCGAGCCCTCCCGAGAGCAGTGGGTCGCTTATTTTCTTTGGGCTGATAGCTTTGGATAAATGTTCTGACGGTGGTGAGAGTAGAGCACGTTTATCTCCTTGGCGATATTGGCTAGCGTGTTCAGCTGTTAACCAAAAGGTTGGAGGTTCGAGCCCTCCCGAGAGCGGTGTGTCTCTTTGTTCTTTGCGCTGAAAGCTATGGAGAAATGTTGTGACGGTGGTGAGAGTAGAGCACGACTGCCTACGTGGCGCATTTGGCTAGCACGATCGGCTGTTAACCAAAATTTTGGAGGTTCGAGCCCTGCCATGAGTGCTGTGTCGCTTTTTTTTTCTTTGCGCTGATACCTTTGGAGAAATGTTCTGACCATGGTGAGAGTAGAGCAGGACTGTTTCCGTGGAAGAATTGGCTAGCGCGATCAACTGTTAACTGAAAGGTTGCAGGTTCGAGCCCTCCCGGGAGCAGTGTGTCGCTTTTTTTCTTTGCGCTTATAGCTTTGGAGAAATGTTCTGACGGTGGTGAGAGTAGAGCACGACTATCTCCTTGTCGCAATTGGCTAGCGCGTTCAGCTGTTAACCAAAAGGTTGGAGGTTCGAGCCCTCCCGAGAGCGGTGTGTCTCTTTTTTCTTTGCGCTGGCAGCTGTGGAGAAATGTTCTGACGGTGGTGAGAGTAGCGCACGACTGTCTACGTGGCGCCATTGGCTAGCACGATCGGCTGTTAACCAAAAGTTTGGAGGTTGGAGCCCTGTCATGAGCGGTGTGTCGCTTTTTTTTCTTTGCGCTGCTACCTTTGGAGAAATGTTCTGACCATGGTGAGAGTGGAGCACGACTGTCTCCATGACGCATTTGGCTAGCGCGTTCGGCTGTTAACGGAAAGGTAGGAGGTTCGAGCCCTCTAATGAGCGGTGTGTCTCTTTTTTTCTTTGCGCTGATACCTTTAAGAAATGTTATGACCGTGGTGAGATTAGACCACGACTATCTCCGCGGCGCAATTGGCTAGCGCGTTCAGCATTTAACCAAAAGTTTGGAGGTTCGAGCCCTCCCGAGAGCGGTGTGTTTCTTTTTTTGTTTGCGCTGATAGCTTTGTAGAAATGTTCTGACGGTGGTGAGAGTGGAGAACGACTATCTCCGGGGCGCAATTGGCTAGCGCGTTCAGCTGTTAACCAAAAGGTTGGAGGTTCGAGCCCTCCCGAGAGCGGTGTGTCTCTTTTTTTCTTTGCGCTGATATCTTTGTAGAAATGTTCTGACGGTGGTGAGAGTGGAGCACGAATATCTCCGTGGCGGAATTGGCTAGCGCGTTTGGATGTGAATCAAAACTTTGGAAGTTCGAGCCTTCCCATGAGCCGTGTGTCGCTTTTTTTCTTTGCGCTGTTACATTTGGAGAAATGTTCTGATGGTGGTGAGAGTTGAGCACGAATATCTCCGTGGTGCAATTGGCTAGCACGTTCGGCTGTTAACCAAAACGTTGGAGGTTCGAGCCCTCCCGAGGGCGGTGTGTCTCTTTTTTTTCTTCGCACTGATAGCTTTGGAGAAATGTTCTGAGGATGGTGAGAGTGGAACACGACATTCTCCGTGACGCAATCGGCTAGCGCGTTTGGCTGTTAAGCAAAAGGTTGGAGGTTCGAGCCCTCCGGAGAGCGGTGTGTCTCTTTTTTTTCTTTGCGCGGATAGCTTGAAGGAATGTTCTGACGGTGGTGAGAGTGGAACCCGACTGTCTCCGTGGCGCAATCGGCTAGCGCGATCGGCTGTTAACCGAAAGTTTGGAGGTACGAGCTCTCCCGGGAGCGGTGTGTCGCTTTTTTTCTTTGCGCTGATACCTTTGAGAAATGTTATGACCGTGGTGAGAATAGAGCACGACTATCTCCGGGCGCGATTGGCTAGCGCGTTCAGCTGTTAACCAAAAGGTTGGAGGTTCGAGCCCTCCCGAGAGAGGTGTGTCTCTTTTTTTTGCGCTGATAGCTTTGTAGAAATGTTCTGACCGTGGTGAGAGATGAGCACGACTGTCTGCGTGGCAGAATTGGCTAGCGCGATCAACTGTTAACCAAAAGGTTGGAGGTTCGAGCCCTCCCGAGAGCGGTGTGTCTTTTTTTCTTTGCTCTGACAGCTGTGGAGAAATGTTCTGATGGTGGTGAGAGTAGAGCACGACTATCTACGTGGCGCAATTGGCTCGCACGATCGGCTGTTAACCAAAAGGTTGGAGGTTCGAGCCCTGCCATGAGCTGTGTGTCGCTTTTTTTTCTTTGCGCTGCTACTTTTGGAGAAATGTTCTGACCATGGTGAGAGTGGAGCACGACTGTCTCCGTGACGCAATCGGCTTGCGCGTTCGGCTGTTAACGGAAAGGTTGGAGGTTCGAGCCCTTTAATGAGCAGTGTGTCACTTTTTTGCGCTGATAGCATTGGAGAAATGTTCTGACGGTGGTGACAGTGCAGCACGACTATCTCCGGGGCGGAATTGGCTAGCGCGTTCAGCTGTTAACAAAAGGTTGGAGGTTGGAGCCCTCCCGAGAGCGGTGTGTCTCTTTTTTTCTTTGCGCTGATACCTTTAAGAAATGTTATGACCGTGGTGAGAATAGAGCACGACTATCTCCGCGGCGCAATTGGCTAGCGCGTTCAGCATTTAACCAAAAGTTTGTAGGTTCGAGCCCTCCCGAGAGCGGTGTGTCTCTTTTTTGTTTGCGCTGATAGCTTTGTAGAAATGTTCTGACGGTGGTGAGAGTCGAGAACGACTGTCTCCGTCGCGCAAATGGCTAGCTCGTTCGGCTGTTAACCAAAAGGTTGGAGGTTCGAGCCCTCCCATGAGTGGTGTGGTGCTTTTTTTTCGCGCTGATAGCTTTGGAGAAATGTTCTGACGGTGATGAGACTGGAGCACGACTATCTCCGTGGCGCAATTGGCTAGCGCGATCGGCTGTTAACCAAAAGGTTGGAGGTTCGAGCCCTCCCGAGAGCGGTGTGTCTCTTTTTTTGTTTGCGCTGATAGCTTTGAAGAAATGTTCTGAGGGTGGTGAGAGTGGAACACGACTATCTCCTTGACGCAATGGGCTAGCGCGTTCGGCTGTTAACCAAAAGGTTGGGGGTTCGAGCCCTCCGGAGAGCGGTGTGTCTCTTTATTTTCTTCGCGCTGATAGCTTTGGAGGAATCTTCTGACGGTGGTGAGAGTGGAGCACGGCTGTTTCCAAGGCAGAATTGGCTAGCGCGATCAACTGTTAACTGAAAGGTTGGAGATTTGAGCCCTCCCGGGAGCAGTGTGTCGCTTTTTTTTCTTTGCGCTTATAGCTTTGGAGAAATGTTCTGACGGTGGTGAGAGTAGAGCACGACTACCTCCTTGGCGCAAGTGGCTAGCGCGTTCGGCTGTTAACCAGAAGGTTGAAGTTTCGAGCCCTCCCGAGAGCGGTGTGTCTCTTTTTCTTTGCTCTGACAGCTGTGTAGAAATTTTCTGACGGTGGTGAGAGTAGAGCACGACTATCTACGTGGAGCAATTGGCTAGTACGATCAGCTGTTAACCAAAAGGTTGGAGGTTCGAGCCCTGCCATGAGCGGTGTGTCGCTTTTTTTTCTTTGCGCTGCTACTTTTGGAGAAATGTTCTGACCATGGTGAGAGTGGAGCACGACTGTCTCCGTGACGCAATCGACTTGCGCGTTCGGCTGTTAACGGAAAGGTGGGAGGTTCGAGCCCTTTACTGAGCAGTGTGTCACTTTTTTGCGCTGATAGCATTGGAGAAATGTTCTGACGGTGGTGACAGTGCAGCACGACTATCTCCGGGGCGCAATTGGCTAGCGCCTTCAGCTGTTAACCAAAAGGTTGGAGGTTGGAGCCCTCCCGAGAGCGGTGTGTCTCTTTTTTTCTTTGCGCTGATACCTCTCAGGAATGTTATGACGGTGGTGAGAGTGGAGAACGACTGTCTCCGTTGCGCAAATGATTAGCGCGATCGGCTGTTAACCAAAAGGTTGGAGGTTCGAGCCCTCCCGAGAGCGGTGTGTCTCTTTTCTTCTTTACGGTGATAGCTTTGGAGGAATGTTCTGACGGTGGTGAGAGTAGAGCACGACTAACTCCTTTGCGCCATTGGCTAGCGCGTTCACCTGTTAACCAAAAGGTTGGAGGTTCCAGCCCTCTCGAGAGCGGTGTGTCTATTTTTTTCTTTGCGCTGATAGCTTTGTAGAAATGTTCTCACGGTGGTGAGAGTGGAACACGACTTTCTCCGTGACGCAATTGGCTAGCGCGTTCGGCTGTTAACCAAAAGTTTCGAGGTTCGAGCCCTCCCATGAGTGGTGTGTTGCTTTTTTTCTTCGCGCTGATAGCTTTGGAGAAATGTTCTGACGGTGATGAGACTGGAGCACGACTATCTCCGTGGCGCAATTGGCTAGCGCGATCGGCTGTTAACCAAAAGTTTGGAGGTTCGAGCCCTCCCGAGAGCGGTGTGTCTCTTTATTTCTTTGCGCTGATAGCTTTGAAGAAATGTTCTGAGGGTGGTGAGAGTGGAACACGACTATCTCCTTGACGCAGTGGGCTAGCGCGTTTGGCTGTTAACCAAAATGTTGGGGGTTCGAGCCCTCCCGAGAGTGGTGCATCTCTTTTTTCTTTGCGCTGACAGCTGTGGAGAAATCTTCTGACTGTGGTGAGAGTGGAACACGACTTTCTCCGTGACGCAATTGGCTAGCGCGTTCAGCTGTTAACCAAAAGGTTGGAGGTTGGAGCCATCCGAGAGCGGTGTGTCTCTTTTTTTCTTTGCGCTGATACCTTTAAGGAATGTTATGACGGTGGTGAGAGTGGAGAACGACTGTCTCCGTTGCGCAAATGGCTAGCGCGATCGGCTGTTAACCAAAAGGTTGGAGGTTCGAGCCCTCCCGAGAGCGGTGTGTCTCTTTTTTTCTTTACGCTGATAGCTTTGGAGGAATGTTCTGACGGTGGTGAGAGTGGAGCACGACTGTTTCCGTGGCAGAATTGGCTAGCGCAATCAACTGTTAACTAAAAGGTTGGAGGTTTGAGCCCTCTCGAGAGCGGTTTGTCTATTTTTTCTTTGCGCTGATAGCTTTGTAGAAATGTTCTCACGGTGGTGAGAGTGGAGCACGACTATCTCCTTGGCGCCATTGGCTAGCGCGTTCAGCTGTTAACCAAAAGGTTGGAGGTTCCAGCCCTCACGAGAGCGGTGTGTCTATTTTTTCTTTGCGCTGATAGCTGTGTAGAAATGTTCTCACGGTGGTGAGAGTGGAACACGACTTTCTCCGTGACGCAATTGGCTAGCGCGTTTGGCTGTTAACCAAAAGTTTCAAGGTTCGAGCCCTCCCATGAGTGGTGTGTTGCTTTTTTTCTTCGCGCTGATAGCTTTAGAGAAATGTTCTGACGGTGGTGAGAGTAGAGCACGACTACCTCCGTGGCGCAATTGGCAAGCGCGATCGGCTGTTAACCAAAAGGTTGGAGGTTCGAGGCCGCCCGAGAGCAGTGTGTCTCTTTTTTTCTTTGCGCTGATACCTTTAAGGAATGTTATGACCATGGTGAGAATAGAGCACGACTATCTCCGCGGCGCAATTGGCTAGCGCGTTCAGCCTTTAACCAAAAGTTTGGAGGTTCGAGCCCTCCCGAGGGCGGTGTGTCTCTTTTTTTCTTTGCGCTGATAGCTTAGTAGAAATGTTCTGACGGTGGTGAGAGTGGAGCACGACTGTATCCGTTGCGCAAATGGCTAGCGCGATCGGCTGTTACCCAAAAGTTTGGAGGTTCGAGCCCTCCCGAGAGCGGTGTGTCTCTTTTTTTCTTTGCGCTGATAGCTTTGGAGGAATGTTCTGACGGTGGTGAGAGTGGAGCACGACTGTTTCCGTGGCAGAATTGGCTAGCGCAATGAACTGTTAACTAAATGGTTGGAGGTTCGAGCCCTCTCGAGAGCGGTGTGTCTATTTTTTTGCGCTGATAGCTTTGTAGAAATGTTCTCACGGTGGTGAGAGTGGAACACGACTTTCTCCGTGACGCAATTGGCTAGCGCGATCGGCTGTTAACCAAAAGGATGGAGGTTCGAGCCCTCCCGAGAGCGGTGTGTCTCTTTTTTTCTTTGCGCTGATAGCTTTGAAGAAATGTTCGGAGGGTGGTGAGAGTGGAACACGACTATCTCCTTGACGCAATGGGCTAGCGCGTTTGGCTGTTAACCAAAAGGTTGGGGGTACGAGCCCTCCCGAGAGTGGTGCGTCTCTTTTTTCTTTGCGCTGTCAGCTGTGGAGAAATCTTCTGACTGTGGTGAGAGTGGAACACGACTTTCTTCGTGACGCAATTGGCTAGCGCGTTCAGCTGTTAACCAAAAGGTAGGAGGTTCGAGCCCTCCCGAGAGTGGTGCGTCTCTTTTTTCTTTGCGCTGATAGCTTTGTAGAAATGTTCTCACAGTGGTGAGAGTGGAGCACGACTATCTCCTTGGCGCCATTGGCTAGCGCGTTCAGCTGTTAACCAAAAGGTTGGAGGTTCCAGCCCCCACGAGAGCGGTGTGTCTATTTTTTCTTTGCGCTGATAGCTTTGTAGAAATGTTCTCACGGTGGTGAGAGTGGAACACGACTTTCCCCGTGACGCAATTGGCTAGCGCGTTTGGCTGTTAACCAAATGTTTCAAGGTTCGAGCCCTCCCATGAGTGGTGTGTTGCTTTTTTTCTTCGCGCTGATAGCTTTAGAGAAATGTTCTGACGGTGGTGAAAGTAGAGCACGACTACCTCCGTGGCGCAATTGGCTAGCGCAATCGGCTGTTAACCAAAAGTTTCGAGGTTCGAGCCCTCCCATGAATGGTGTGTTGCTTTTTTTCTTCGCGCTGATAGCTTTGTAGAAATGTTCTGACGGTGGTGAGAGTGGAGAACGACTATCTCCGGGGCGCAATTGGCTAGCGCGTTCAGCTGTTAACCAAAAGGTTGGAGGTTCGAGCCCTCCCGAGAGCGGTGTGTCTCTTTTTTCTTTGCGCTGATATCTTTGTAGAAATGTTCTGACGGTGGTGAGAGTGGAGCACGAATATCTCCGTGGCGGAATTGGCTAGCGCGTTTGGATGTGAATCAAAACTTTGGAAGTTCGAGCCCTCCCATGAGCCGTGTGTCGCTTTTTTTCTTTGCGCTGTTACATTTGGAGAAATGTTCTGATGGTGGTGAGAGTTGAGCACGAATATCTCCGTGGTGCAATTGGCTAGCACGTTCGGCTGTTAACCAAAACGTTGGAGGTTCGAGCCCTCCCGAGGGCGGTGTGTCTCTTTTTTTTCTTCGCACTCATAGCTTTGGAGAAATGTTCTGAGGATGGTGAGAGTGGAACACGACATTCTCCGTGACGCAATCGGCTAGCGCGTTTGGCTGTTAAGCAAAAGGTTGGAGGTTCGAGCCCTCCGGACAGCGGTGTGTCTCTTTTTTTTCTTTGCCCGGATAGCTTGAAGGAATGTTCTGACGGTGGTGAGAGTGGAACCCGACTGTCTCCGTGGCGCAATCGGCTAGCGCGATCGGCTGTTAACCGAAAGTTTGGAGGTACGAGCTCTCCCGGGAGCGGTGTGTCGCTTTTTTTCTTTGCGCTGATACCTTTGAGAAATGTTATGACCGTGGTGAGAATAGAGCACGACTATCTCCGGGGCGCGATTGGCTAGCGCGTTCAGCTGTTAACCAAAAGGTTGGAGGTTCGAGCCCTCCCGAGAGAGGTGTGTCTCTTTTTTTTTGCGCTGATAGCTTTGTAGAAATGTTCTGACCGTGGTGAGAGATAAGCACGACTGTCTGCGTGGCAGAATTGGCTAGCGCGATCAACTGTTAACCAAAAGGTTGGAGGTTCGAGCCCTCCCGAGAGCGGTGTGTCTTTTTTTCTTTGCTCTGACAGCTGTGGAGAAATGTTCTGATGGTGGTGGGAGTAGAGCACGACTATCTACGTGGCGCAATTGGCTCGCACGATCGGCTGTTAACCAAAAGGTTGGAGGTTCGAGCCCTGCCATGAGCTGTGTGTCGCTTTTTTTTCTTTGCGCTGCTACTTTTGGAGAAATGTTCTGACCATGGTGAGAGTGGAGCACGACTGTCTCCGTGACGCAATCGGCTTGCGCGTTCGGCTGTTAACGGAAAGGTTGGAGGTTCGAGCCCTTTAATGAGCAGTGTGTCACTTTTTTGCGCTGATAGCATTGGAGAAATGTTCTGACGGTGGTGACAGTGCAGCACGACTATCTCCGGGGCGCAATTGGCTAGCGCGTTCAGCTGTTAACCAAAAGGTTGGAGGTTGGAGCCCTCCCGAGAGCGGTGTGTCTCTTTTTTTCTTTGCGCTGATACCTTTAAGAAATGTTATGACCGTGGTGAGAATAGAGCACGACTATCTCCGCGGCGCAATTGGCTAGCGCGTTCAGCATTTAACCAAAAGTTTGTAGGTTCGAGCCCTCCCGAGAGCGGTGTGTCTCTTTTTTGTTTGCGCTGATAGCTTTGTAGAAATGTTCTGACGGTGGTGAGAGTCGAGAACGACTGTCTCCGTCGCGCAAATGGCTAGCTCGTTCGGCTCTTAACCAAAAGGTTGGAGGTTCGAGCCCTCCCGAGAGCGGTGTGTCTCTTTTTTTCTTTACGCTGATAGCTTTGGAGGAATGTTCTGACGGTGGTGAGAGTGGAGCACGACTGTTTCCGTTGCAGAATTGGCTAGCGCAATAAACTGTTAACTAAAAGGTTGGAGGTTCGAGCCCTCTCGAGAGCAGTGTGTCTGTTTTTTTCTTTGCGCTGATAGCTTTGTAGAAATGTTCTCTCGGTGGTGAGAGTAGAGCACGACTATCTCCTTGGCGCCATTGGCTAGCGCGTTCAGCTGTTAACCAAAAGATTGGAGGTTCCAGCCCTCTCGAGAGCGGTGTGTCTATTTTTTTCTTTGCGCTGATAGCTTTGTAGAAATGTTCTCACGGTGGTGAGAGTGGAACACGACTTTCTCCGTGACGCAATTGGCTAGCGCGTTCGGCTGTTAACCAAAAGTTTCGAGGTTCGAGCCCTCCCATGAGTGGTGTGGTGCTTTTTTTTTCGCGCTGATAGCTTTGGAGAAATGTTCTGACGGTGATGAGACTGGAGCACGACTATCTCCGTGGCGCAATTGGCTAGCGCGATCGGCTGTTAACCAAAAGGTTGGAGGTTCGAGCCCTCCCGAGAGCGGTGTGTCTCTTTTTTTCTTTGCGCTGATAGCTTTGAAGAAATGTTCTGAGGGTGGTGAGAGTGGAACACGACTATCTCCTTGACGCAATGGGCTAGCGCGTTCGGCTGTTAACCAAAAGGTTGGGGGTTCGAGCCCTCCGGAGAGCGGTGTGTCTCTTTATTTTCTTCGCGCTGATAGCTTTGGAGGAATCTTCTGACGGTGGTGAGAGTGGAGCACGGCTGTTTCCAAGGCAGAATTGGCTAGCGCGATCAACTGTTAACTGAAAGGTTGGAGATTTGAGCCCTCCCGGGAGCAGTGTGTCGCTTTTTTTTCTTTGCGCTTATAGCTTTGGAGAAATGTTCTGACGGTGGTGAGAGTAGAGCACGACTACCTCCTTGGCGCAATTGGCTAGCGCGTTCGGCTGTTAACCAGAAGGTTGAAGTTTCGAGCCCTCCCGAGAGCGGTGTGTCTCTTTTTCTTTGCTCTGACAGCTGTGTAGAAATTTTCTGACGGTGGTGAGAGTAGAGCACGACTATCTACGTGGAGCAATTGGCTAGTACGATCAGCTGTTAACCAAAAGGTTGGAGGTTCGAGCCCTGCCATGAGCGGTGTGTCTCTTTTTTTTCTTTGCGCTGCTACTTTTGGAGAAATGTTCTGACCATGGTGAGAGTGGAGCACGACTGTCTCCGTGACGCAATCGACTTGCGCGTTCGGCTGTTAACGGAAAGGTGGGAGGTTCGAGCCCTTTACTGAGCAGTGTGTCACTTTTTTGCGCTGATAGCATTGGAGAAATGTTCTGACGGTGGTGACAGTGCAGCACGACTATCTCCGGGGCGCAATTGGCTAGCGCCTTCAGCTGTTAACCAAAAGGTTGGAGGTTGGAGCCCTCCCGAGAGCGGTGTGTCTCTTTTTTTCTTTGCGCTGATACCTCTCAGGAATGTTATGACGGTGGTGAGAGTGGAGAACGACTGTCTCCGTTGCGCAAATGATTAGCGCGATCGGCTGTTAACCAAAAGGTTGGAGGTTCGAGCCCTCCCGAGAGCGGTGTGTCTCTTTTCTTCTTTACGGTGATAGCTTTGGAGGAATGTTCTGACGGTGGTGAGAGTAGAGCACGACTAACTCCTTTGCGCCATTGGCTAGCGCGTTCACCTGTTAACCAAAAGGTTGGAGGTTCCAGCCCTCTCGAGAGCGGTGTGTCTATTTTTTTCTTTGCGCTGATAGCTTTGTAGAAATGTTCTCACGGTGGTGAGAGTGGAACACGACTTTCTCCGTGACGCAATTGGCTAGCGCGTTCGGCTGTTAACCAAAAGTTTCGAGGTTCGAGCCCTCCCATGAGTGGTGTGTTGCTTTTTTTCTTCGCGCTGATAGCTTTGGAGAAATGTTCTGACGGTGATGAGACTGGAGCACGACTATCTCCGTGGCGCAATTGGCTAGCGCGATCGGCTGTTAACCAAAAGTTTGGAGGTTCGAGCCCTCCCGAGAGCGGTGTGTCTCTTTTTTTCTTTGCGCTGATAGCTTTGAAGAAATGTTCTGAGGGGGTGAGAGTGGAACACGACTATCTCCTTGACGCAGTGGGCTAGCGCGTTTGGCTGTTAACCAAAATGTTGGGGGTTCGAGCCCTCCCGAGAGTGGTGCATCTCTTTTTTCTTTGCGCTGACAGCTGTGGAGAAATCTTCTGACTGTGGTGAGAGTGGAACACGACTTTCTCCGTGACGCAATTGGCTAGCGCGTTCAGCTGTTAACCAAAAGGTTGGAGGTTGGAGCCATCCGAGAGCGGTGTGTCTCTTTTTTTCTTTGCGCTGATACCTTTAAGGAATGTTATGACGGTGGTGAGAGTGGAGAACGACTGTCTCCGTTGCGCAAATGGCTAGCGCGATCGGCTGTTAACCAAAAGGTTGGAGGTTCGAGCCCTCCCGAGAGCGGTGTGTCTCTTTTTTTCTTTACGCTGATAGCTTTGGAGGAATGTTCTGACGGTGGTGAGAGTGGAGCACGACTGTTTCCGTGGCAGAATTGGCTAGCGCAATCAACTGTTAACTAAAAGGTTGGAGGTTTGAGCCCTCTCGAGAGCGGTTTGTCTATTTTTTCTTTGCGCTGATAGCTTTGTAGAAATGTTCTCACGGTGGTGAGAGTGGAGCACGACTATCTCCTTGGCGCCATTGGCTAGCGCGTTCAGCTGTTAACCAAAAGGTTGGAGGTTCCAGCCCTCACGAGAGCGGTGTGTCTATTTTTTCTTTGCGCTGATAGCTGTGTAGAAATGTTCTCACGGTGGTGAGAGTGGAACACGACTTTCTCCGTGACGCAATTGGCTAGCGCGTTTGGCTGTTAACCAAAAGTTTCAAGGTTCGAGCCCTCCCATGAGTGGTGTGTTGCTTTTTTTCTTCGCGCTGATAGCTTTAGAGAAATGTTCTGACGGTGGTGAGAGTAGAGCACGACTACCTCCGTGGCGCAATTGGCAAGCGCGATCGGCTGTTAACCAAAAGGTTGGAGGTTTGAGGCCGCCCAAGAGCAGTGTGTCTCTTTTTTTCTTTGCGCTGATACCTTTAAGGAATGTTATGACCATGGTGAGAATAGAGCACGACTATCTCCGCGGCGCAATTGGCTAGCGCGTTCAGCCTTTAACCAAAAGTTTGGAGGTTCGAGCCCTCCCGAGGGCGGTGTGTCTCTTTTTTTCTTTGCGCTGATAGCTTTGTAGAAATGTTCTGACGGTGGTGAGAGTGGAGCACGACTGTATCCGTTGCGCAAATGGCTAGCGCGATCGGCTGTTACCCAAAAGTTTGGAGGTTCGAGCCCTCCCGAGAGCGGTGTGTCTCTTTTTTTCTTTGCGCTGATAGCTTTGGAGGAATGTTCTGACGGTGGTGAGAGTGGAGCACGACTGTTTCCGTGGCAGAATTGGCTAGCGCAATGAACTGTTAACTAAATGGTTGGAGGTTCGAGCCCTCTCGAGAGCGGTGTGTCTATTTTTTTGCGCTGATAGCTTTGTAGAAATGTTCTCACGGTGGTGAGAGTGGAACACGACTTTCTCCGTGACGCAATTGGCTAGCGCGATCGGCTGTTAACCAAAAGGATGGAGGTTCGAGCCCTCCCGAGAGCGGTGTGTCTCTTTTTTTCTTTGCGCTGATAGCTTTGAAGAAATGTTCGGAGGGTGGTGAGAGTGGAACACGACTATCTCCTTGACGCAATGGGCTAGCGCGTTTGGCTGTTAACCAAAAGGTTGGGGGTACGAGCCCTCCCGAGAGTGGTGCGTCTCTTTTTTCTTTGCGCTGTCAGCTGTGGAGAAATCTTCTGACTGTGGTGAGAGTGGAACACGACTTTCTTCGTGACGCAATTGGCTAGCGCGTTCAGCTGTTAACCAAAAAGTAGGAGGTTCGAGCCCTCCCGAGAGTGGTGCGTCTCTTTTTTCTTTGCGCTGATAGCTTTGTAGAAATGTTCTCACAGTGGTGAGAGTGGAGCACGACTATCTCTTTGGCGCCATTGGCTAGCGCGTTCAGCTGTTAACCAAAAGGTTGGAGGTTCCAGCCCCCACGAGAGCGGTGTGTCTATTTTTTCTTTGCGCTGATAGCTTTGTAGAAATGTTCTCACGGTGGTGAGAGTGGAACACGACTTTCTCCGTGACGCAATTGGCTAGCGCGTTTGGCTGTTAACCAAAACGTTGGAGGTTCGAGCCCTCCCGAGGGCGGTGTGTCTCTTTTTTTTCTTCGCACTGATAGCTTTGGAGAAATGTTCTGAGGATGGTGAGAGTGGAACACGACATTCTCCGTGACGCAATCGGCTAGCGCGTTTGGCTGTTAAGCAAAAGGTTGGAGGTTCGAGCCCTCCGGAGAGCGGTGTGTCTCTTTTTTTTCTTTGCGCGGATAGCTTGAAGGAATGTTCTGACGGTGGTGAGAGTGGAACCCGACTGTCTCCGTGGCGCAATCGGCTAGCGCGATCGGCTGTTAACCGAAAGTTTGGAGGTACGAGCTCTCCCGGGAGCGGTGTGTCGCTTTTTTTCTTTGCGCTGATACCTTTGAGAAATGTTATGACCGTGGTGAGAATAGAGCACGACTATCTCCGGGGCGCGATTGGCTAGCGCGTTCAGCTGTTAACCAAAAGGTTGGAGGTTCGAGCCCTCCCGAGAGAGGTGTGTCTCTTTTTTTTGCGCTGATAGCTTTGTAGAAATGTTCTGACCGTGGTGAGAGATGAGCACGACTGTCTGCGTGGCAGAATTGGCTAGCGCGATCAACTGTTAACCAAAAGGTTGGAGGTTCGAGCCCTCCCGAGAGCGGTGTGTCTTTTTTTCTTTGCTCTGACAGCTGTGGAGAAATGTTCTGATGGTGGTGAGAGTAGAGCACGACTATCTACGTGGCGCAATTGGCTCGCACGATCGGCTGTTAACCAAAAGGTTGGAGGTTCGAGCCCTGCCATGAGCTGTGTGTCGCTTTTTTTTCTTTGCGCTGCTACTTTTGGAGAAATGTTCTGACCATGGTGAGAGTGGAGCACGACTGTCTCCGTGACGCAATCGGCTTGCGCGTTCGGCTGTTAACGGAAAGGTTGGAGGTTCGAGCCCTTTAATGAGCAGTGTGTCACTTTTTTGCGCTGATAGCATTGGAGAAATGTTCTGACAGTGGTGACAGTGCAGCACGACTATCTCCGGGGCGCAATTGGCTAGCGCGTTCAGCTGTTAACCAAAAGGTTGGAGGTTGGAGCCCTCCCGAGAGCGGTGTGTCTCTTTTTTTCTTTGCGCTGATACCTTTAAGAAATGTTATGACCGTGGTGAGAATAGAGCACGACTATCTCCGCGGCGCAATTGGCTAGCGCGTTCAGCATTTAACCAAAAGTTTGTAGGTTCGAGCCCTCCCGAGAGCGGTGTGTCTCTTTTTTGTTTGCGCTGATAGCTTTGTAGAAATGTTCTGACGGTGGTGAGAGTCGAGAACGACTGTCTCCGTCGCGCAAATGGCTAGCTCGTTCGGCTGTTAACCAAAAGGTTGGAGGTTCGAGCCCTCCCATGAGTGGTGTGGTGCTTTTTTTTTCGCGCTGATAGCTTTGGAGAAATGTTCTGACGGTGATGAGACTGGAGCACGACTATCTCCGTGGCGCAATTGGCTAGCGCGATCGGCTGTTAACCAAAAGGTTGGAGGTTCGAGCCCTCCCGAGAGCGGTGTGTCTCTTTTTTTCTTTGCGCTGATAGCTTTGAAGAAATGTTCTGAGGGTGGTGAGAGTGGAACACGACTATCTCCTTGACGCAATGGGCTAGCGCGTTCGGCTGTTAACCAAAAGGTTGGGGGTTCGAGCCCTCCGGAGAGCGGTGTGTCTCTTTATTTTCTTCGCGCTGATAGCTTTGGAGGAATCTTCTGACGGTGGTGAGAGTGGAGCACGGCTGTTTCCAAGGCAGAATTGGCTAGCGCGATCAACTGTTAACTGAAAGGTTGGAGATTTGAGCCCTCCCGGGAGCAGTGTGTCGCTTTTTTTTCTTTGCGCTTATAGCTTTGGAGAAATGTTCTGACGGTGGTGAGAGTAGAGCACGACTACCTCCTTGGCGCAAGTGGCTAGCGCGTTCGGCTGTTAACCAGAAGGTTGAAGTTTCGAGCCCTCCCGAGAGCGGTGTGTCTCTTTTTCTTTGCTCTGACAGCTGTGTAGAAATTTTCTGACGGTGGTGAGAGTAGAGCACGACTATCTACGTGGAGCAATTGGCTAGTACGATCAGCTGTTAACCAAAAGGTTGGAGGTTCGAGCCCTGCCATGAGCGGTGTGTCGCTTTTTTTTCTTTGCGCTGCTACTTTTGGAGAAATGTTCTGACCATGGTGAGAGTGGAGCACGACTGTCTCCGTGACGCAATCGACTTGCGCGTTCGGCTGTTAACGGAAAGGTGGGAGGTTCGAGCCCTTTACTGAGCAGTGTGTCACTTTTTTGCGCTGATAGCATTGGAGAAATGTTCTGACGGTGGTGACAGTGCAGCACGACTATCTCCGGGGCGCAATTGGCTAGCGCCTTCAGCTGTTAACCAAAAGGTTGGAGGTTGGAGCCCTCCCGAGAGCGGTGTGTCTCTTTTTTTCTTTGCGCTGATACCTCTCAGGAATGTTATGACGGTGGTGAGAGTGGAGAACGACTGTCTCCGTTGCGCAAATGATTAGCGCGATCGGCTGTTAACCAAAAGGTTGGAGGTTCGAGCCCTCCCGAGAGCGGTGTGTCTCTTTTCTTCTTTACGGTGATAGCTTTGGAGGAATGTTCTGACGGTGGTGAGAGTAGAGCACGACTAACTCCTTTGCGCCATTGGCTAGCGCGTTCACCTGTTAACCAAAAGGTTGGAGGTTCCAGCCCTCTCGAGAGCGGTGTGTCTATTTTTTTCTTTGCGCTGATAGCTTTGTAGAAATGTTCTCACGGTGGTGAGAGTGGAACACGACTTTCTCCGTGACGCAATTGGCTAGCGCGTTCGGCTGTTAACCAAAAGTTTCGAGGTTCGAGCCCTCCCATGAGTGGTGTGTTGCTTTTTTTCTTCGCGCTGATAGCTTTGGAGAAATGTTCTGACGGTGATGAGACTGGAGCACGACTATCTCCGTGGCGCAATTGGCTAGCGCGATCGGCTGTTAACCAAAAGTTTGGAGGTTCGAGCCCTCCCGAGAGCGGTGTGTCTCTTTATTTCTTTGCGCTGATAGCTTTGAAGAAATGTTCTGAGGGTGGTGAGAGTGGAACACGACTATCTCCTTGACGCAGTGGGCTAGCGCGTTTGGCTGTTAACCAAAATGTTGGGGGTTCGAGCCCTCCCGAGAGTGGTGCATCTCTTTTTTCTTTGCGCTGACAGCTGTGGAGAAATCTTCTGACTGTGGTGAGAGTGGAACACGACTTTCTCCGTGACGCAATTGGCTAGCGCGTTCAGCTGTTAACCAAAAGGTTGGAGGTTGGAGCCATCCGAGAGCGGTGTGTCTCTTTTTTTCTTTGCGCTGATACCTTTAAGGAATGTTATGACGGTGGTGAGAGTGGAGAACGACTGTCTCCGTTGCGCAAATGGCTAGCGCGATCGGCTGTTAACCAAAAGGTTGGAGGTTCGAGCCCTCCCGAGAGCGGTGTGTCTCTTTTTTTCTTTACGCTGATAGCTTTGGAGGAATGTTCTGACGGTGGTGAGAGTGGAGCACGACTGTTTCCGTGGCAGAATTGGCTAGCGCAATCAACTGTTAACTAAAAGGTTGGAGGTTTGAGCCCTCTCGAGAGCGGTTTGTCTATTTTTTCTTTGCGCTGATAGCTTTGTAGAAATGTTCTCACGGTGGTGAGAGTGGAGCACGACTATCTCCTTGGCGCCATTGGCTAGCGCGTTCAGCTGTTAACCAAAAGGTTGGAGGTTCCAGCCCTCACGAGAGCGGTGTGTCTATTTTTTCTTTGCGCTGATAGCTGTGTAGAAATGTTCTCACGGTGGTGAGAGTGGAACACGACTTTCTCCGTGACGCAATTGGCTAGCGCGTTTGGCTGTTAACCAAAAGTTTCAAGGTTCGAGCCCTCCCATGAGTGGTGTGTTGCTTTTTTTCTTCGCGCTGATAGCTTTAGAGAAATGTTCTGACGGTGGTGAGAGTAGAGCACGACTACCTCCGTGGCGCAATTGGCAAGCGCGATCGGCTGTTAACCAAAAGGTTGGAGGTTTGAGGCCGCCCGAGAGCAGTGTGTCTCTTTTTTTCTTTGCGCTGATACCTTTAAGGAATGTTATGACCATGGTGAGAATAGAGCACGACTATCTCCGCGGCGCAATTGGCTAGCGCGTTCAGCCTTTAACCAAAAGTTTGGAGGTTCGAGCCCTCCCGAGGGCGGTGTGTCTCTTTTTTTCTTTGCGCTGATAGCTTAGTAGAAATGTTCTGACGGTGGTGAGAGTGGAGCACGACTGTATCCGTTGCGCAAATGGCTAGCGCGATCGGCTGTTACCCAAAAGTTTGGAGGTTCGAGCCCTCCCGAGAGCGGTGTGTCTCTTTTTTTCTTTGCGCTGATAGCTTTGGAGGAATGTTCTGACGGTGGTGAGAGTGGAGCACGACTGTTTCCGTGGCAGAATTGGCTAGCGCAATGAACTGTTAACTAAATGGTTGGAGGTTCGAGCCCTCTCGAGAGCGGTGTGTCTATTTTTTTGCGCTGATAGCTTTGTAGAAATGTTCTCACGGTGGTGAGAGTGGAACACGACTTTCTCCGTGACGCAATTAGCTAGCGCGATCGGCTGTTAACCAAAAGGATGGAGGTTCGAACCCTCCCGAGAGCGGTGTGTCTCTTTTTTTCTTTGCGCTGATAGCTTTGAAGAAATGTTCGGAGGGTGGTGAGAGTGGAACACGACTATCTCCTTGACGCAATGGGCTAGCGCGTTTGGCTGTTAACCAAAAGGTTGGGGGTACGAGCCCTCCCGAGAGTGGTGCGTCTCTTTTTTCTTTGCGCTGTCAGCTGTGGAGAAATCTTCTGACTGTGGTGAGAGTGGAACACGACTTTCTTCGTGACGCAATTGGCTAGCGCGTTCAGCTGTTAACCAAAAGGTAGGAGGTTCGAGCCCTCCCGAGAGTGGTGCGTCTCTTTTTTCTTTGCGCTGATAGCTTTGTAGAAATGTTCTCACAGTGGTGAGAGTGGAGCACGACTATCTCCTTGGCGCCATTGGCTAGCGCGTTCAGCTGTTAACCAAAAGGTTGGAGGTTCCAGCCCCCACGAGAGCGGTGTGTCTATTTTTTCTTTGCGCTGATAGCTTTGTAGAAATGTTCTCACGGTGGTGAGAGTGGAACACGACTTTCCCCGTGACGCAATTGGCTAGCGCGTTTGGCTGTTAACCAAATGTTTCAAGGTTCGAGCCCTCCCATGAGTGGTGTGTTGCTTTTTTTCTTCGCGCTGATAGCTTTAGAGAAATGTTCTGACGGTGGTGAAAGTAGAGCACGACTACCTCCGTGGCGCAATTGGCTAGCGCAATCGGCTGTTAACCAAAAGTTTCGAGGTTCGAGCCCTCCCATGAATGGTGTGTTGCTTTTTTTCTTCGCGCTGATAGCTTTGTAGAAATGTTCTGACGGTGGTGAGAGTGGAGAACGACTATCTCCGGGGCGCAATTGGCTAGCGCGTTCAGCTGTTAACCAAAAGGTTGGAGGTTCGAGCCCTCCCGAGAGCGGTGTGTCTCTTTTTTTCTTTGCGCTGATATCTTTGTAGAAATGTTCTGACGGTGGTGAGAGTGGAGCACGAATATCTCCGTGGCGGAATTGGCTAGCGCGTTTGGATGTGAATCAAAACTTTGGAAGTTCGAGCCCTCCCATGAGCCGTGTGTCGCTTTTTTTCTTTGCGCTGTTACATTTGGAGAAATGTTCTGATGGTGGTGAGAGTTGAGCACGAATATCTCCGTGGTGCAATTGGCAAGCACGTTCGGCTGTTAACCAAAACGTTGGAGGTTCGAGCCCTCCCGAGGGCGGTGTGTCTCTTTTTTTTCTTCGCACTCATAGCTTTGGAGAAATGTTCTGAGGATGGTGAGAGTGGAACACGACATTCTCCGTGACGCAATCGGCTAGCGCGTTTGGCTGTTAAGCAAAAGGTTGGAGGTTCGAGCCCTCCGGACAGCGGTGTGTCTCTTTTTTTTCTTTGCCCGGATAGCTTGAAGGAATGTTCTGACGGTGGTGAGAGTGGAACCCGACTGTCTCCGTGGCGCAATCGGCTAGCGCGATCGGCTGTTAACCGAAAGTTTGGAGGTACGAGCTCTCCCGGGAGCGGTGTGTCGCTTTTTTTCTTTGCGCTGATACCTTTGAGAAATGTTATGACCGTGGTGAGAATAGAGCACGACTATCTCCGGGGCGCGATTGGCTAGCGCGTTCAGCTGTTAACCAAAAGGTTGGAGGTTCGAGCCCTCCCGAGAGAGGTGTGTCTCTTTTTTTTTGCGCTGATAGCTTTGTAGAAATGTTCTGACCGTGGTGAGAGATGAGCACGACTGTCTGCGTGGCAGAATTGGCTAGCGCGATCAACTGTTAACCAAAAGGTTGGAGGTTCGAGCCCTCCCGAGAGCGGTGTGTCTTTTTTTCTTTGCTCTGACAGCTGTGGAGAAATGTTCTGATGGTGGTGGGAGTAGAGCACGACTATCTACGTGGCGCAATTGGCTCGCACGATCGGCTGTTAACCAAAAGGTTGGAGGTTCGAGCCCTGCCATGAGCTGTGTGTCGCTTTTTTTTCTTTGCGCTGCTACTTTTGGAGAAATGTTCTGACCATGGTGAGAGTGGAGCACGACTGTCTCCGTGACGCAATCGGCTTGCGCGTTCGGCTGTTAACGGAAAGGTTGGAGGTTCGAGCCCTTTAATGAGCAGTGTGTCACTTTTTTGCGCTGATAGCATTGGAGAAATGTTCTGACGGTGGTGACAGTGCAGCACGACTATCTCCGGGGCGCAATTGGCTAGCGCGTTCAGCTGTTAACCAAAAGGTTGGAGGTTGGAGCCCTCCCGAGAGCGGTGTGTCTCTTTTTTTCTTTGCGCTGATACCTTTAAGAAATGTTATGACCGTGGTGAGAATAGAGCACGACTATCTCCGCGGCGCAATTGGCTAGCGCGTTCAGCATTTAACCAAAAGTTTGTAGGTTCGAGCCCTCCCGAGAGCGGTGTGTCTCTTTTTTGTTTGCGCTGATAGCTTTGTAGAAATGTTCTGACGGTGGTGAGAGTCGAGAACGACTGTCTCCGTCGCGCAAATGGCTAGCTCGTTCGGCTGTTAACCAAAAGGTTGGAGGTTCGAGCCCTCCCGAGAGCGGTGTGTCTCTTTTTTTCTTTACGCTGATAGCTTTGGAGGAATGTTCTGACGGTGGTGAGAGTGGAGCACGACTGTTTCCGTTGCAGAATTGGCTAGCGCAATAAACTGTTAACTAAAAGGTTGGAGGTTCGAGCCCTCTCGAGAGCAGTGTGTCTGTTTTTTTCTTTGCGCTGATAGCTTTGTAGAAATGTTCTCTCGGTGGTGAGAGTAGAGCACGACTATCTCCTTGGCGCCATTGGCTAGCGCGTTCAGCTGTTAACCAAAAGATTGGAGGTTCCAGCCCTCTCGAGAGCGGTGTGTCTATTTTTTTCTTTGCGCTGATAGCTTTGTAGAAATGTTCTCACGGTGGTGAGAGTGGAACACGACTTTCTCCGTGACGCAATTGGCTAGCGCGTTCGGCTGTTAACCAAAAGTTTCGAGGTTCGAGCCCTCCCATGAGTGGTGTGGTGCTTTTTTTTTCGCGCTGATAGCTTTGGAGAAATGTTCTGACGGTGATGAGACTGGAGCACGACTATCTCCGTGGCGCAATTGGCTAGCGCGATCGGCTGTTAACCAAAAGGTTGGAGGTTCGAGCCCTCCCGAGAGCGGTGTGTCTCTTTTTTTCTTTGCGCTGATAGCTTTGAAGAAATGTTCTGAGGGTGGTGAGAGTGGAACACGACTATCTCCTTGACGCAATGGGCTAGCGCGTTCGGCTGTTAACCAAAAGGTTGGGGGTTCGAGCCCTCCGGAGAGCGGTGTGTCTCTTTATTTTCTTCGCGCTGATAGCTTTGGAGGAATCTTCTGACGGTGGTGAGAGTGGAGCACGGCTGTTTCCAAGGCAGAATTGGCTAGCGCGATCAACTGTTAACTGAAAGGTTGGAGATTTGAGCCCTCCCGGGAGCAGTGTGTCGCTTTTTTTTCTTTGCGCTTATAGCTTTGGAGAAATGTTCTGACGGTGGTGAGAGTAGAGCACGACTACCTCCTTGGCGCAATTGGCTAGCGCGTTCGGCTGTTAACCAGAAGGTTGAAGTTTCGAGCCCTCCCGAGAGCGGTGTGTCTCTTTTTCTTTGCTCTGACAGCTGTGTAGAAATTTTCTGACGGTGGTGAGAGTAGAGCACGACTATCTACGTGGAGCAATTGGCTAGTAAGATCAGCTGTTAACCAAAAGGTTGGAGGTTCGAGCCCTGCCATGAGCGGTGTGTCGCTTTTTTTTCTTTGCGCTGCTACTTTTGGAGAAATGTTCTGACCATGGTGAGAGTGGAGCACGACTGTCTCCGTGACGCAATCGACTTGCGCGTTCGGCTGTTAACGGAAAGGTGGGAGGTTCGAGCCCTTTACTGAGCAGTGTGTCACTTTTTTGCGCTGATAGCATTGGAGAAATGTTCTGACGGTGGTGACAGTGCAGCACGACTATCTCCGGGGCGCAATTGGCTAGCGCCTTCAGCTGTTAACCAAAAGGTTGGAGGTTGGAGCCCTCCCGAGAGCGGTGTGTCTCTTTTTTTCTTTGCGCTGATACCTCTCAGGAATGTTATGACGGTGGTGAGAGTGGAGAACGACTGTCTCCGTTGCGCAAATGATTAGCGCGATCGGCTGTTAACCAAAAGGTTGGAGGTTCGAGCCCTCCCGAGAGCGGTGTGTCTCTTTTCTTCTTTACGGTGATAGCTTTGGAGGAATGTTCTGACGGTGGTGAGAGTAGAGCACGACTAACTCCTTTGCGCCATTGGCTAGCGCGTTCACCTGTTAACCAAAAGGTTGGAGGTTCCAGCCCTCTCGAGAGCGGTGTGTCTATTTTTTTCTTTGCGCTGATAGCTTTGTAGAAATGTTCTCACGGTGGTGAGAGTGGAACACGACTTTCTCCGTGACGCAATTGGCTAGCGCGTTCGGCTGTTAACCAAAAGTTTCGAGGTTCGAGCCCTCCCATGAGTGGTGTGTTGCTTTTTTTCTTCGCGCTGATAGCTTTGGAGAAATGTTCTGACGGTGATGAGACTGGAGCACGACTATCTCCGTGGCGCAATTGGCTAGCGCGATCGGCTGTTAACCAAAAGTTTGGAGGTTCGAGCCCTCCCGAGAGCGGTGTGTCTCTTTTTTTCTTTGCGCTGATAGCTTTGAAGAAATGTTCTGAGGGGGGTGAGAGTGGAACACGACTATCTCCTTGACGCAGTGGGCTAGCGCGTTTGGCTGTTAACCAAAATGTTGGGGGTTCGAGCCCTCCCGAGAGTGGTGCATCTCTTTTTTCTTTGCGCTGACAGCTGTGGAGAAATCTTCTGACTGTGGTGAGAGTGGAACACGACTTTCTCCGTGACGCAATTGGCTAGCGCGTTCAGCTGTTAACCAAAAGGTTGGAGGTTGGAGCCATCCGAGAGCGGTGTGTCTCTTTTTTTCTTTGCGCTGATACCTTTAAGGAATGTTATGACGGTGGTGAGAGTGGAGAACGACTGTCTCCGTTGCGCAAATGGCTAGCGCGATCGGCTGTTAACCAAAAGGTTGGAGGTTCGAGCCCTCCCGAGAGCGGTGTGTCTCTTTTTTTCTTTACGCTGATAGCTTTGGAGGAATGTTCTGACGGTGGTGAGAGTGGAGCACGACTGTTTCCGTGGCAGAATTGGCTAGCGCAATCAACTGTTAACTAAAAGGTTGGAGGTTTGAGCCCTCTCGAGAGCGGTTTGTCTATTTTTTCTTTGCGCTGATAGCTTTGTAGAAATGTTCTCACGGTGGTGAGAGTGGAGCACGACTATCTCCTTGGCGCCATTGGCTAGCGCGTTCAGCTGTTAACCAAAAGGTTGGAGGTTCCAGCCCTCACGAGAGCGGTGTGTCTATTTTTTCTTTGCGCTGATAGCTGTGTAGAAATGTTCTCACGGTGGTGAGAGTGGAACACGACTTTCTCCGTGACGCAATTGGCTAGCGCGTTTGGCTGTTAACCAAAAGTTTCAAGGTTCGAGCCCTCCCATGAGTGGTGTGTTGCTTTTTTTCTTCGCGCTGATAGCTTTAGAGAAATGTTCTGACGGTGGTGAGAGTAGAGCACGACTACCTCCGTGGCGCAATTGGCAAGCGCGATCGGCTGTTAACCAAAAGGTTGGAGGTTTGAGGCCGCCCGAGAGCAGTGTGTCTCTTTTTTTCTTTGCGCTGATACCTTTAAGGAATGTTATGACCATGGTGAGAATAGAGCACGACTATCTCCGCGGCGCAATTGGCTAGCGCGTTCAGCCTTTAACCAAAAGTTTGGAGGTTCGAGCCCTCCCGAGGGCGGTGTGTCTCTTTTTTTCTTTGCGCTGATAGCTTTGTAGAAATGTTCTGACGGTGGTGAGAGTGGAGCACGACTGTATCCGTTGCGCAAATGGCTAGCGCGATCGGCTGTTACCCAAAAGTTTGGAGGTTCGAGCCCTCCCGAGAGCGGTGTGTCTCTTTTTTTCTTTGCGCTGATAGCTTTGGAGGAATGTTCTGACGGTGGTGAGAGTGGAGCACGACTGTTTCCGTGGCAGAATTGGCTAGCGCAATGAACTGTTAACTAAATGGTTGGAGGTTCGAGCCCTCTCGAGAGCGGTGTGTCTATTTTTTTGCGCTGATAGCTTTGTAGAAATGTTCTCACGGTGGTGAGAGTGGAACACGACTTTCTCCGTGACGCAATTGGCTAGCGCGATCGGCTGTTAACCAAAAGGATGGAGGTTCGAGCCCTCCCGAGAGCGGTGTGTCTCTTTTTTTCTTTGCGCTGATAGCTTTGAAGAAATGTTCGGAGGGTGGTGAGAGTGGAACACGACTATCTCCTTGACGCAATGGGCTAGCGCGTTTGGCTGTTAACCAAAAGGTTGGGGGTACGAGCCCTCCCGAGAGTGGTGCGTCTCTTTTTTCTTTGCGCTGTCAGCTGTGGAGAAATCTTCTGACTGTGGTGAGAGTGGAACACGACTTTCTTCGTGACGCAATTGGCTAGCGCGTTCAGCTGTTAACCAAAAGGTAGGAGGTTCGAGCCCTCCCGTGAGTGGTGCGTCTCTTTTTTCTTTGCGCTGATAGCTTTGTAGAAATGTTCTCACAGTGGTGAGAGTGGAGCACGACTATCTCTTTGGCGCCATTGGCTAGCGCGTTCAGCTGTTAACCAAAAGGTTGGAGGTTCCAGCCCCCACGAGAGCGGTGTGTCTATTTTTTCTTTGCGCTGATAGCTTTGTAGAAATGTTCTCACGGTGGTGAGAGTGGAACACGACTTTCTCCGTGACGCAATTGGCTAGCGCGTTTGGCTGTTAACCAAAAGTTTCAAGGTTCGAGCCCTCCCATGAGTGGTGTGTTGCTTTTTTTCTTCGCGCTGATAGCTTTAGAGAAATGTTCTGACGGTGGTGAAAGTAGAGCACGACTACCTCCGTGGCGCAATTGGCTAGCGCAATCGGCTGTTAACCAAAAGTTTCGAGGTTCGAGCCCTCCCATGAATGGTGTGTTGCTTTTTTTCTTCGCGCTGATAGCTTTGGAGTAATGTTCTGACGGTGATGAGACTGGAGCACGACTATCTCCGTGGCGCAATTGGCTAGCGCGATCGGCTGTTAACCAAAAGGTTGGAGGTTCGAGCCCTCCCGAGAGCGGTGTGTCTCTTTTTTTCTTTGCGCTGATAGCTTTGAAGAAATGTTCTGAGGGTGGTGAGAGTGGAACACGACTATCTCCTTGACGCAGTGGGCTAGCGCGTTCGGCTGTTAACCGAAAGGTTGGACGTTCGAGCCCTCCGGAGAGCAGTGTCACTTTTTTTTCTTTGCGCTGATAGCTTTCGAGGAGTGTTCTGATGGGGATGAAAGTGGAGCACGACTGTTTCCGTGGCAGATTCGCCAAGGCGATCAACTGTTAACTGGTAGGTTGGAGGTTCGAGCCCTCCCGAGAGCAGTGGGTCGCTTATTTTCTTTGGGCTGATAGCTTTGGATAAATGTTCTGACGGTGGTGAGAGTAGAGCACGTTTATTTCCTTGGCGATATTGGCTAGCGCGTTCAGCTGTTAACCAAAAGGTTGGAGGTTCGAGCCCTCCCGAGAGCGGTGTGTCTCTTTGTTCTTTGTGCTGACAGCTATGGAGAAATGTTGTGACGGTGGTGAGAGTAGAGCACGACTGCCTACGTGGCGCATTTGGCTAGCACGATCGGCTGTTAACCAAAATTTTGGAGGTTCGAGCCCTGCCTCGAGTGCTGTGTCGCTTTTTTTCTTTGCGCTGATACCTTTGGAGAAATGTTCTGACCATGGTGAGAGTAGAGCAGGACTGTTTCCGTGGAAGAATTGGCTAGCGCGATCAACTGTTAACTGAAAGGTTGCAGGTTCGAGCCCTCCCGGGAGCAGTGTGTCGCTTTTTTCCTTTGCGCTTATAGCTTTGCAGAAATGTTCTGATGGTGGTGAGAGTAGAGCACGACTATCTCCTTGTCGCAATTGGCTAGCGCGTTCAGCTGTTAACCAAAAGGTTGGAGGTTCGAGCCCTCCCGAGAGCGGTGTGTCTCTTTTTTCTTTGCGCTGATAGCTTTGTAGAAATGTTCTCTCGATGGTGAGAGTAGAGCACGACTATCTCCTTGGCGCCATTGGCTAGCGCGTTCAGCTGTTAACCAAAAGGTTGGAGGTTCCAGCCCTCTCGAGAGCGGTGTGTCTATTTTTTTCTTTGCGCTGATAGCTTTGTAGAAATGTTCTCACGGTGGTGAGAGTGGAACACGACTTTCTCCGTGACGCAATTGGCTAGCGCGTTCGGCTGTTAACCAAAAGTTTCGAGGTTCGAGCCCTCCCATGAGTGGTGTGGTGCTTTTTTTTTCGCGCTGATAGCTTTGGAGAAATGTTCTGACGGTGGTGAGATTGAAGCACGACTATCTCCGGGGCGCAAATGGCTAGCGCGTTCAGCTGTTAACCAAAAGGTTGGAGGTTGGAGCCCTCCCGAGAGCGGTGTGTCTCTTTTTTTCTTTGCGCTGATACCTTTAAGAAATGTTATGACCGTGGTGAGATTAGACCACGACTATCTCCGCGGCGCAATTGGCTAGCGCGTTCAGCATTTAACCAAAAGTTTGGAGGTTCGAGCCCTCCCGAGAGCGGTGTGTCTCTTTTTTTGTTTGCGCTGATAGCTTTGTAGAATTGTTCTGACGGTGGTGAGAGTGGAGAACGACTATCTCCGGGGCGCAATTGGCCAGCGCGTTCAGCTGTTAACCAAAAGGTTGGAGGTTCGAGCCCTCCCGAGAGCGGTGTGTCTCTTTTTTTCTTTGCGCTGATAGCTTTGTAGAAATGTTCTCACGGTGGTGAGAGTGGAACACGACTTTCTCCGTGACGCAATTGGCTAGCGCGTTCGGCTGTTAACCAAAAGTTTCGAGGTTCGAGCCCTCCCATGAGTGGTGTGGTGCTTTTTTTTTCGCGCTGATAGCTTTGGAGAAATGTTCTGACGGTGGTGAGATTGAAGCACGACTATCTCCGGGGCGCAAATGGCTAGCGCGTTCAGCTGTTAACCAAAAGGTTGGAGGTTGGAGCCCTCCCGAGAGCGGTGTGTCTCTTTTTTTCTTTGCGCTGATACCTTTAAGAAATGTTATGACCGTGGTGAGATTAGACCACGACTATCTCCGCGGCGCAATTGGCTAGCGCGTTCAGCATTTAACCAAAAGTTTGGAGGTTCGAGCCCTCCCGAGAGCGGTGTGTCTCTTTTTTTGTTTGCGCTGATAGCTTTGTAGAAATGTTCTGACGGTGGTGAGAGTGGAGAACGACTATCTCCGGGGCGCAATTGGCCAGCGCGTTAAGCTGTTAACCAAAAGGTTGGAGGTTCGAGCCCTCCCGAGAGCGGTGTGTCTCTTTTTTTCTTTGCGCTGATATCTTTGTAGAAATGTTCTGACGGTGGTGAGAGTGGAGCACGAATATCTCCGTGGCGGAATTGGCTAGCGCGTTTGGATGTGAATCAAAACTTTGGAAGTTCGAGCCCTCCCATGAGCCGTGTGTCGCTTTTTTTCTTTGCGCCGTTACATTTGGAGAAATGTTCTGATGGTGGTGAGAGTTGAGCACGAATATCTCCGGGGTGCAATTGGCTAGCACGTTCGGCTGTTAACCAAAACGTTGGAGGTTCGAGCCCTCCCGAGGGCGGTGTGTCTCTTTTTTTTCTTCGCACTGATAGCTTTGGAGAAATGTTCTGAGGATGGTGAGAGTGGAACACGACATTCTCCGTGACGCAATCGGCTAGCGCGTTTGGCTGTTAACCAAAAGGTTGGAGGTTCGAGCCCTCCGGAGAGCGGTGTGTCTCTTTTTTTTCTTTGCGCGGATAGCTTGGAGGAATGTTCTGACGGTGGTGAGAGTGGAACCCGACTGTCTCCGTGGCGCAATCGGCTAGCGCGATCGGCTGTTAACCGAAAGTTTGGAGGTTCGAGCTCTCCCGGGAGCGGTGTGTCGCTTTTTTTCTTTGCGCTGATACCTTTGAGAAATGTTATGACCGTGGTGAGAATAGAGCACGACTATCTCCGGGGCGCGATTGGCTAGCGCGTTCAGCTGTTAACCAAAAGGTTGGAGGTTCGAGCCCTCCCGAGAGCGGTGTGTCTCTTTTTCTTTGCTCTGAAAGCTGTGGAGAAATGTTCTGATGGTGGTGAGAGTAGAGCACGACTATCTACGTGGCGCAATTGGCTCGCACGATCGGCTGTTAACCAAAAGGTTGGAGGTTCGAGCCCTGCCATGAGCTGTGTGTCGCTTTTTTTTCTTTGCGCTGCTACTTTTGGAGAAATGTTCTGACCATGGTGAGAGTGGAGCACGACTGTCTCCGTGACGCAATCGGCTTGCGCGTTCGGCTGTTAACGGAAAGGTTGGAGGTTCGAGCCCTTTAATGAGCAGTGTGTCACTTTTTTGCGCTGATAGCATTGGAGAAATGTTCTGACGGTGGTGACAGTGCAGCACGACTATCTCCGGGGCGCAATTGGCTAGCGCGTTCAGCTGTTAACCAAAAGGTTGGAGGTTGGAGCCCTCC
The DNA here is from genome assembly GCF_043290135.1 of Rhipicephalus microplus. Lineage (NCBI taxonomy): Eukaryota > Metazoa > Arthropoda > Arachnida > Ixodida > Ixodidae > Rhipicephalus > Rhipicephalus microplus. Next base: position 204,118,314 of record NC_134703.1, on the reverse strand, counting down.
CGAGAGCGGTGTGTCTCTTTTTTTCTTTGCGCTGATACCTTTAAGAAATGTTATGACCGTGGTGAGAATAGAGCACGACTATCTCCGCGGCGCAATTGGCTAGCGCGTTCAGCATTTAACCAAAAGTTTGTAGGTTCGAGCCCTCCCGAGAGCGGTGTGTCTCTTTTTTGTTTGCGCTGATAGCTTTGTAGAAATGTTCTGACGGTGGTGAGAGTCGAGAACGACTGTCTCCGTCGCGCAAATGGCTAGCTCGTTCGGCTGTTAACCAAAAGGTTGGAGGTTCGAGCCCTCCCGAGAGCGGTGTGTCTCTTTTTTTCTTTACGCTGATAGCTTTGGAGGAATGTTCTGACGGTGGTGAGAGTGAAGCACGACTGTTTCCGTGGCAGAATTGGCTAGCGCAATAAACTGTTAACTAAAAGGTTGGAGGTTCGAGCCCTCTCGAGAGCAGTGTGTCTGTTTTTTCTTTGCGCTGATAGCTTTGTAGAAATGTTCTCTCGGTGGTGAGAGTAGAGCACGACTATCTCCTTGGCGCCATTGGCTAGCGCGTTCAGCTGTTAACCAAAAGGTTGGAGGTTCCAGCCCTCTCGAGAGCGGTGTGTCTATTTTTTTCTTTGCGCTGATAGCTTTGTAGAAATGTTCTCACGGTGGTGAGAGTGGAACACGACTTTCTCCGTGACGTAATTGGCTAGCGCGTTCGGCTGTTAACCAAAAGTTTCGAGGTTCGAGCCCTCCCATGAGTGGTGTGGTGCTTTTTTTTCGCGCTGATAGCTTTGGAGAAATGTTCTGACGGTGATGAGACTGGAGCACGACTATCTCCGTGGCGCAATTGGCTAGCGCGATCGGCTGTTAACCAAAAGGTTGGAGGTTCGAGCCCTCCCGAGAGCGGTGTGTCTCTTTTTTTCTTTGCGCTGATAGCTTTGAAGAAATGTTCTGAGGGTGGTGAGAGTGGAACACGACTATCTCTTTGACGCAATGGGCTAGCGCGTTCGGCTGTTAACCAAAAGGTTGGGGGTTCGAGCCCTCCGGAGAGCGGTGTGTCTCTTTATTTTCTTCGCGCTGATAGCTTTGGAGAAATCTTCTGACGGTGGTGAGAGTGGAGCACGGCTGTTTCCAAGGCAGAATTGGCTAGCGCGATCAACTGTTAACTGAAAGGTTGGAGATTTGAGCCCTCCCGGGAGCAGTGTGTCGCTTTTTTTTCTTTGCGCTTATAGCTTTGGAGAAATGTTCTGACGGTGGTGAGAGTAGAGCACGACTACCTCCTTGGCGCAATTGGCTAGCGCGTTTGGCTGTTAACCAGAAGGTTGAAGTTTCGAGCCCTCCCGAGAGCGGTGTGTCTCTTTTTCTTTGCTCTGACAGCTGTGTAGAAATGTTCTGACGGTGGTGAGAGTAGAGCACGACTATCTACGTGGAGCATTTGGCTAGCACGATCAGATGTTAACCAAAAGTTTGGAGGTTCGAGCCCTGCCATGAGCGGTGTGTCGCTTTTTTTTCTTTGCGCTGCTACTTTTGGAGAAATGTTCTGACCATGGTGAGAGTGGAGCACGACTGTCTCCGTGACGCAATCGACTTGCGCGTTCGGCTGTTAACGGAAAGGTGGGAGGTTCGAGCCCTCCCATGAGTGGTGTGTTGCTTTTTTTCTTCGCGCTGATAGCTTTGGAGAAATGTTCTGACGGTGATGAGACTGGAGCACGACTATCTCCGTGGCGCAATTGGCTAGCGCGATCGGCTGTTAACCAAAAGTTTGGAGGTTCGAGCCCTCCCGAGAGCGGTGTGTCTCTTTTTTTCTTTGCGCTGATAGCTTTGAAGAAATGTTCTGAGGGTGTTGAGAGTGGAACACGACTATCTCCTTAACGCATTGGGCTAGCGCGTTTGGCTGTTAACCAAAAGGTTGGGGGTTCGAGCCCTCTGGAGAGCGGTGTGTCTCTCTTTTTTCTTTGCGCTGATACCTTTGGAGGAATCTTCTGACGGTAGTGAGAGTGGAGCACGACTGTTTCCATGGCAGAATTGGCTAGCGCGATCAACTGTTAACTGAAAGGTTGGAGATTTGAGCCCTCCAGGGAGCAGTGTGTCGCTTTTTTTTCTTTGCGCTTATAGCTTTGGAGAAATGTTCTGACGGTGGTGAGAGTAGAGCACGACTACCTCCGTGGCGCAATTGGCTAGCGCGATCGGCTGTTAACCAAAAGGTTGGAGGTTCGAGCCCGCCCGAGAGTGGTGTGTCTCTTTTTTTCTTTGCGCTGATACCTTTAAGGAATGTTATGACAGTGGTGAGAATAGAGCAGGACTATCTCCGCGGCGCAATTGGCTTGCGCGTTCAGCATTTAACCAAAAGTTTGGAGGTTCGAGCCCTCCCGAGAGCGGTGTGTCTCTTTTTTTCTTTGCGGTGATAGCTTTGTAGAAATGTTCTGACGGTGGTGAGAGTGGAGCACGACTGTCTCCGTTGCGCAAATGGCTAGCGCGATCGGCTGTTAACCAAAAGGTTGGATGTTCGAGCCCTCCCGAGAGCGGTGTGTCTCTTTTTTTCTTTGCGCTGATAGCTTTGGAGGAATGTTCTGACGGTGGTGAGAGTGGAGCACGACTGTTTCCGTGGCAGAATTGGCTAGCGCAATGAACTGTTAACTAAATGGTTGGAGGTTCGAGCCCTCTCGAAAGCGGTGTGTCTATTTTTTCTTTGCGCTGATAGCTTTGTAGAAATGTTCTCACGGTGGTGAGAGTGGAGCACGACTATCTCCTTGGCGCCATTGGCTAGCGCGTTCAGCTGTTAACCAAAAGGTTGGAGGTTCGAGCCCTCCCATGAGTGGTGTGTTGCTTTTTTTCTTCGCGCTGATAGCTTTAGAGAAATGTTCTGACGGTGGTGAGAGTGGAGCACGACTATCTCCTTGGCGCCATTGGCTAGCGCGTTCAGCTGTTAACCAAAAGTTTGGAGGTTCGAGCCCTCCCGAGAGCGGTGTGTCTCTTTGTTTCTTTGCGCTGATAGCTTTGTAGAAATGTTCTGACGGTGGTGAGAATGGAGCACGACTGTCCCCGTTGCGCAAATGGCTAGCGCGATCAGCTGTTAACCAAAAGGTTGGATGTTCGAGCCCTCCCGAGAGCGGTGTGTCTCTTTTTTTCTTTGCGCTGATAGCTTTGGAGGAATGTTCTGACGGTGGTGAGAGTGGAGCACGACTGTTTCCGTGGCGCCATTGGCTAGCGCGTTCAGCTGTTAACCAAAAGGTTGGAGGTTCGAGCCCTCCCATGAGTAGTGTGTTGCTTTTTTTCTTCGCGCTGATAGCTTTGTAGAAATGTTCTCACGGTGGTGAGAGTGGAGCAAGACTATCTCCTTGGCGCCATTGGCTAGCGCGTTCAGCTGTTAACCAAAAGTTTGGAGGTTCGAGCCCTCCCGAGAGCGGTGTGTCTCTTTTTTTCTTTCCGCTGATAGCTTTCTAGAAATGTTCTGACGGTGGTGAGAGTGGAGCACGACTGTCTCCGTTGCGCAAATGGCTAGCGTGATCGGCTGTTAACCAGAAGGTTGGATGTTCGAGCCCTCCCGAGAGCGGTGTGTCTCTTTTTTTCTTTGCGGAGATAGCTTTGGAGGAATGTTCTGACGGTGGTGAGAGTGGAGCACGACTGTTTCCGTGGCAGAATTGGCTAGCGCAATGAACTGTTAACTAAATGGTTGGAGGTTCGAGCCCTCTCGAGAGCGGTGTGTCTATTTTTTCTTTGAGCTGATAGCTTTGTAGAAATGTTCTCACGGTGGTGAGAGTGGAGCACGACTATCTCCTTGGCGCCATTGGCTAGCGCATTCAGCTGTTAACCAAAAGGTTGGAGGTTCCAGCCTTCACGAGAGCGGTGTGTCTATTTTTTCTTTGCGCTGATAGCTTTGTAGAAATGTTCTCACGGTGGTGAGAGTGGAACACGACTGCCTACGTGGCGCATTTGGCTAGCACGATCGGCTGTTAACCAAAAGTTTCAAGGTTCGAGCCCTGCCATGAGTGGTGTGTTGCTTTTTTTCTTCGCGCTGATAGCTTTAGAGAAATGTTCTGACGATGGTGAGAGTGAAACACGACTATCTCCATGACGCAATCGGCTAGCGCGTTCGGCTGTTAACCAAAAGTTTGGATGTTCGAGCACTCCAGAGAGCGGTGTGTCGCTTTTTTTCTTTGCGCTTATACCTTTGAGGAATGTTATGACCGTGGTGAGAATAGAGCACGACTATCTTCGGGGCGCAATTGGCTAGCGCGTTCAGCTGTTAACCAAAAGGTTGGAGGTTCGAGCCCTCCCGAGAGCGGTGTGTCTCTTTTTCTCTTTGCGCTGATAGCTTTGTAGAAATGTTCTGACCGTGGTGAGAGATGAGCACAACTGTCTCCTTGGCGCCATTGGCTAGCGCGTTCAGCTGTTCACCAAAAGGGTGGAGGTTCGAGCCCTCTCGAGAGCGGCGTGTCTATTTTTCTTTGCGCTGATAGCTTTGTAGAAACGTTCTCACGGTGGTGAGAGTGGAACACGACTTTCTCCGTGACGCAATTGGCTAGCGCGTTCGGCTGTTAACCAAAAGGTTCGAGTTTCGAGCCTTCCCAGGAGTGGTGTGTTGCTTTTTCTCTTCGCGCTGATAGCTTTGGAGAAATGTTCTGACGGTGATGAGACTGGAGCACGACTATCTCCGTGGCGCAATTGGCTAGCGCGATCGGCTGTTAACGAAAAGGTTGGAGGTTCGAGCCCTCCCGAGAGCGGTGTGTCTCTTTTGTTCTTTGCGCTGATAGCTTTGGAGGAATGTTCTGACGGTAGTGAGAGTGGAGCACGAATATCTCCGTGGCGCAATTGGCTAGCACGTTCGGATGTGAATCAAAACGTTGGAGGTTCGAGCCCTCCCATGAGCCGTGTGTCGCTTTTTTCTTTGCGCTGATACATTTGGAGAAATGTTCTGATGGTGGTGAGAGTTGAGCACGAATATCTCCGTGGTGCAATTGGCTAGCACTTTCGGCTGTTAACCAAAACGTTGGAGGTTCGAGGCCTCCCGAGGGCGGTGTGTCTCTTTTTTTCTTCGCACTGATATGTTTGGAGAAATGATCTGAGGGTGGTGAGAGTGGAACACGACTATCTCCGTGACGCAATTGGCTAGCGCGTTTGGCTGTTAACCAAAAGGTTGGAGGTTCGAGCCCTCCGGAGAGCGGTGTGTATCTTTTTTTTTCTTTGCGCGGATTGCTTTGGAGGAATGTTCTGACGGTGGTGAGAGTGGGACCCGACTGTCTCCGTGGCGCAATCGGCTAGCGCGATCGACTGTTAACCGAAAGTTTGGAGGTTCGAGCTCTCCCGGGAGCGGTGTGTCGCTTTTTTTGCGCTGATACCTTTGAGGAATGTTATGACCGTGGTGAGAATAATGCACGACTATCTCCGGGGCGCAATTGGCTAGCGCATTCAGCTGTTCAGCAAAAGGTTGAAAGTTCGAGCCCTCCCGAGAGCGGTGTGTCTCTTTTTTTGCACTGATAGCTTTGTAGAAATTTTCCGACCGTGTTGAGAGATGAGCACGACTGTCTCCGTGGCACAATTGACTAGCGCGTTACGCTGTTAACCAAAATGTTGGAGGTTCGAGCCCTCCGGCGAGTGGTGTGTCTCTTTTTTTCTTTGCGCTGATAGCTTTGTAGAAATGTTCTGACCGTGGTGAGAGATGAGCACGACTGTCTTCGTGGCGCAATTGGCTAGCGCGATCGGCTGTTAACCAAAAGTTTGGAGGTTCGAGCCCTCCCGAGAGCGGTGTGTCTCTTTTTTTCTTTGCGCTGATAGCTTTGGAGAAATGTTCCGAGGGTGGTGAGAGTGGAGCACAACTGTTTCTGTGGCAGAATTGGCTAGCGCGATCAACTGTTAACCAAAAGGTTGGAGGTTCGAGCCCTCCCGAGAGCGGTGTGTCTCTTTTTCATTGCGCTGACAGCTGTGGAGAAATGTTCTGACGGTGGTGAGAGTAGAGCACGACTATCTACGTGGCGCAATTGGCTAGCACGATCGGCTGTTAACCAAAGGGTTGGAGGTTCGAGCCCTGCCATGAGCAGTGTGTCGCTTTTTTTTTTCTTTGCGCTGCTACTTTTGGAGAAATGTTCTGACCATGGTGAGAGTGGAGCACGACTGTCTCCGTGATGCAATTGGCTTGCGCGTTCGGCTGTTAACAGAAAGTTTGGAGGTTCGAGCCCTTTCATGAGCAGTGTGTCACTTTTTTTGCGCTGATAGCTTTGGAGAAATGTTCTGACGGTGGTGAGAGTGGAGCACGACTATCTCCGGGGCGCAATTGGCTAGCGCGTTCAGCTCTTAACCAAAAGGTTGGAGGTTGGAGCCCTCCCGAGAGCGGTGTGTCTCTTTTTTTCTTTGCGCTGATACCTTTAAGAAATGTTATGACCGTGGTGAGAATAGAGCACGACTATCTCCACGGCGCAATTGGCTAGCGCGTTCAGCATTTAACGAAATGTTTGTAGGTTCGAGCCCTCCCGAGAGCGGTGTGTCTCTTTTTTGTTTGCGCTGATAGCTTTGTAGAAATGTTCTGACGGTGGTGAGAGTGGAGAACGACTGTCTCCGTCGCGCAAATGGCTAGCTCGTTCGGCTGTTAACCAAAAGGTTGGAGGTTCGAGCCCTCCCGAGAGCGGTGTGTCTCTTTTTTTCTTTGCGCTGATAGCTTTGAAGAAATGTTCTGAGGGTGGTGAGAGTGGAACACGACTATCTCTTTGACGCAATGGGCTAGCGCGTTCGGCTGTTAACCAAAAGGTTGGGGGTTCGAGCCCTCCGGAGAGCGGTGTGTCTCTTTATTTTCTTCGCGCTGATAGCTTTGGAGGAATCTTCTGACGGTGGTGAGAGTGGAGCACGGCTGTTTCCAAGGCAGAATTGGCTAGCGCGATCAACTGTTAACTGAAAGGTTGGAGATTTGAGCCCTCCCGGGAGCAGTGTGTCGCTTTTTTTTCTTTGCGCTTATAGCTTTGGAGAAATGTTCTGACGGTGGTGAGAGTAGAGCACGACTACCTCCTTGGCGCAATTGGCTAGCGCGTTTGGCTGTTAACCAGAAGGTTGAAGTTTCGAGCCCTCCCGAGAGCGGTGTGTCTCTTTTTCTTTGCTCTGACAGCTGTGTAGAAATGTTCTGACGGTGGTGAGAGTAGAGCACGACTATCTACGTGGAGCAATTGGCTAGCACGATCAGCTGTTAACCAAAAGGTTGGAGGTTCGAGCCCTGCCATGAGCGGTGTGTCGCTTTTTTTTCTTTGCGCTGCTACTTTTGGAGAAATGTTCTGACCATGGTGAGAGTGGAGCACGACTGTCTCCGTGACGCAATCGACTTGCGCGTTCGGCTGTTAACGGAAAGGTGGGAGGTTCGAGCCCTTTACTGAGCAGTGTGTCACTTTTTTGCGCTGATAGCATTGGAGAAATGTTCTGACGGTGGTGACAGTGCAGCACGACTATCTCCGGGGCGCAATTGGCTAGCGCCTTCAGCTGTTAACCAAAAGGTTGGAGGTTGGAGCCCTCCCGAGAGCGGTGTGTCTCTTTTTTTCTTTGCGCTGATACCTCTCAGGAATGTTATGACGGTGGTGAGAGTGGAGAACGACTGTCTCCGTTGCGCAAATGATTAGCGCGATCGGCTGTTAACCAAAAGGTTGGAGGTTCGAGCCCTCCCGAGAGCGGTGTGTCTCTTTTCTTCTTTACGGTGATAGCTTTGGAGGAATGTTCTGACGGTGGTGAGAGTAGAGCACGACTAACTCCTTTGCGCCATTGGCTAGCGCGTTCACCTGTTAACCAAAAGGTTGGAGGTTCCAGCCCTCTCGAGAGCGGTGTGTCTATTTTTTTCTTTGCGCTGATAGCTTTGTAGAAATGTTCTCACAGTGGTGAGAGTGGAACACGACTTTCTCCGTGACGCAATTGACTAGCGCGTTCGGCTGTTAATGAAAAGTTTCGAGGTTCGAGCCCTCCCATGAGTGGTGTGTTGCTTTTTTTCTTCGCGCTGATAGCTTTGGAGAAATGTTCTGACGGTGATGAGACTGGAGCACGACTATCTCCGTGGCGCAATTGGCTAGCGCGATCGGCTGTTAACCAAAAGTTTGGAGGTTCGAGCCCTCCCGAGAGCGGTGGGTCTCTTTTTTTCTTTGCGCTGATAGCTTTGAAGAAATGTTCTGAGGGTGGTGAGAGTGGAACACGACTATCTCCTTAACGCATTGGGCTAGCGCGTTTGGCTGTTAACCAAAAGGTTGGGGGTTCGAGCCCTCTGGAGAGCGGTGTGTCTCTTTTTTTTCTTTGCGCTGATAGCTTTGGAGGAATCTTCTGACGGTAGTGAGAGTGGAGCACGACTGTTTCCATGGCAGAATTGGCTAGCGCGATCAACTGTTAACTGAAAGGTTGGAGATTTGAGCCCTCCAGGGAGCAGTGTGTCGCTTTTTTTTCTTTGCGCTTATAGCTTTGGAGAAATGTTCTGACGGTGGTGAGAGTAGAGCACGACTACCTCCGTGGCGCAATTGGCTAGCGCGATCGGCTGTTAACCAAAAGGTTGGAGGTTCGAGCCCGCCCGAGAGTGGTGTGTCTCTTTTTTTCTTTGCGCTGATACCTTTAAGGAATGTTATGACAGTGGTGAGAATAGAGCAGGACTATCTCCGCGGCGCAATTGGCTTGCGCGTTCAGCATTTAACCAAAAGTTTGGAGGTTCGAGCCCTCCCGAGAGCGGTGTGTCTCTTTTTTTCTTTGCGGTGATAGCTTTGTAGAAATGTTCTGACGGTGGTGAGAGTGGAGCACGACTGTCTCCGTTGCGCAAATGGCTAGCGCGATCGGCTGTTAACCAAAAGGTTGGATGTTCGAGCCCTCCCGAGAGCGGTGTGTCTCTTTTTTTCTTTGCGCTGATAGCTTTGGAGGAATGTTCTGACGGTGGTGAGAGTGGAGCACGACTGTTTCCGTGGCAGAATTGGCTAGCGCAATGAACTGTTAACTAAATGGTTGGAGGTTCGAGCCCTCTCGAAAGCGGTGTGTCTATTTTTTCTTTGCGCTGATAGCTTTGTAGAAATGTTCTCACGGTGGTGAGAGTGGAGCACGACTATCTCCTTGGCGCCATTGGCTAGCGCGTTCAGCTGTTAACCAAAAGGTTGGAGGTTCGAGCCCTCCCATGAGTGGTGTGTTGCTTTTTTTCTTCGCGCTGATAGCTTTAGAGAAATGTTCTGACGGTGGTGAGAGTGGAGCACGACTATCTCCTTGGCGCCATTGGCTAGCGCGTTCAGCTGTTAACCAAAAGTTTGGAGGTTCGAGCCCTCCCGAGAGCGGTGTGTCTCTTTTTTTCTTTGCGCTGATAGCTTTGTAGAAATGTTCTGACGGTGGTGAGAATGGAGCACGACTGTCCCCGTTGCGCAAATGGCTAGCGCGATCAGCTGTTAACCAAAAGGTTGGATGTTCGAGCCCTCCCGAGAGCGGTGTGTCTCTTTTTTTCTTTGCGCTGATAGCTTTGGAGGAATGTTCTGACGGTGGTGAGAGTGGAGCACGACTGTTTCCGTGGCGCCATTGGCTAGCGCGTTCAGCTGTTAACCAAAAGGTTGGAGGTTCGAGCCCTCCCATGAGTGGTGTGTTGCTTTTTTTCTTCGCGCTGATAGCTTTGTAGAAATGTTCTCACGGTGGTGAGAGTGGAGCAAGACTATCTCCTTGGCGCCATTGGCTAGCGCGTTCAGCTGTTAACCAAAAGTTTGGAGGTTCGAGCCCTCCCGAGAGCGGTGTGTCTCTTTTTTTCTTTCCGCTGATAGCTTTCTAGAAATGTTCTGACGGTGGTGAGAGTGGAGCACGACTGTCTCCGTTGCGCAAATGGCTAGCGCGATCGGCTGTTAACCAAAAGGTTGGATGTTCGAGCCCTCCCGAGAGCGGTGTGTCTCTTTTTTTCTTTGCGCTGATAGCTTTGGAGGAATGTTCTGACGGTGGTGAGAGTGGAGCACGACTGTTTCCGTGGCAGAATTGGCTAGCGCAATGAACTGTTAACTAAATGGTTGGAGGTTCGAGCCCTCTCGAGAGCGGTGTGTCTATTTTTTCTTTGAGCTGATAGCTTTGTAGAAATGTTCTCACGGTGGTGAGAGTGGAGCACGACTATCTCCTTGGCGCCATTGGCTAGCGCATTCAGCTGTTAACCAAAAGGTTGGAGGTTCCAGCCTTCACGAGAGCGGTGTGTCTATTTTTTCTTTGCGCTGATAGCTTTGTAGAAATGTTCTCACGGTGGTGAGAGTGGAACACGACTGCCTACGTGGCGCATTTGGCTAGCAAGATCGGCTGTTAACCAAAAGTTTCAAGGTTCGAGCCCTGCCATGAGTGGTGTGTTGCTTTTTTTCTTCGCGCTGATAGCTTTAGAGAAATGTTCTGACGATGGTGAGAGTGGAACACGACTATCTCCATGACGCAATCGGCTAGCGCGTTCGGCTGTTAACCAAAAGTTTGGATGTTCGAGCACTCCAAAGAGCAGTGTGTCGCTTTTTTTCTTTGCGCTTATACCTTTGAGGAATGTTATGACCGTGGTGAGAATAGAGCACGACTATCTTCGGGGCGCAATTGGCTAGCGCGTTCAGCTGTTAACCAAAAGGTTGGAGGTTCGAGCCCTCCCGAGAGCGGTGTGTCTCTTTTTCTCTTTGCGCTGATAGCTTTGTAGAAATGTTCTGACCGTGGTGAGAGATGAGCACAACTGTCTCCTTGGCGCCATTGGCTAGCGCGTTCAGCTGTTCACCAAAAGGGTGGAGGTTCGAGCCCTCTCGAGAGCGGCGTGTCTATTTTTCTTTGCGCTGATAGCTTTGTAGAAACGTTCTCACGGTGGTGAGAGTGGAACACGACTTTCTCCGTGACGCAATTGGCTAGCGCGTTCGGCTGTTAACCAAAAGGTTCGAGGTTCGAGCCTTCCCAGGAGTGGTGTGTTGCTTTTTCTCTTCGCGCTGATAGCTTTGGAGAAATGTTCTGACGGTGATGAGACTGGAGCACGACTATCTCCGTGGCGCAATTGGCTAGCGCGATCGGCTGTTAACGAAAAGGTTGGAGGTTCGAGCCCTCCCGAGAGCGGTGTGTCTCTTTTGTTCTTTGCGCTGATAGCTTTGAAGAAATGTTCTGAGGGTGGTGAGAGTGGAACACGACTATCTCCGTGACGCAATGGGCTAGCGCGTTCTTCTGTTAACCAAAAGGTTGGGGGTTCAAGCCCTCCGGAGAGCGGTGTGTCTCTTTTTTTTCTTTGCGCTGATAGCTTTGGAGGAATGTTCTGACGGTAGTGAGAGTGGAGCACGAATATCTCCGTGGCGCAATTGGCTAGCACGTTCGGATGTGAATCAAAACGTTGGAGGTTCGAGCCCTCCGGAGAGCGGTGTGTATCTTTTTTTTTCTTTGCGCGGATAGCTTTGGAGGAATGTTCTGACGGTGGTGAGAGTGGGACCCGACTGTCTCCGTGGCGCAATCGGCTAGCGCGATCGACTGTTAACCGAAAGTTTGGAGGTTCGAGCTCTCCCGGGAGCGGTGTGTCGCTTTTTTTGCGCTGATACCTTTGAGGAATGTTATGACCGTGGTGAGAATAATGCACGACTATCTCCGGGGCGCAATTGGCTAGCGCATTCAGCTGTTCAGCAAAAGGTTGAAAGTTCGAGCCCTCCCGAGAGCGGTGTGTCTCTTTTTTTTGCACTGATAGCTTTGTAGAAATTTTCTGACCGTGTTGAGAGATGAGCACGACTGTCTCCGTGGCACAATTGACTAGCGCGTTACGCTGTTAACCAAAATGTTGGAGGTTCGAGCCCTCCGGCGAGCGGTGTGTCTCTTTTTTTCTTTGCGCTGATAGCTTTGTAGAAATGTTCTGACCGTGGTGAGAGATGAGCACGACTGTCTCCGTGGCGCAATTGGCTAGCGCGATCGGCTGTTAACCAAAATTGATAATTGATTGATTGATATGTGGGGTTTAACGTCCCAAAACCACTATATGATTATGAGAGACGCCGTAGTGGAGGGCTCCGGAAATTTAGACCACCTGGGGTTCTTTAACGTGCACCCAAATCTGAGCACACGGGCCTACAACATTTCCGCCTCCATCGGAAATGCAGCCGCCGCAGCCGGGATTCGAACCCGCGCCCTGCGGGTCAGCAGCCGAGTACCTTAGCCACTAGACCACCGCGGCGGGGCACTGTTAACCAAAAGGTTGGAGGTTCGAGCCCTCCCGAGAGCGGTGTGTCTCTTTTTTTCTTTGCGCTGATAGCTTTGGAGAAATGTTCCGAGGGTGGTGAGAGTGGAGCACAACTGTTTCTGTGGCAGAATTGGCTAGCGCGATCAACTGTTAACCAAAAGGTTGGAGGTTCGAGCCCTCCCGAGAGCGGTGTGTCTCTTTTTCTTTGCGCTGACAGCTGTGGAGAAATGTTCTGACGGTGGTGAGAGTAGAGCACGACTATCTACGTGGCGCAATTGGCTAGCACGATCGGCTGTTAACCAAAGGGTTGGAGGTTCGAGCCCTGCCATGAGCAGTGTGTCGCTTTTTTTTTCTTTGCGCTGCTACTTTTGGAGAAATGTTCTGACCATGGTGAGAGTGGAGCACGACTGTCTCCGTGATGCAATTGGCTTGCGCGTTCGGCTGTTAACAGAAAGTTTGGAGGTTCGAGCCCTTTCATGAGCAGTGTGTCACTTTTTTTGCCCTGATAGCTTTGGAGAAATGTTCTGACGGTGGTGAGAGTGGAGCACGACTATCTCCGGGGCGCAATTGGCTAGCGCGTTCAGCTCTTAACCAAAAGGTTGGAGGTTGGAGCCCTCCCGAGAGCGGTGTGTCTCTTTTTTTCTTTGCGCTGATACCTTTAAGAAATGTTATGACCGTGGTGAGAATAGAGCACGACTATCTCCACGGCGCAATTGGCTAGCGCGTTCAGCATTTAACGAAAAGTTTGTAGGTTCGAGCCCTCCCGAGAGCGCTGTGTCTCTTTTTTGTTTGCGCTGATAGCTTTGTAGAAATGTTCTGACGGTGGTGAGAGTGGAGAACGACTGTCTCCGTCGCGCAAATGGCTAGCGCGACCGGCTGTTAACCAAAAGGTTGGATGTTCGAGCCCTCCCGAGAGCGGTGTGTCTCTTTTTTTCTTTCCGCTGATAGCTTTGGAGGAATGTTCTGACGGTGGTGAGAGTGTAGCACGACTGTTGCCGTGGCAGAATTGGCTAGCGCAATAAACTGGTAACTAAAAGGTTGGAGGTTCGAGCCCTCTCGAGAGCAGTGTGTCTGTTTTTTCTTTGCGCTGATAGCTTTGTAGAAATGTTCTCTCGGTGGTGAGAGTAGAGCACGACTATCTCCTTGGCGCAATTGGCTAGCGCGTTCAGCTGTTAACCAAAAGTTTGGAGGTTCCAGCCCTCTCGAGAGCAGTGTGTCTATTTTTTTTCTTTGCGCTGATAGCTTTGTAGAAATGTTCTCACGGTGGTGAGAGTGGAACACGACTTTCTCCGTGACGCAATTGGCTAGCGCGTTCGGCTGTTAACCAAAAGTTTCGAGGTTCGAGCCCTCCCATGAGTGGTGTGTTGCTTTTTTTCTTCGCGCTGATAGATTGGAGAAATGTTCTGACGGTGGTGAGACTGGAGCACGACTATCTCCGTGGCGCAATTGGCTAGCGCGATCGGCTGTTAACCAAAAGGTTGGAGGTTCGAGCCCTCCCGAGAGCGGTGTGTCTCTTTTTCTCTTTGCGCTGATAGCTTTGAAGAAATGTTCTGAGGGTGGTGAGAGTGGAACACGACTATCTCCTTGACGCAATGGGCTAGCGCGTTCGGCTGTTAACCAAAAGGTTGGGGGTTCGAGCCCTCCGGAGAGCGGTGTGTCTCTTTATTTTCTTCGCGCTGATAGCTTTGGAGGAATCTTCTGACGGTGGTGAGAGTGGAGCACGGCTGTTTCCATGGCAGAATTGGCTAGCGCGATCAACTGTTAACCAAAAGGTTGGAGGTTCGAGCCCTGCCATGAGCGGTGTGTCGCTTTTTTTTCTTTGTGCTGCTACTTTTGGAGAAATGTTCTGACCATGGTGAGAGTGGAGCACGACTGTCTCCGTGACGCAATCGACTTGCGCGTTCGGCTGTTAACGGAAAGGTGGGAGGTTCGAGCCCTTTACTGAGCAGTGTGTCACTTTTTTGCGCTGATAGCATTGGAGAAATGTTCTGACGGTGGTGACAGTGCAGCACGACTATCTCCGGGGCGCAATTGGCTAGCGCCTTCAGCTGTTAACCAAAAGGTTGGAGGTTGGAGCCCTCCCGAGAGCGGTGTGTCTCTTTTTTTCTTTCCGCTGATACCTCTCAGGAATGTTATGACGGTGGTGAGAGTGGAGAACGACTGTCTCCGTTGCGCAAATGATTAGCGCGATCGGCTGTTAACCAAAAGGTTGGAGGTTCGAGCCCTCCCGAGAGCGGTGTGTCTCTTTTCTTCTTTACGGTGATAGCTTTGGAGGAATGTTCTGACGGTGGTGAGAGTAGAGCACGACTAACTCCTTTGCGCCATTGGCTAGCGCGATCAGCTGTTAACCAAAAGGTTGGAGGTTCCAGCCCTCTCGAGAGCGGTGTGTCTATTTTTTTCTTTGCGCTGATAGCTTTGTAGAAATGTTCTCACGGTGGTGAGAGTGGAACACGACTTTCTCCGTGACGCAATTGACTAGCGCGTTCGGCTGTTAACCAAAAGGTTGGGGGTTCGAGCCCTCCGGAGAGCGGTGTGTCTCTTTTTTTTCTTTGCGCTGATAGCTTTGGAGGAATCTTCTGACGGTGGTGGGAGTGGAGCACGACTGTTTCCATGGCAGAATTGGCTAGCGCGATCAACTGTTAACTGAAAGGTTGGAGATTTGAGCCCTCCCGGGAGCAGTGTGTCGCTTTTTTTTCTTTGCGCTTATAGCTTTGGAGAAATGTTCTGACGGTGGTGAGAGTAGAGCGCGACTGTTTCCATGGCAGAATTGGCTAGCGCGATCAACTGTTAACTGAAAGGTTGGAGATTTGAGCCCTCCCGGGAGCAGTGTGTCGCTTTTTTTTCTTTGCGCTTATAGCTTTGGAGAAATGTTCTGACGGTGGTGAGAGTAGAGCGCGACTACCTCCGTGGCGCAATTGGCTAGCGCGATCGGCTGTTAACCAAAAGTTTCGAGGTTCGAGCCCTCCCATGAGTGGT
The DNA here is from genome assembly GCF_043290135.1 of Rhipicephalus microplus. NCBI lineage: Eukaryota > Metazoa > Arthropoda > Arachnida > Ixodida > Ixodidae > Rhipicephalus > Rhipicephalus microplus. The sequence goes on along the minus strand of NC_134703.1, from coordinate 204,103,238 downwards.
GTGTTGCTTTTTTTCTTCGCGCTGATAGCTTTGGAGAAATGTTCTAACGGTGATGAGACTGGAGCACGACTATCTCCGTGGCGCAATTGGCTAGCGCGATCGGCTGTTAACCAAAAGGTTGGAGGTTCGAGCCCTCCCGAGAGCGGTGTGTCTCTTTTTTTCTTTGCGCTGATAGCTTTGAAGAAATGTTCTGAGGGTGGTGAGAGTGGAACACGACTATCTCCTTAACGCAATGGGCTAGCGCGTTCGGCTGTTAACCAAAAGGTTGGGGGTTCGAGCCCTCCGGAGAGCGGTTTGTCTCTTTTTTTTCTTTGCGCTGATAGCTTTGGAGGAATCTTCTGACGGTGGTGGGAGTGGAGCACGACTGTTTCCATGGCAGAATTGGCTAGCGCGATCAACTGTTAACTGAAAGGTTGGAGATTTGAGCCCTCCCGGGAGCAGTGTGTCGCTTTTTTTTCTTTGCGCTTATAGCTTTGGAGAAATGTTCTGACGGTGGTGAGAGTAGAGCGCGACTACCTCCGTGGCGCAATTGGCTAGCGCGATCGGCTGTTAACCAAAAGGTTGGAGGTTCGAGCCCGCCCGAGAGTGGTGTGTCTCTTTTTTTCTTTGCGCTGATACCTTTAAGGAATGTTATGACCGTGGTGAGAATAGAGCACGACTATCTTCGCGGTGCAATTGGCTTGCGCGTTCAGCATTTAACCAAAAGTTTGGAGGTTCGAGCCCTCAGGAGAGCGGTGTGTCTCTTTTTTTTTGTTTGCGCTGATAGCTTTGGAGAAATGTACTGACGGTGGTAAGAGTGGAGCAGGACTGTTTCCGTGGAAGAATTGGCTAGCGCGATCAATTGTTAACTGAAAGGTTGCAGGTTCGAGCCCTCCCGGGAGCAGTGTGTCGCATTTTTTGCGCTTTTAGCTTTGGAGAAATGTTCTGACGGTGGTGAGAGTAGAGCACGACTATCTCCTTGGCGCAATTGGCTAGCGCGTTCAGCTGTTAACTAAAAGGTTGGAGGTGCGAGCCCTCCTGAGAGCGGTGTGTCTCTTTTTTCTTTGCGCTGACAGCTGTAGAGAAATGTTCTAACGGTGGTGAGAGTAGAGCACGACTGTCTACGTGGCGCGATTGGCTAGCACGATCGGCTGTTAACCAAAAGGTTGGAGGTTTCGAGCCCTGCCATGAGCGGTGTGTCGCTTTTTTTTCTTTGCGCTGCTACCTTTGGAGAAATATTCTGACCAATGTGAGAGTGGAGCACGACTGTCTCCGTGACGCAATTGGCTAGCACGTTCGGCTGTTAACGGAATGGTTGGAGGTTCGAGTCCTCCCATGAGTGGTATGTCGCTTTTTTTTCTTTGCGCTGCTACCTTTGGAGAAATATTTTGACCATGGTGAGAGTGGAGCACGACTGTCTCCGTGACGCAATTGGCTAGCGCGTTCGGCTGTTAACGGAAAGGTTGGAGGTTCGAGCCCTCCCATGAGTGGTGTGTCGCTTTCTTTGCGTTGATAGCTTTCGAGGAGTGTTCAGATGGGGGTGAGAGTGGAGCACGACTGTTTTCGTGGCAGATTTGCCTAGCGCGATCAACTGTTAACTGAAAGGTTGGAGGTTCGAGCCCTCCCGGGAGCAGTGTGTCGCTTTTTTCTTTGCGCTTATAGCTTTGGAGAAATGTTCTGACGGTGGTGAGAGTAGAGCACGACTACCTCTTTGGCGCAATTGGCTAGCGCGTTAAGCTGTTAACCTAAAGGTTGGAGGTTTGAGCCCTCGCGAGGGCGGTGTGTCTCTTTTTTTTCTTCGCACTGATATGTTTGGAGAAATGTTCTGAGGGTGGTGAGAGTGGAACACGACTATATCCGTGACGCAATTGGCTAGCGCGTTTGGCTGTTAACCAAAAAGTTGGAGGTTCGAGCCCTCCGGAGAGCGGTGTGTCTCTTTTTTTTCTTTGCGCGGATAGCTTTGGAGGAATGTTCTGACGGTGGTGAGAGTGGAACCACACTGTCTCCGTGGCGCAATCGGCTAGCGTGATCGGCTGTTAACCGAAAGTTTGGAGGTTCGAGCTCTCCCGAGAGTGGTGTGTCGCTTTTTTTTGCGCTGATACCTTTGAGGAATGTTATGACCGTGGTGAGAATAATGCACGACTATCTCCGGGGCGCAATTGGCTAGCGCATTCAGCTGTTCAGCAAAAGGTTGAAGGTTCGAGCCCTCCCGAGAGCGGCGTGTCTCTTTTTTTTGCACTGATAGCTTTGTAGAAATGTTCTGACCGTGGTGAGAGATGAGCACGACTGTCTCCGTGGCGCAATTGACTAGCGCGTTCAGCTGTTAACCAAAATGTTGGAGGTTCGAGCCCTCCGGCGAGCGGTGTGTCTCTTTTTTTCTTTGTGCTGATAGCTTTGTAGAAATGTTCTGACCGTGGTAAGAGATGAGCACGACTATCTCGGTGGCGCAAATGGCTAGCGCGATCAGCTGTTAACCAAAAGGTTGGAGGTTCGAGCCCTCTCATGAGTGGTGTGTTGCTTTTTTTCTTTGCGCTGATAGCTTTGGAGAAATGTTCTGAAGGTGGTGAGAGTGGAGCACGACTATCTCCGTGGCGCAATTGGCTAGCGCGATCGGCTCTTAACCAAAAGGTTGGAGGTTCGAGCCCTCCCGAGAGCGGTGTGTCTCTTTTTTTCTTTGCGCTGATAAATTTGGAGAAATGTTCCGAGGGTGGTGAGAGTGGAGCACAACTGTTTCCGTGGCAGAATTGGCTAGCGCGATCAACTGTTAACCAAAAGGTTTGAGGTTCGCGCCGTCCCGAGAGCGGTGTGTCTCTTTTTCTTTGCGCTGACAGCTGTGGAGAAATGTTCTGACGGTGGTGAGAGTAGAGCACGACTATCTACGTGGCGCAATTGGCTAGCACGATGGGCTGTTAACCAAAAGGTTGGAGGTTCGAGCCCTGCCATGAGCAGTGTGTCGCTTTTTTTTCTTTGTGCTGCTACTTTTGGAGAAATGTTCTGACCATGGTGAGAGTGGAGCACGGCTGTCTCCGTGATGCAATTGGCTTGCGCGTTCGGCTGTTAACGGAAAGGTTGGAGGTTCGAGCCCTTTCATGAGCAGTGTGTCACTGTTTTTGCGCTGATAGCTTTGGAGAAATGTTCTGACAGTGGTGAGAGTGGAGCACGACTATCTCCGGGGCGCAATAGGCTAGCGCGTTCAGCTGTTAACCAAACAGTTGGAGGTTCGAACCTTCCCGAGAGCGGTGTGTCTCTTTTTTTCTTTGCGCTGATACCTTCAGGGATGTTATGACCGTGGTGAGAATAGAGCACGACTATCTCCGCGGCGCAATTGGCTAGCGCGTTCAGCATTTAACCAAACGTTTGGAGGTTCGAGCCCTCCCGAGAGCGGTGTGTCTCTTTTTTTTGCGCTGATAGCTTTGTAGAAATGTTCTAACGGTGGTGAGAGTGGAGAACGACTGTCTCCGTTGCGCAAATGGCTAGCGCGATCGGCTGTTAACCAAAACGTTGGAGGTTCGAGCCCTCCCGAGAGTGGTGTGTCTCTTTTTTTCTTTACGCTGATAGCTTTGGAGGAATGTTCTGACGGTGGTGAGAGTGGAGCACAACTGTTTCCGTGGCAGAATTGGCTAGCGCAATCAACTGTTAACTAAAAGGTTGGAGGTTTGAGCCCTCTTGAGAGCGGTGTGTCTATTTTTTCTTTGCGCTGATAGCTTTGTAGAAATGTTCTCACGGTGGTGAGAGTGGAGCACGACTATTTCCGTGGCAGAATTGGCTAGCGCGATCAAGTGTTAACTGTAAGGTTTGAGGTTCGAGCCCTCCCGGAAGCAGTGTGTCGCCTTTTTTCTTTGCGCTGATAGCTTTGGAGAAATGTTCTGATGGTGGTGAGAGTAGAGCACGACCTTCTCCGTGGCGCTATTGGCTAGCGCAATCAGCTGTTAACCGAAACGTTGGAGGTTCGAGCCCTTCCGAGAGCAGTGTGTCTCTTTTTCTTTGCCCTGACAGCTATGGAGAAATGTTCTGACGGTGGTGAGAGTGGAACACGACTATCTCCGTGATGCTATTGCCTAGCGCGTTCGGCTGTTAACCAAAAGTTTGGAGGTTCGAGCCCTCAGGAGAGCGGTGTGTCTCTTTTTTTTTGTTTGCGCTGATAGCTTTGGAGAAATGTACTGACGGTGGTAAGAGTGGAGCAGGACTGTTTCCGTGGAAGAATTGGCTAGCGCGATCAATTGTTAACTGAAAGGTTGCAGGTTCGAGCCCTCCCGGGAGCAGTGTGTCGCATTTTTTGCGCTTTTAGCTTTGGAGAAATGTTCTGACGGTGGTGAGAGTAGAGCACGACTATCTCCTTGGCGCAATTGGCTAGCGCGTTCAGCTGTTAACTAAAAGGTTAAGGGTGCGAGCCCTCCTGAGAGCGGTGTGTCTCTTTTTTCTTTGCGCTGACAGCTGTAGAGAAATGTTCTAACGGTGGTGAGAGTAGAGCACGACTGTCTACGTGGCGCGATTGGCTAGCACGATCGGCTGTTAACCAAAAGGTTGGAGGTTTCGAGCCCTGCCATGAGCGGTGTGTCGCTTTTTTTTCTTTGCGCTGCTACCTTTGGAGAAATATTCTGACCAATGTGAGAGTGGAGCACGACTGTCTCCGTGACGCAATTGGCTAGCACGTTCGGCTGTTAACGGAAAGGTTGGAGGTTCGAGTCCTCCCATGAGTGGTATGTCGCTTTTTTTTCTTTGCGCTGCTACCTTTGGAGAAATATTTTGACCATGGTGAGAGTGGAGCACGACTGTCTCCGTGACGCAATTGGCTAGCGCGTTCGGCTGTTAACGGAAAGGTTGGAGGTTCGAGCCCTCCCATGAGTGGTGTGTCGCTTTCTTTGCGTTGATAGCTTTCGAGGAGTGTTCTGATGGGGGTGAGAGTGGAGCACGACTGTTTTCGTGGCAGATTTGCCTAGCGCGATCAACTGTTAACTGAAAGGTTGGAGGTTCGAGCCCTCCCGGGAGCAGTGTGTCGCTTTTTTCTTTGCGCTCATAGCTTTGGAGAAATGTTCTGACGGTGGTGAGAGTAGAGCACGACTACCTCTTTGGCGCAATTGGCTAGCGCGTTAAGCTGTTAACCTAAAGGTTGGAGGTTTGAGCCCTCGCGAGGGCGGTGTGTCTCTTTTTTTTCTTCGCACTGATATGTTTGGAGAAATGTTCTGAGGGTGGTGAGAGTGGAACACGACTATATCCGTGACGCAATTGGCTAGCGCGTTTGGCTGTTAACCAAAAAGTTGGAGGTTCGAGCCCTCCGGAGAGCGGTGTGTCTCTTTTTTTTCTTTGCGCGGATAGCTTTGGAGGAATGTTCTGACGGTGGTGAGAGTGGAACCACACTGTCTCCGTGGCGCAATCGGCTAGCGTGATCGGCTGTTAACCGAAAGTTTGGAGGTTCGAGCTCTCCCGAGAGTGGTGTGTCGCTTTTTTTTGCGCTGATACCTTTGAGGAATGTTATGACCGTGGTGAGAATAATGCACGACTATCTCCGGGGCGCAATTGGCTAGCGCATTCAGCTGTTCAACAAAAGGTTGAAGGTTCGAGCCCTCCCGAGAGCGGCGTGTCTCTTTTTTTTGCACTGATAGCTTTGTAGAAATGTTCTGACCGTGGTGAGAGATGAGCACGACTGTCTCCGTGGCGCAATTGACTAGCGCGTTCAGCTGTTAACCAAAATGTTGGAGGTTCGAGCCCTCCGGCGAGCGGTGTGTCTCTTTTTTTCTTTGTGCTGATAGCTTTGTAGAAATGTTCTGACCGTGGTAAGAGATGAGCACGACTATCTCCGTGGCGCAAATGGCTAGCGCGATCAGCTGTTAACCAAAAGGTTGGAGGTTCGAGCCCTCTCATGAGTGGTGTGTTGCTTTTTTTCTTTGCGCTGATAGCTTTGGAGAAATGTTCTGAAGGTGGTGAGAGTGGAGCACGACTATCTCCGTGGCGCAATTGGCTAGCGCGATCGGCTCTTAACCAAAAGGTTGGAGGTTCGAGCCCTCCCGAGAGCGGTGTGTCTCTTTTTTTCTTTGCGCTGATAAATTTGGAGAAATGTTCCGAGGGTGGTGAGAGTGGAGCACAACTGTTTCCGTGGCAGAATTGGCTAGCGCGATCAACTGTTAACCAAAAGGTTTGAGGTTCGCGCCGTCCCGAGAGCGGTGTGTCTCTTTTTCTTTGCGCTGACAGCTGTGGAGAAATGTTCTGACGGTGGTGAGAGTAGAGCACGACTATCTACGTGGCGCAATTGGCTAGCACGATGGGCTGTTAACCAAAAGGTTGGAGGTTCGAGCCCTGCCATGAGCAGTGTGTCGCTTTTTTTTCTTTGTGCTGCTACTTTTGGAGAAATGTTCTGACCATGGTGAGAGTGGAGCACGGCTGTCTCCGTGATGCAATTGGCTTGCGCGTTCGGCTGTTAACGGAAAGGTTGGAGGTTCGAGCCCTTTCATGAGCAGTGTGTCACTGTTTTTGCGCTGATAGCTTTGGAGAAATGTTCTGACGGTGGTGAGAGTGGAGCACGACTATCTCCGGGGCGCAATAGGCTAGCGCGTTCAGCTGTTAACCAAACAGTTGGAGGTTCGAACCTTCCCGAGAGCGGTGTGTCTCTTTTTTTCTTTGCGCTGATACCTTCAGGGATGTTATGACCGTGGTGAGAATAGAGCACGACTATCTCCGCGGCGCAATTGGCTAGCGCGTTCAGCATTTAACCAAACGTTTGGAGGTTCGAGCCCTCCCGAGAGCGGTGTGTCTCTTTTTTTTGCGCTGATAGCTTTGTAGAAATGTTCTAACGGTGGTGAGAGTGGAGCACGACTGTCTCCGTTGCGCAAATGGCTAGCGCGATCGGCTGTTAACCAAAAGGTTGAAGGTTCAAGCCCTCCCGAGAGCGGTGTGTCTCTTTTTTTCTTTGCGCTGATAGCTTTGGAGGAATGTTCTGTCGGTGGTGAGAGTGGAGCACGACTGTTTCCGTGGAAGAATTTGCTAGCGCGATCAACTGTTAACTAAAAGGTTGGAGGTTCGAGCCCTCTCAAGAGCGGTGTGTCTATTTTTTCTTTGCGCTGATAGCTTTGTAGAAATGTTCTCACGGTGGTGAGAGTAGAGCACGACTATCTCCTTGGCGCCATTGGCTAGCGCGTTCAGCTGTTAACCAAAAGGTTCGAGGTTCGAGCCCTCTCGAGAGCGGTGTGTCTATTTTTTTGCGCTGGTAGCTTTGTAGAAATGTTCTCACGGTGGTGAGAGTGGAACACAACTTTCTCCGTGACGCAATTGGCTAGCGCGCTCGGCTGTTAACCAAAAGTTTCGAGGTTCGAGCCCTCCCATGAGTGGTGTGTTGCTCTTTTTCTTCGCGCTGATAGCTATGGAGAAATGTTCTGACGGTGATGAGACTGGAGCACGACTATCTCCGTGGCGCAATTGGCTAGCGCGATCGGCTGTTAACCAAAAGGTTGAAGGTTCGAGCCCTCGCGAGAGCGGTGTGTCTCTTTTTTTCTTTGCGCTGATGGCTTTGAAGAAATGTTCTGAGGGTGGTGAGAGTGGAACACGACTATCTCCGTGACGCAATGGGCTAGCGCGTTCGGTTGTTAACCAAAAGTTGGGGGTTCGAGCCCTCCGGAGAGCGATGTGTCTCTTTTTTTCTTTGCGCTGATAGCTTTGGAAGAATGTTCTGACGGTGGTGAGAGTGGAGCATGACTACCTCCTTGGCGCAATTGGCTAGCGCGTTAAGCTGTTAACCTAAAGGTTGTAGGTTTGAGCCCTCGCGAGAGCAGTGTGTCTTTTTTTTCTTTGCGCTGACAGCTATGGAGAAATGTTCTGACGGTGGTGAGAGTGGAACACGAATGTCTCCGTGACGCGATTGGCTAGCGCGTTCGGCTGTTAACGGAAAGGTTGGAGGTTTGAGCCCTCCCATGAGTGGTGTGTCGCTTTCTTTGCGTTGATAGCTTTCGAGGAGTGTTCTGATGGGGGTGAGAGTGGAGCACGACTGTTTCCGTGGCAGATTTGCCTAGCGCGATCAACTGTTAACTGAAAGGTTGGAGGTTCGAGCCCTCCCGGGAGCAGTGTGTCGCTTTTTTTTCTTTGCGCTGATAGCTTTGGAGAAATGTTCTGACGGTGGTGAGAGTAGAGCACGACTATCTCCTTGGCGCAATTGCCTAGCGCGTTCAGCTGTTAACCAAAAGGTTGGAGATTCGAGCCCTCCCGAGAGCGGTGTGGCTCTTTTTTTCTTTGCGCTGATAGCTTTGTAGAAATGTTCTAACGGTTGTGAGAGTAGAGCACGACTGTCTACGTGGTGCGATTGGCTAGCACGTTCAGCTGTGAACCAAAACGTTGAAGGTTCGAGCCTTCCCGAGAGCGGTGTGTCTCTTTTTTTTATTCGCACTGATAGCTTTGGAGAAATGTTCTGAGGGTGGTGAGAGTGGAACACAACTATCTCCGTGACGCAATTGGCTAGCGCGTTCGGCTGTTAACCAAAAGGTTGGAGGTTCGAGACCTCCATAGAGCGGTGTGTCTCTTTTTTTCCTTGTGCTGATAGCTTTGGAGGAATGTTGTGACGGTGGTGAGAGTGGAGCACGACTATCTTCAGGGTGCAATTGGCTAGCGCGTTCAGCTGTTAACCAAAAGGTTGGAGGTTCGAGCCCTCCCGAGAGTGGTGTGTCTCTTTTTTTCTTTGCGCTGATAGCTTTGTAGAAATTTTCTGACCGTGATGAGAGATGCGCACGAATGTCTCCGTGGCGCAATTGGCTAGCGCGATCAGCTGTTAACAAAAAGGTTGGTGGTTCGAGCCCTCTCATGAGTGGTGTGTTGCTTTTTTTCTTCGCGCTGATAGCTTTGCAGAAATGTTCTGACGGTGGTGAGAGTGGAGCACGACTATCTCTGTGGCGCAATTGGCTAGCGCGACCGGCTGTTAACCAAAAGGTTGGATGTTCGAGCCCTCCCGAGAGCGGTGTGTCTCTTTTTTTCTTTCCGCTGATGGCTTTGGAGAAATGTTCTGACGGTGGTGAGAGTGGAGCACGACTCTTTCCGTGGCAGAATTGGCTAGCGCGATCAACTGTTAACCAAAAGGTTGGAGGTTCGAACCCTCCCGAGAGCGGTGTGTCTCTTTTTCTTTGCTCTGCCAGCTGTGGAGAAATGTTCTGACGGTGGTGAGAGTAGAGCACGACTACCTCCTTGGCGCAATTGGCTAGCGCGTTCAGCTGTTAACCAAAAGGTTGGAGGTTCTAGCCCTCCCGTGAGCAGTGTGTCCCTTTTTTCTTTGCGCTGACAGCTATGGAGAAATGTTGTGACGGTGGTGAGAGTGGGACAAGACCATCTCCGTGACGCAATTGCCTAGCGCGTTCGGCTGCTAACCAGAAGTTTGGAAGTTCGAGCCCTCAGGAGAGAGGTGTGTCTCTTTTTTTTCTTTGCGCTGATAGCTTTGGAGAAATGTACTGACGGTGGTGAGAGTGGAGCAGGACTGTTTTCGTGAAAGAATTGGCTAGCGCGATCAATTGTTAACTGAAAGGTTGCAGGTTCGAGCCCTCCCGGGAGCAGTGTGTCGTTTTTTTTGCGCTTATAGCTTTGGAGAAATGTTCTGACGGTGGTGAGAGTAGAGCACGACTATCTCCTTGGCGCAATTGGCTAGCGCGTTCAGCTGTTAACCAAAAGGTTGGAGGTGCGAGCCCTCCCGAGAGCGGTGTGTCTCTTTTTTCTTTGCGCTGACAGCTGTGGAGAATTGTTCTGACGGTGGTGAGAGTAGAGCACGACTGTCTACGTGGCGCGATTAGCTAGCACGATCGGCTGTTAACCAAAAGGTTGGAGGTTCGAGCCCTGCCATGAGCGGTGTGTCGCTTTTTTTCTTTGCGCTGCTACCTTTGGAGAAATGTTCTGACCATAGTGAGAGTAGAGCACGACTGTCTCCGTGACGCATTTGGCTAGCGCGTTCGGCTGTTAACGGAAAGGTTGGAGGTTCGAGCCCTCCCATGAGCGGTGTGTCGCTATTTTTGCGCTGATAGCTTTGGAGAAATGTTCTGACGGTGATGAGAGTAGAGCACGACTATCTCCTTGGCGCAATTGGCTAGCGCGTTCGGCTGGTAACGGAAAGGTTGGAGGTTCGAGCCCTCCCATGAGTGGTGTGTCGCTTTCTTTGCGTTGATAGCTTTCGAGGAGTGTTCTGATGGGGGTGAGAGTGGAGCACGACTGTTTTCGTGGCAGATTTGCCTAGCGCGATCAACTGTTAACTGAAAGGTTGGAGGTTCGAGCCCTCCCGGGAGCAGTGTGTCGCTTTTTTTCTTTGCGCTGATAGCTTTGGAGAAATGTTATGACGGTGGTGAGAGTAGAGCACGACTATCTCCTTGGTGCAATTGGCTAGCGCGTTCAGCTGTTAACCAAAAGGTTGGAGGTTCGAGCCCTGCCATGAGCGGGGTGTCGCTTTTTTTTCTTTGCGCTGCCCCCTTTGGAGAAATGTTCTGACCATGGTGAGAGTGGAGCACGACTGTCTCCGTGACGCATTTGGCTTGCGCGTTCGGCTGTTAACGGAAAGGTTGGAGGTTCGAGCCCTTTCATGAGCAGTGTGTCACTGTTTTTGCGCTGATAGCTTTGGAGAAATGTTCTGACGGTGGTGAGAGTGGAGCACGACTATCTCCGGGGCGCAATAGGCTAGCGCGTTCAGCTGTTAACCAAACGGTTGGAGGTTCGAACCTTCCCGAGAGCGGTGTGTCTCTTTTTTTCTTTGCGCTGATACCTTCAGGGATGTTATGACCGTGGTGAGAATAGAGCACGACTATCTCCGCGGCGCAATTGGCTAGCGCGTTCAGCATTTAACCAAACGTTTGGAGGTTCGAGCCCTCCCGAGAGCGGTGTGTCTCTTTTTTTGCGCTGATAGCTTGGTAGAAATGTTCTAACGGTGGTGAGAGTGGAGCACGACTGTCTCCGTTGCGCAAATGGCTAGCGCGATCGGCTGTTAACCAAAAGGTTGAAGGTTCAAGCCCTCCCGAGAGCGGTGTGTCTCTTTTTTTCTTTGCGCTGATAGCTTTGGAGGAATGTTCTGTCGGTGGTGAGAGTGGAGCACGACTGTTTCCGTGGAAGAATTTGCTAGCGCGATCAACTGTTAACTAAAAGGTTGGAGGTTCGAGCCCTCTCAAGAGCGGTGTGTCTATTTTTTCTTTGCGCTGATAGCTTTGTAGAAATGTTCTCACGTTGGTGTGAGTAGAGCACGACTATCTCCTTGGCGCCATTGGCTAGCGCGTTCAGCTGTTAACCAAAACGTTCGAGGTTCGAGCCCTCTCGAGAGCGGTGTGTCTATTTTTTTGCGCTGGTAGCTTTGTAGAAATATTCTCACGGTGGTGAGAGTGGAACACAACTTTCTCCGTGACGCAATTGGCTAGCGCGCTCGGCTGTTAACCAAAAGTTTCGAGGTTCGAGCCCTCCCATGAGTGGTGTGTTGCTCTTTTTCTTCGCGCTGATAGCTATGGAGAAATGTTCTGACGGTGATGAGACTGGAGCACGACTATCTCCGTGGCGCAATTGGCTAGCGCGATCGGCTGTTAACCAAAAGGTTGAAGGTTCGAGCCCTCGCGAGAGCGGTGTGTCTCTTTTTTTCTTTGCGCTGATAGCTTTGAAGAAATGTTCTGAGGGTGGTGAGAGTGGAACACGACTATCTCCGTGACGCAATGGGCTAGCGCGTTCGGTTGTTAACCAAAAGTTGGGGGTTCAAGCCCTCCGGAGAGCGGTGTGTCTCTTTTTTTCTTTGCGCTGATAGCTTTGGAAGAATGTTCTGACGGTGGTGAGAGTGGAGCATGACTGTTTCCATGGCAGAATTGGCTAGCGCGATCAACTGTTAACTGAAAGGTTGGAGATTTGAGCCCTCCCGGGAGCAGTGTGTCGCTTTTTTCTTTGCGCTTATAGCTTTGAAGAAGTGTTCTGACGGTGGTGAGAGTAGAGCACGACTACCTCCTTGGCGCAATTGGCTAGCGCGTTAAGCTGTTAACCTAAAGGTTGGAGGTTTGAGCCCTCGCGAGAGCAGTGTGTCTTTTTTTTCTTTGCGCTGACAGCTATGGAGAAATGTTCTGATGGTGGTGAGAGTGGAACACGAATGTCTCCGTGACGCGATTGGCTAGCGCGTTCGGCTGTTAACGGAAAGGTTGGAGGTTTGAGCCCTCCCATGAGTGGTGTGTCGCTTTCTTTGCGTTGATAGCTTTCGAGGAGTGTTCTGATGGGGGTGAGAGTGGAGCACGACTGTTTCCGTGGCAGATTTGCCTAGCGCGATCAACTGTTAACTGAAAGGTTGGAGGTTCGAGCCCTCCCGGGAGCAGTGTGTCGCTTTTTTTTCTTTGCGCTGATAGCTTTGGAGAAATGTTCTGACGGTGGTGAGAGTAGAGCACGACTATCTCCTTGGCGCAATTGCCTAGCGCGTTCAGCTGTTAACCAAAAGGTTGGAGATTCGAGCCCTCCCGAAAGCGGTGTGGCTCTTTTTTTCTTTGCGCTGATAGCTTTGTAGAAATGTTCTAACGGTGGTGAGAGTAGAGCACGACTGTCTACGTGGTGCGATTGGCTAGCACGTTCAGCTGTGAACCAAAATGTTGGAGGTTCGAGCCCTCCCATGAGCGGTGTGTCGCTTTTTTTCTTTGGGCTGATAGATTTGGAGAAATGTTCTGATGGTGGTGAGAGTTGAGCACGAAGATCTCCGTGGTGCAATTGGCTAGCATGTTCGGCTGTTAAACAAAACGTTGAAGGTTCGAGCCTTCCCGAGAGCGGTGTGTCTCTTTTTTTTATTCGCACTGATAGCTTTGGAGAAATGTTCTGAGGGTGGTGAGAGTGGAACACAACTATCTCCGTGACGCAATTGGCTAGCGCGTTCGGCTGTTAACCAAAAGGTTGGAGGTTCGAGACCTCCAGAGAGCGGTGTGTCTCTTTTTTTCCTTGTGCTGATAGCTTTGGAGGAATGTTGTGACGGTGGTGAGAGTGGAGCACGACTATCTTCAGGGTGCAATTGGCTAGCGCGTTCAGCTGTTAACCAAAAGGTTGGAGGTTCGAGCCCTCCCGAGAGCGGTGTGTCCCTTTTTTCTTTGCGCTGACAGCTATGGAGAAATGTTGTGACGGTGGTGAGAGTGGGACAAGACCATCTCCGTGACGCAATTGCCTAGCGCGTTCGGCTGCTAACCAGAAGTTTGGAAGTTCGAGCCCTCAGGAGAGAGGTGTGTCTCTTTTTTTTCTTTGCGCTGATAGCTTTGGAGAAATGTACTGACGGTGGTGAGAGTGGAGCAGGACTGTTTTCGTGAAAGAATTGGCTAGCGCGATCAATTGTTAACTGAAAGGTTGCAGGTTCGAGCCCTCCCGGGAGCAGTGTGTCGCTTTTTTTGCGCTTATAGCTTTGGAGAAATGTTCTGACGGTGGTGAGAGTAGAGCACGACTATCTCCTTGGCGCAATTGGCTAGCGCGTTCAGCTGTTAACCAAAAGGTTGGAGGTGCGAGCCCTCCTGAGAGCGGTGTGTCTCTTTTTTCTTTGCGCTGACAGCTGTGGAGAATTGTTCTGACGGTGGTGAGAGTAGAGCACGACTGTCTACGTGGCGCGATTAGCTAGCACGATCGGCTGTTAACCAAAAGGTTGGAGGTTCGAGCCCTGCCATGAGCGGTGTGTCGCTTTTTTTCTTTGCGCTGCTACCTTTGGAGAAATGTTCTGACCATAGTGAGAGTAGAGCACGACTGTCTCCGTGACGCATTTGGCTAGCGCGTTCGGCTGTTAACGGAAAGGTTGGAGGTTCGAGCCCTCCCATGAGCGGTGTGTCGCTATTTTTGCGCTGATAGCTTTGGAGAAATGTTCTGACGGTGGTGAGAGTAGAGCACGACTATCTCCTTGGCGCAATTGGCTAGCGCGTTCGGCTGTTAACGGAAAGGTTGGAGGTTCGAGCCCTCCCATGAGTGGTGTGTCGCTTTCTTTGCGTTGATAGCTTTCGAGGAGTGTTCTGATGGGGGTGAGAGTGGAGCACGACTGTTTTCGTGGCAGATTTGCCTAGCGCGATCAACTGTTAACTGAAAGGTTGGAGGTTCGAGCCCTCCCGGAAGCAGTGTGTCGCTTTTTTTCTTTGCGCTGATAGCTTTGGAGAAATGTTCTGACGGTGGTGAGAGTAGAGCACGACTATCTCCTTGGTGCAATTGGCTAGCGCGTTCAGCTGTTAACCAAAAGGTTGGAGGTTCGAGCCCTGCCATGAGCGGGGTGTCGCTTTTTTTTCTTTGCGCTGCCACCTTTGGAGAAATATTCTGACCATGGTGAGAGTGGAGCACGACTGTCTCCGTGACGCATTTGGATAGCGCGTTCGGCTGTTAACGCAAAAGTTGGAGGTTCGAGCCCTCCCATGAGCGGTGTGTCGCTTTTTTTGCGCTGATAGCTTTGTAGAAATGTTCTGACGGTGATGAGATTGGAGCACGACTATCTCCGGGGCGCAAATGGCTAGCGCGTTCAGCTGTTAACCAAAAGGTTGGAGGTTCGAGCCCTCCCGAGAGCGGTGTGTCTCTTTTTTTTCTTTGCGCTGATAGCTTTGGAGAAATGTTCTGACGGTGGTGAGAGTGGAGCACGACTGTTTCTGTGGCAGAATTGGCTAGCGTGATCAGCGCTTAACTGAAAGGTGAGAGGTTCGAGCCGTCACGGGAGCATTGTGTCGCTTTTTTTCTTTGCGCTGATAGCTTTGGAGAAATGTTCTGACGGTGGTGAGAGTGGAGCACGACTATATCCGTGACGCAATTGGCTAGCGCGTTTGGCTGTTAACCAAAAAGTTGGAGGTTCGAGCCCTCCGGAGAGCGGTGTGTCTCTTTTTTTTTGCGCTGATATCTTTGAGGAATGTTATGACCGTGGTGAGAATAATGCACGACTATCTCTGGGGCGCAATTGGCTAGCGCATTGAGCTGTTCAGCAAAAGGTTGAAGGTTCGAGCCCTCCCGAGAGCGGCGTGTCTCTTTTTTTTGCACTGATAGCTTTGTAGAAATGTTCTGACCGTGGTGAGAGATGAGCACGACTGTCTCCGTGGCGCAATTGACTAGCGCGTTCAGCTGTTAACCAAAATGTTGGAGGTTCGAGCCCTCCGGCGAGCGGTGTGTCTCTTTTTTTCTTTGCGCTGATAGCTTTGTAGAAATGTTCTGACCGTGGTAAGAGATGAGCACGACTATCTCCGTGGCGGAAATGGCTAGCGCGATCAGCTGTTAACCAAAAGGTTGGAGGTTCGAGCCCTCTCATGAGTGGTGTGTTGCTTTTTTTCTTTGCGCTGATAGCTTTGGAGAAATGTTCTGAAGGTGGTGAGAGTGGAGCACGACTATCTCCGTGGCGCAATTGGCTAGCGCGATCGGCTCTTAACCAAAAGGTTGGAGGTTCGAGCCCTCCCGAGAGCGGTGTGTCTCTTTTTTTCTTTGCGCTGATAGATTTGGAGAAATGTTCCGAGGGTGGTGAGAGTGGAGCACAACTGTTTCCGTGGCAGAATTGGCTAGCGCGATCAACTGTTAACCAAAAGGTTTGAGGTTCGAGCCGTCCCGAGAGCGGTGTGTCTCTTTTTCTTTGCGCTGACAGCTGTGGAGAAATGTTCTGACGGTGGTGAGAGTAGAGCACGACTATCTACGTGGCGCAATTGGCTAGCACGATCGGCTGTTAACCAAAAGGTTGGAGGTTCGAGCCCTGCCATGAGCAGTGTGTCGCTTTTTTTTTCTTTGCGCTGCTACTTTTGGAGAAATGTTCTGACCATGGTGAGAGTGGAGCACGGCTGTCTCCGTGATGCAATTGGCTTGCGCGTTCGGCTGTTAACGGAAAGGTTGGAGGTTCGAGCCCTTTCATGAGCAGTGTGTCACTGTTTTTGCGCTGATAGCTTTGGAGAAATGTTCTGACGGTGGTGAGAGTGGAGCACGACTATCTCCGGGGCGCAATAGGCTAGCGCGTTCAGCTGTTAACCAAACGGTTGGAGGTTCGAACCTTCCCGAGAGCGGTGTGTCTCTTTTTTTCTTTGCGCTGATACCTTCAGGGATGTTATGACCGTGGTGAGAATAGAGCACGACTATCTCCGCGGCGCAATTGGCTAGCGCGTTCAGCATTTAACCAAAAGTTTGGAGGTTCGAGCCCTCCCGAGAGCGGTGTGTCTCTTTTTTTTGCGCTGATAGCTTTGTAGAAATGTTCTAACGGTGGTGAGAGTGGAGCACGACTGTCTCCGTTGCGCAAATGGCTAGCGCGATCGGCTGTTAACCAAAAGGTTGAAGGTTCAAGCCCTCCCGAGAGCGGTGTGTCTCTTTTTTTCTTTGCGCTGATAGCTTTGGAGGAATGATCTGTCGGTGGTGAGAGTGGAGCACGACTGTTTCCGTGGAAGAATTTGCTAGCGTGATCAACTGTTAACTAAAAGGTTGGAGGTTCGAGCCCTCTCAAGAGCGGTGTGTCTATTTTTTCTTTGCGCTGATAGCTTTGTAGAAATGTTCTCACGGTGGTGAGAGTAGAGCACGACTATCTCCTTGGCGCCATTGGCTAGCGCGTTCAGCTGTTAACCAAAAGGTTCAAGGTTCGAGCCCTCTCGAGAGCGGTGTGTCTATTTTTTTGCGCTGGTAGCTTTGTAGAAATGTTCTCACGGTGGTGAGAGTGGAACACAACTTTCTCCGTGACGCAATTGGCTAGCGCGCTCGGCTGTTAACCAAAAGTTTCGAGGTTCGAGCCCTCCCATGAGTGGTGTGTTGCTCTTTTTCTTCGCGCTGATAGCTATGGAGAAATGTTCTGACGGTGATGAGACTGGAGCACGACTATCTCCGTGGCGCAATTGGCTAGCGCGATCGGCTGTTAACCAAAAGGTTGAAGGTTCGAGCCCTTGCGAGAGCGGTGTGTCTCTTTTTTTCTTTGCGCTGATAGCTTTGAAGAAATGTTCTGAGGGTGGTGAGAGTGGAACACGACTATCTCCGTGACGCAATGGGCTAGCGCGATCGGTTGTTAACCAAAAGTTGGGGGTTCGAGCCCTCCGGAGAGCGGTGTGTCTCTTTTTTTCTTTGCGCTGATAGCTTTGGAAGAATGTTCTGACGGTGGTGAGAGTGGAGCATGACTGTTTCCATGGCAGAATTGGCTAGCGCGATCAACTGTTAACTGAAAGGTTGGAGATTTGAGCCCTCCCGGGAGCAGTGTGTCGCTTTTTTCTTTGCGCTTATAGCTTTGAAGAAATGTTCTGACGGTGGTGAGAGTAGAGCACGACTACCTCCTTGGCGCAATTGGCTAGCGCGTTAAGCTGTTAACCTAAAGGTTGGAGGTTTGAGCCCTCGCGAGAGCAGTGTGTCTTTTTTTTCTTTGCGCTGACAGCTATGGAGAAATGTTCTGACGGTGGTGAGAGTGGAACACGAATGTCTCCGTGACGCGATTGGCTAGCGCGTTCGGCTGTTAACGGAAAGGTTGGAGGTTTGAGCCCTCCCATGAGTGGTGTGTCGCTTTCTTTGCGTTGATAGCTTTCGAGGAGTGTTCTGATGGGGGTGAGAGTGGAGCACGACTGTTTCCGTGGCAGATTTGCCTAGCGCGATCAACTGTTAACTCAAAGGATGGAGGTTCGAGCCCTCCCGGGAGCAGTGTGTCGCTTTTTTTTCTTTGCGCTGATAGCTTTGGAGAAATAATCTGACGGTGGTGAGAGTAGAGCACGACTATCTCCTTGGCGCAATTGCCTAGCGCGTTCAGCTGTTAACCAAAAGGTTGGAGATTCGAGCCTTCCCGAGAGCGGTGTGGCTCTTTTTTTCTTTGCGCTGATAGCTTTGTAGAAATGTTCTAACGGTGGTGAGAGTAGAGCACGACTGTCTACGTGGTGCGATTGGCTAGCACGTTCAGCTGTTAACCAAAAGGTTGGAGGTTCGAGACCTCCAGAGAGCGGTGTGTCTCTTTTTTTCCTTGTGCTGATAGCTTTGGAGGAATGTTGTGACGGTGGTGAGAGTGGAGCACGACTATCTTCAGGGTGCAATTGGCTAGCGCGTTCAGCTGTTAACCAAAAGGTTGGAGGTTCGAGCCCTCCCGAGAGCGGTGTGTCTCTTTTTTTCTTTGCGCTGATAGCTTTGTAGAAATTTTCTGACCGTGATGAGAGATGCGCACGAATGTCTCCGTGGCGCAATTGGCTAGCGCGATCAGCTGTTAACAAAAAGGTTGGTGGTTCGAGCCCTCTCATGAGTGGTGTGTTGCTTTTTTTCTTCGCGCTGATAGCTTTGGAGAAATGTTCTGACGGTGGTGAGAGTGGAGCACGACTATCTCTGTGGCGCAATTGGCTAGCGCGACCGGCTGTTAACCAAAAGGTTGGATGTTCGAACCCTCCCGAGAGCGGTGTGTCTCTTTTTTTCTTTGCGCTGATGGCTTTGGAGAAATGTTCTGACGGTGGTGAGAGTGGAGCACGACTGTTTCCGTGGCAGAATTGGCTAGCGCGATCAACTGTTAACCAAAAGGTTGGAGGTTCGAGCCCTCCCGAGAGCGGTGTGTCTCTTTTTGTTTCCTCTGCCAGCTGTGGAGAAATGTTCTGACGGTCGTGAGAGTGGGACAAGACCATCTCCGTGACGCAATTGCCTAGCGCGTTCGGCTGCTAACCAGAAGTTTGGAAGTTCGAGCCCTCAGGAGAGAGGTGTGTCTCTTTTTTTTCTTTGCGCTGATAGCTTTGGAGAAATGTACTGACGGTGGTGAGAGTGGAGCAGGACTGTTTCCGTGAAAGAATTGGCTAGCGCGATCAATTGTTAACTGAAAGGTTGCAGGTTCGAGCCCTCCCGCGAGCAGTGTGTCGCTTTTTTTGCGCTTATAGCTTTGGAGAAATGTTCTGACGGTGGTGAGAGTAGAGCACGACTATTTCCTTGGCGCAATTCGCTAGCGCGTACAGCTGTTAACCAAAAGGTTGGAGGTGCGAGCCCTCCTGAGAGCGGTGTGTCTCTTTTTTCTTTGCGCTGACAGCTGTGGAGAATTGTTCTGACGGTGGTGAGAGTAGAGCACGACTGTCTACGTGGCGCGATTAGCTAGCACGATCGGCTGTTAACCAAAAGGTTGGAGGTTCGAGCCCTTCCATGAGCGGTGTGTCGCTTTTTTTCTTTGCGCTGCTACCTTTGGAGAAATGTTCTGACCATAGTGAGAGTAGAGCACGACTGTCTCCGTGACGCATTTGGCTAGCGCGTTCGGCTGTTAACGGAAAGGTTGGAGGTTCGAGCCCTTCATGAGCGGTGTGTCGCTATTTTTGCGCTGATAGCTTTGGAGAAATGTTCTGACGGTGGCGAGAGTAGAGCACGACTATCTCCTTGGCGCAATTGGCTAGCGCGTTCGGCTGTTAACGGAAAGGTTGGAGGTTCGAGCCCTCCCATGAGTGGTGTGTCGCTTTCTTTGCGTTGATAGCTTTCGAGGAGTGTTCTGATGGGGGTGAGAGTGAAGCACGACTGTTTTCGTGGCAGATTTGCCTAGCGCGATCAACTGTTAACTGAAAGGTTGGAGGTTAGAGCCCTCCCGGGAGCAGTGTGTCGCTTTTTTTCTTTGCGCTGATAGCTTTGGAGAAATGTTCTGACGGTGGTGAGAGTAGAGCACGACTGTCTCCTTGGTGCAATTGGCTAGCCCGTTCAGCTGTTAACCAAAAGGTTGGAGGTTCGAGCCCTGCCATGAGCGGGGTGTCGCTTTTTTTTCTTTGCGCTGCCACCTTTGGAGAAATGTTCTGACCATGGTGAGAGTGGAGCACGACTGTCTCCGTGACGCATTTGGATAGCGCGTTCGGCTGTTAACGCAAAAGGTTGGAGGTTCGAGACCTCCAGAGAGCGGTGTGTGGCTTTTTTTGCGCTGATAGCTTTGTAGAAATGTTCTGACGGTGATGAGATTGGAGCACGACTATCTCCGGGGCGCAAATGGCTAGCGCGTTCAGCTGTTAACCAAAAGGTTGGAGGTTCGAGCCCTCCCGTGAGCGGTGTGTCTCTTTTTTTTCTTTGCGCTGATAGCTTTGGAGAAATGTTCTGACGGTGGTGAGAGTGGAGCACGACTGTTTCTGTGGCAGAATTGGCTAGCGTGATCAGCGCTTAACTGAAAGGTGAGAGGTTCGAGCCGTCACGGGAGCATTGTGTCGCTTTTTTTCTTTGCGCTGATAGCTTTGGAGAAATGTTCTGACGGTGGTGAGAGTGGAGCACGACTGTTTCCGTGGCAGAATTGGCTAGCGCGATCAGCTGTTAACCAAAAGGTTGGAGGTTCGAGCCCTCCCATGAGTGGTGTGTTGCTTTTTTTCTTCGCGCTTATAGCTTTGGAGAAATGTTCTGACGGTGGTGAGAGTGGAGAACGACTATCTCCGTGGCGCAATTGGCTAGCGCGATCGGCTGTTAACCAAAAGGTTGGAGGTTCGAGCCCTCCCGAGAGCGGTGTGTCTGTTTTTTTCTTCGCGCTGATAGCTTTGAAGAAATGTTCTGAGGGTGGTGAGAGTGGAACACGACTATCTCCGTGACGCAATTGGCTAGCGCGTTCGGCTGTTAACCAAAAGGTTGGAGGTTCGAGACCTCCAGAGAGCGGTGTGTCTCTTTTTTTCCTTGTGCTGATAGCTTTGGAGGAATGTTGTGACGGTGGTGAGAGTGGAGCACGACTATCTTCAGGGTGCAATTGGCTAGCGCGTTCAGCTGTTAACCAAAAGGTTGGAGGTTCGAGCCCTCCCGAGAGCGGTGTGTCTCTTTTTTTCTTTGCGCTGATAGCTTTGTAGAAATTTTCTGACCGTGATGAGAGATGCGCACGAATGTCTCCGTGGCGCAATTGGCTAGCGCGATCAGCTGTTAACAAAAAGGTTGGTGGTTCGAGCCCTCTCATTAGTGGTGTGTTGCTTTTTTTCTTCGCGCTGATAGCTTTGGAGAAATGTTCTGACGGTGGTGAGAGTGGAGCACGACTATCTCTGTGGCGCAATTGGCTAGCGCGACCGGCTGTTAACCAAAAGGTTGGATGTTCGAGCCCTCCCGAGAGCGGTGTGTCTCTTTTTTTCTTTGCGCTGATGGCTTTGGAGAAATGTTCTGACGGTGGTGAGAGTGGAGCACGACTGTTTCCAAGGCAGAATTGGCTAGCGCGATCAACTGTTAACCAAAAGGTTGAGGTTCGAGCCCTCCCGAGAGCGGTGTGTCTCTTTTTCTTTGCTCTGCCAGCTGTGGAGAAATGTTCTGACGGTGGTGAGAGTAGAGCACGACTACCTCCTTGGCGCAATTGGCTAGCGCGTTCAGCTGTTAACCAAAAGGTTGGAGGTTCTA
Source organism: Rhipicephalus microplus (assembly GCF_043290135.1). Classification (NCBI taxonomy): domain Eukaryota; kingdom Metazoa; phylum Arthropoda; class Arachnida; order Ixodida; family Ixodidae; genus Rhipicephalus; species Rhipicephalus microplus. The sequence continues at coordinate 204,082,085 of NC_134703.1, read as the reverse complement.
GCCCTCCCGTGAGCAGTGTGTCCCTTTTTTCTTTGCGCTGACAGCTATGGAGAAATGTTCTGACGGTGGTGAGAGTGGGACAAGACTATCTCCGTGACGCAATTGCCTAGCGCGTTCGGCTGCTAACCAGAAGTTTGGAAGTTCGAGCCCTCAGGAGAGAGGAGTGTCTCTTTTTTTTCTTTGCGCTGATAGCTTTGGATAAATGTTCTGACGGTGGTGAGAGTGGAGCACGACTGTTTCTGTGGCAGAATTGGCTAGCGTGATCAGCGCTTAACTGAAAGGTGAGAGGTTCGAGCCGTCACGGGAGCATTGTGTCGCTTTTTTTCTTTGCGCTGATAGCTTTGGAGAAATGTTCTGACGGTGGTGAGAGTGGAGCACGACTGTTTCCGTGGCAGAATTGGCTAGCGCGATCAGCTGTTAACCAAAAGGTTGGAGGTTCGAGCCCTCCCATGAGTGGTGTGTTGCTTTTTTTCTTCGCGCTTATAGCTTTGGAGAAATGTTCTGACGGTGGTGAGAGTAGAGCACGACTGTCTACGTGGCGCGATTAGCTAGCACGATCGGCTGTTAACCAAAAGGTTGGAGGTTCGAGCCCTTCCATGAGCGGTGTGTCGCTTTTTTTCTTTGCGCTGCTACCTTTGGAGAAATGTTCTGACCATAGTGAGAGTAGAGCACGACTGTCTCCGTGACGCATTTGGCTAGCGCGTTCGGCTGTTAACGGAAAGGTTGGAGGTTTGAGCCCTCCCATGAGCGGTGTGTCGCTATTTTTGCGCTGATAGCTTTGGAGAAATGTTCTGACGGTGGCGAGAGTACAGCACGACTATCTCCTTGGCGCAATTGGCTAGCGCGTTCGGCTGTTAACGGAAAGGTTGGAGGTTCGAGCCCTCCCAAGAGTGGTGTGTCGCTTTCTTTGCGTTGATAGCTTTCGAGGAGTGTTCTGATGGGGGTGAGAGTGGAGCACGACTGTTTTCGTGGCAGATTTGCCTAGCGCGATCAACTGTTAACTGAAAGGTTGGAGGTTCGAGCCCTCCCGGGAGCAGTGTGTCGCTTTTTTTCTTTGCGCTGATAGCTTTGGAGAAATGTTCTGACGGTGGTGAGAGTAGAGCACCACTATCTCCTTGGTGCAATTGGCTAGCGCGTTCAGCTGTTAACCAAAAGGTTGGAGGTTCGAGCCCTGCCATGAGCGGGGTGTCGCTTTTTTTTCTTTGCGCTGCCACCTTTGGAGAAATGTTCTGACCATGGTGAGAGTGGAGCACGACTGTCTCCGTGACGCATTTGGATAGCGCGTTCGGCTGTTAACGCAAAAGTTGGAGGTTCGAGCCCTCCCATGAGCGGTGTGTCGCTTTTTTTGCGCTGATAGCTTTGTAGAAATGTTCTGACGGTGATGAGATTGGAGCACGACTATCTCCGGGGCGCAAATGGCTAGCGCGTTCAGCTGTTAACCAAAAGGTTGGAGGTTCGAGCCCTCCCGAGAGCGGTGTGTCTCTTTTTTTTCTTTGCGCTGAAAGCTTTGGAGAAATGTTCTGACGGTGGTGAGAGTGGAGCACGACTGTTTCTGTGGCAGAATTGGCTAGCGTGATCAGCGCTTAACTGAAAGGTGAGAGGTTCGAGCCGTCACGGGAGCATTGTGTCGCTTTTTTCTTTGCGCTGATAGCTTTGGAGAAATGTTCTGACGGTGGTGAGAGTGGAGCACGACTGTTTCCGTGGCAGAATTGGCTAGCGCGATCAGCTGTTAACCAAAAGGTTGGAGGTTCGAGCCCTCCCATGAGTGGTGTGTTGCTTTTTTTCTTCGCGCTTATAGCTTTGGAGAAATGTTCTGACGGTGGTGAGAGTGGAGAACGACTATCTCCGTGGCGCAATTGGCTAGCGCGATCGGCTGTTAACCATAAGGTTGGAGGTTCGAGCCATCCCGAGAGCGGTGTGTCTGTTTTTTTCTTCGCGCTGATAGCTTTGAAGAAATGTTCTGAGGGTGGTGAGAGTGGAACACGACTATCTCCGTGACGCAATGGGCTAGCGCGTTCAGTTGTTAACCAAAAGTTGGGGGTTCGAGCCCTCCGGAGAGCGGTGTGTCTCTTTTTTTCTTTGCGCTGATAGCTTTGGAAGAATGTTCTGACGGTGGTGAGAGTGGAGCATGACTGTTTCTATGGCAGAATTGGCTAGCGCGATCAACTGTTAACTGAAAGGTTGGAGATTTGAGCCCTCCCGGGAGCAGTGTGTCGCTTTTTTCTTTGCGCTTATAGCTTTGAAGAAGTGTTCTGACGGTGGTGAGAGTAGAGCACGACTACCTCCTTGGCGCAATTGGCTAGCGCGTTAAGCTGTTAACCTAAAGGTTGGAGGTTTGAGCCCTCGCGAGAGCAGTGTGTCTTTTTTTTTCTTTGCGCTGACAGCTATGGAGAAATGTTCTGACGGTGGTGAGAGTGGAACACGAATGTCTCCGTGACGCGATTGGCTAGCGCGTTCGGCTGTTAACGGAAAGGTTGGAGGTTTGAGCCCTCCCATGAGTGGTGTGTCGCTTTCTTTGCGTTGATAGCTTTCGAGGAGTGTTCTGATGGGGGTGAGAGTGGAGCACGACTGTTTCCGTGGCAGATTTGCCTAGCGCGATCAACTGTTAACTGAAAGGTTGGAGGTCCGAGCCCTCCCGGGAGCAGTGTGTCGCTTTTTTTTCTTTGCGCTGATAGCTTTGGAGAAATGTTCTGACGGTGGTGAGAGTAGAGCACGACTATCTCCTTGGCGCAATTGCCTAGCGCGTTCAGCTGTTAACCAAAAGGTTGGAGATTCGAGCCCTCCCGAGAGCGGTGTGGCTCTTTTTTTCTTTGCGCTGATAGCTTTGTAGAAATGTTCTAACGGTGGTGAGAGTAGAGCACGACTGTCTACGTGGTGCGATTGGCTAGCACGTTCAGCTGTGAACCAAAACGTTGGAGGTTCGAGCCCTCCCATGAGCGGTGTGTCGCTTTTTTTCTTTGGGCTGATAGATTTGGAGAAATGTTCTGATGGTGGTGAGAGTTGAGCACGAAGATCTCCGTGGTGCAATTGGCTAGCATGTTCGGCTGTTAAACAAAACGTTGAAGGTTCGAGCCTTCCCGAGAGCGGTGTGTCTCTTTTTTTTATTCGCACTGATAGCTTTGGAGAAATGTTCTGAGGGTGGTGAGAGTGGAACACAACTATCTCCGTGACGCAATTGGCTAGCGCGTTCGGCTGTTAACCAAAAGGTTGGAGGTTCGAGCCCTCCCGAGAGCGGTGTGTCTCTTTTTTTCTTTGTGCTGATAGCTTTGTAGAAATTTTCTGACCGTGATGAGAGATGCGCACGAATGTCTCCGTGGCGCAATTGGCTAGCGCGATCAGCTGTTAACAAAAAGGTTGGTGGTTCGAGCCCTCTCATGAGTGGTGTGTTGCTTTTTTTCTTCGCGCTGATAGCTTTGGAGAAATGTTCTGACGGTGGTGAGAGTGGAGCACGACTATCTCTGTGGCGCAATTGGCTAGCGCGACCGGCTGTTAACCAAAAGGTTGGATGTTCGAGCCCTCCCGAGAGCGGTGTGTCTCTTTTTTTCTTTCCGCTGATGGCTTTGGAGAAATGTTCTGACGGTGGTGAGAGTGGAGCACGACTGTTTCCGTGGCAGAATTGGCTAGCGCGATCAACTGTTAACCAAAAGGTTGGAGGTTCGAACCCTCCCGAGAGCGGTGTGTCTCTTTTTCTTTGCTCTGCCAGCTGTGGAGAAATGTTCTGACGGTGGTGAGAGTAGAGCACGACTACCTCCTTGGCGCAATTGGCTAGCGCGTTCAGCTGTTAACCAAAAGGTTGGAGGTTCTAGCCCTCCCATGAGCAGTGTGTCCCTTTTTTTTGCGCTGACAGCTATGGAGAAATGTTGTGACGGTGGTGAGAGTGGGACAAGACCATCTCCGTGACGCAATTGCCTAGCGCGTTCGGCTGCTAACCAGAAGTTTGGAAGTTCGAGCCCTCAGGAGAGAGGTGTGTCTCTTTTTTTTCTTTGCGCTGATAGCTTTGGAGAAATGTACTGACGGTGGTGAGAGTGGAGCAGGACTGTTTTCGTGAAAGAATTGGCTAGCGCGATCAATTGTTAACTGAAAGGTTGCAGGTTCGAGCCCTCCCGGGAGCAGTGTGTCGCTTTTTTGCGCTTATAGCTTTGGAGAAATGTTCTGACGGTGGTGAGAGTAGAGCACGACTATCTCCTTGGCGCAATTGGCTAGCGCGTTCAGCTGTTAACCAAAAGGTTGGAGGTGCGAGCCCTCCTGAGAGCGGTGTGTCTCTTTTTTCTTTGCGCTGACAGCTGTGGAGAATTGTTCTGACGGTGGTGAGAGTAGAGCACGACTGTCTACGTGGCGCGATTAGCTAGCACGATCGGCTGTTAACCAAAAGGTTGGAGGTTCGAGCCCTGCCATGAGCGGTGTGTCGCTTTTTTTCTTTGCGCTGCTACCTTTGGAGAAATGTTCTGACCATAGTGAGAGTAGAGCACGACTGTCTCCGTGACGCATTTGGCTAGCGCGTTCGGCTGTTAACGGAAAGGTTGGAGGTTCGAGCCCTCCCATGAGCGGTGTGTCGCTATTTTTGCGCTGATAGCTTTGGAGAAATGTTCTGACGGTGGTGAGAGTAGAGCACGACTATCTCCTTGGCGCAATTGGCTAGCGCGTTCGGCTGTTAACGGAAAGGTTGGAGGTTCGAGCCCTCCCATGAGTGGTGTGTCGCTTTCTTTGCGTTGATAGCTTTCGAGGAGTGTTCTGATGGGGGTGAGAGTGGAGCACGACTGTTTTCGTGGCAGATTTGCCTAGCGCGATCAACTGTTAACTGAAAGGTTGGAGGTTCGAGCCCTCCCGGGAGCAGTGTGTCGCTTTTTTTCTTTGCGCTGATAGCTTTGGAGAAATGTTCTGACGGTGGTGAGAGTAGAGCACGACTATCTCCTTGGTGCAATTGGCTAGCGCGTTCAGCTGTTAACCAAAAGGTTGGAGGTTCGAGCCCTGCCATGAGCGGGGTGTCGCTTTTTTTTCTTTGCGCTGCCACCTTTGGAGAAATGTTCTGACCATGGTGAGAGTGGAGCACGACTGTCTCCGTGACGCATTTGGATAGCGCGTTCGGCTGTTAACGCAAAAGTTGGAGGTTCGAGCCCTCCCATGAGCGGTGTGTCGCTTTTTTTGCGCTGATAGCTTTGTAGAAATGTTCTGACGGTGATGAGATTGGAGCACGACTATCTCCGGGGCGCAAATGGCTAGCGCGTTCAGCTGTTAACCAAAAGGTTGGAGGTTCGAGCCCTCCCGAGAGCGGTGTGTCTCTTTTTTTTCTTTGCGCTGATAGCTTTGGAGAAATGTTCTGACGGTGGTGAGAGTGGAGCACGACTGTTTCTGTGGCAGAATTGGCTAGCGTGATCAGCGCTTAACTGAAAGGTGAGAGGTTCGAGCCGTCACGGGAGCATTGTGTCGCTTTTTTTCTTTGCGCTGATAGCTTTGGAGAAATGTTCTGACGGTGGTGAGAGTGGAGCACGACTGTTTCCGTGGCAGAATTGGCTAGCGCGATCAGCTGTTAACCAAAAGGTTGGAGGTTCGAGCCCTCCCATGAGTGGTGTGTTGCTTTTTTTCTTCGCGCTTATAGCTTTGGAGAAATGCTCTGACGGTGGTGAGAGTGGAGAACGACTATCTCCGTGGCGCAATTGGCTAGCGCGATCGGCTGTTAACCAAAAGGTTGGAGGTTCGAGCCATCCCGAGAGCGGTGTGTCTGTTTTTTTCTTCGCGCTGATAGCTTTGAAGAAATGTTCTGAGGGTGGTGAGAGTGGAACACGACTATCTCCGTGACGCAATGGGCTAGCGCGTTCAGTTGTTAACCAAAAGTTGGGGGTTCGAGCCCTCCGGAGAGCAGTGTGCCTCTTTTTTTTCTTTGCGCTGATAGCTTTGGAAGAATGTTCTGACGGTGGTGAGAGTGGAGCACGACTGTTTCGATGGCAGAATTGGCTAGCGCGATCAACTGTTAACTGAAAGGTCGGAGATTCGAGCCCTCCCGGGAGCAGTGTGTCGCTTTTTTCTTTGCGCTTATAGCTTTGGAGAAATGTTCTGACGGTGGTGAGAGTAGAGCACGACTACCTCCTTGGCGCAATTGGCTAGCGCGTTAAGCTGTTAACCTAAAGGTGGGAGGTTTGAGCCCTCGCGAGAGCAGTGTGTCTTTTTTTTTCTTTGCGCTGACAACTATGGAGAAATGTTCTGACGGTGGTGAGAGTGGAACACGAATGTCTCCGTGACGCGATTGGCTAGCGCGTTCGGCTGTTAACGGAAAGGTTGGAGGTTCGAGCCCTCCCATGAGTGGTGTGTCGCTTTCTTTGCGTTGATAGCTTTCGAGGAGTGTTCTGATGGGGGTGAGAGTGGAGCACGACTGTTTCCGTGGCAGATTTGCCTAGCGCGATCAACTGTTAACTGAAAGGTTGGAGGTTCGAGCCCTCCCTGGAGCAGTGTGTCGCTTTTTTTCTTTGCGCTGATAGCTTTGGAGAAATGTTCTGACGGTGGTGAGAGTAGAGCACGACTATCTCCTTGGCGCTATTGCCTAGCGCGTTCAGCTGTTAACCAAAAGGTTGGAGATTCGAGCCCTCCCGAGAGCGGTGTGGCTCTTTTTTTCTTTGCGCTGATAGCTTTGTAGAAATGTTCTAACGGTGGTGAGAGTAGAGCACGACTGTCTACGTGGTTCGATTGGCTAGCACGTTCAGCTGTGAACCAAAACGTTGGAGGTTCGAGCCCTCCCATGAGCGGTGTGTCGCTTTTTTTCTTTGGGCTGATCGATTTGGAGAAATGTTCTGATGGTGGTGAGAGTTGAGCACGAAGATCTCCGTGGTGCAATTGGCTAACATGTTCGGCTGTTAAACAAAACGTTGAAGGTTCGAGCCTTCCCGAGAGCGGTGTGTCTCTTTTTTTATTCGCACTGATAGCTTTGGAGAAATGTTCTGAGGGTGGTGAGAGTGGAACACAACTATCTCCGTGACGCAATTGGCTAGCGCGTTCGGCTGTTAACCAAAAGGTTGGAGGTTCGAGACCTCCAGAGAGCGGTGTGTCTCTTTTTTTCCTTGTGCTGATAGCTTTGGAGGAATGTTGTGACGGTGGTGAGAGTGGAGCACGACTATCTTCAGGGTGCAATTGGCTAGCGCGTTCAGCTGTTAACCAAAAGGTTGGAGGTTCGAGCCCTCCCGAGAGCGGTGTGTCTCTTTTTTTCTTTGCGCTGATAGCTTTGTAGAAATTTTCTGACCGTGATGAGAGATGCGCACGAATGTCTCCGTGGCGCAATTGGCTAGCGCGATCAGCTGTTAACAAAAAGGTTGGTGGTTCGAGCCCTATCATTAGTGGTGTGTTGCTTTTTTTCTTCGCGCTGATAGCTTTGGAGAAATGTTCTGACGGTGGTGAGAGTGGAGCACGACTATCTCTGTGGCGCAATTGGCTAGCGCGACCGGCTGTTAACCAAAAGGTTGGATGTTCGAGCCCTCCCGAGAGCGGTGTGTCTCTTTTTTTCTTTGCGCTGATGTGTTTGGAGAAATGTTCTGACGGTGGTGAGAGTGGAGCACGACTGTTTCCATGGCAGAATTGGCTAGCGCGATCAACTGTTAACCAAAAGGTTGAGGTTCGAGCCCTCCCGAGAGTGGTGTGTCTCTTTTTCTTTGCTCTGCCAGCTGTGGAGAAATGTTCTGACGGTGGTGAGAGTAGAGCACGACTACTTCCTTGTCGCAATTGGCTAGCGCGTTCAGCTGTTAACCAAAAGGTTGGAGGTTCTAGCCCTCCCGTGAGCAGTGTGTCCCTTTTTTCTTTGCGCTGACAGCTATGGAGAAATGTTCTGACGGTGGTGAGAGTGGGACAAGACTATCTCCGTGACGCAATTGCCTAGCGCGTTCGGCTGCTAACCAGAAGTTTGGAAGTTCGAGCCCTCAGGAGAGAGGTGTGTCTCTTTTTTTTCTTTGCGCTGATAGCTTTGGAGAAATGTTCTGACGGTGGTGAGAGTGGAGCACGACTGTTTCTGTGGCAGAATTGGCTAGCGTGATCAGCGCTTAACTGAAAGGTGAGAGGTTCGAGCCGTCACGGGAGCATTGTGTCGCTTTTTTTCTTTGCGCTGATAGCTTTGGAGAAATGTTCTGACGGTGGTGAGAGTGGAGCACGACTGTTTCCGTGGCAGAATTAGCTAGCGCGATCAGCTGTTAACCAAAAGGTTGGAGGTTCGAGCCCTCCCATGAGTGGTGTGTTGCTTTTTTTCTTCGCGCTTATAGCTTTGGAGAAATGTTCTGACGGTGGTGAGAGTAGAGCACGACTGTCTACGTGGCGCGATTAGCTAGCACGATCGGCTGTTAACCAAAAGGTTGGAGGTTCGAGCCCTTCCATGAGCGGTGTGTCGCTTTTTTTCTTTGCGCTGCTACCTTTGTAGAAATGTTCTGACCATAGTGAGAGTAGAGCACGACTGTCTCCGTGACGCATTTGGCTAGCGCGTTCGGCTGTTAACGGAAAGGTTGGAGGTTCGAGCCCTCCCATGAGCGGTGTGTCGCTATTTTTGCGCTGATAGCTTTGGAGAAATGTTCTGACGGTGGCGAGAGTAGAGCACGACTATCTCCTTGGCGCAATTGGCTAGCGCGTTCGGCTGTTAACGGAAAGGTTGGAGGTTCGAGCCCTCCCATGAGTGGTGTGTCGCTTTCTTTGCGTTGATAGCTTTCGAGGAGTGTTCTGGTGGGGGTGAGAGTGGAGCACGACTGTTTTCGTGGCAGATTTGCCTAGCCCGATCAACTGTTAACTGAAAGGTTGGAGGTTCGAGCCCTCCCGGGAGCAGTGTGTCGCTTTTTTTCTTTGCGCTGATAGCTTTGGAGAAATGTTCTGACGGTGGTGAGAGTAGAGCACGACTATCTCCTTGGTGCAATTGGCTAGCGCGTTCAGCTGTTAACCAAAAGGTTGGAGGTTCGAGCCCTGCCATGAGCGGGGTGTCGCTTTTTTTTCTTTGCGCTGCCACCTTTGGAGAAATGTTCTGACCATGGTGAGAGTGGAGCACGACTGTCTCCGTGACGCATTTGGATAGCGCGTTCGGCTGTTAACGCAAAAGTTGGAGGTTCGAGCCCTCCCATGAGCAGTGTGTCGCTTTTTTTGCGCTGATAGCTTTGTAGAAATGTTCTGACGGTGATGAGATTGGAGCACGACTATCTCCGGGGCGCAAATGGCTAGCGCGTTCAGCTGTTAACCAAAAGGTTGGAGGTTCGAGCCCTCCCGAGAGCGGTGTGTCTCTTTTTTTTCTTTGCGCTGATAGCTTTGGAGAAATGTTCTGACGGTGGTGAGAGTGGAGCACGACTGTTTCTGTGGCAGAATTGGCTAGCGTGATCAGCGCTTAACTGAAAGGTGAGAGGTTCGAGCCGTCACGGGAGCATTGTGTCGCTTTTTTTCTTTGCGCTGATAGCTTTGGAGAAATGTTCTGACGGTGGTGAGAGTGGAGCACGACTGTTTCCGTGGCAGAATTGGCTAGCGCGATCAGCTGTTAACCAAAAGGTTGGAGGTTCGAGCCCTCCCATGAGTGGTGTGTTGCTTTTTTTCTTCGCGGTTATAGCTTTGGAGAAATGTTCTGACGGTGGTGAGAGTGGAGAACGACTATCTCCGTGGCGAAATTGGCTAGCGCGATCAGCTGTTAACCAAAAGGTTGGAGGTTCGAGCCATCCCGAGAGCGGTGTGTCTGTTTTTTTCTTCGCGCTGATAGCTTTGAAGAAATGTTCTGAGGGTGGTGAGAGTGGAACACGACTATCTCCGTGACGCAATGGGCTAGCGCGTTCAGTTGTTAACCAAAAGTTGGGGGTTCGAGCCCTCCGGAGAGCAGTGTGTCTCTTTTTTTTCTTTGCGCTGATAGCTTTGGAAGAATGTTCTGACGGTGGTGAGAGTGGAGCACGACTGTTTCGATGGCAGAATTGGCTAGCGCGATCAACTGTTAACTGAAAGGTTGGAGATTCGAGCCCTCCCGGGAGCAGTGTGTCGCTTTTTTCTTTGCGCTTATAGCTTTGGAGAAATGTTCTGACGGTGGTGAGAGTAGAGCACGACTACCTCCTTGGCGCAATTGGCTAGCGCGTTAAGCTGTTAACCTAAAGGTTGGAGGTTTGAGCCCTCGCGAGAGCAGTGTGTCTTTTTTTTTCTTTGCGCTGACAGCTATGGAGAAATGTTCTGACGGTGGTGAGAGTGGAACACGAATGTCTCCGTGATCGATTGGCTAGCGCGTTCGGCTGTTAACGGAAAGGTTGGAGGTTCGAGCCCTCCCATGAGTGGTGTGTCGCTTTATTTGCGTTGATAGCTTTCGAGGAGTGTTCTGATGGGGTGAGAGTGGAGCACGACTGTTTCCGTGGCACATTTGCCTAGCGCGATCAACTGTTAACTGAAAGGTTGGAGGTTCGAGCCCTCCCTGGAGCAGTGTGTCGCTTTTTTTCTTTGCGCTGATAGCTTTGGAAAAATGTTCTGACGGTGGTGAGAGTAGAGCACGACTATCTCCTTGGCGCTATTGCCTAGCGCGTTCAGCTGTTAACCAAAAGGGTGGAGATTCGAGCCCTCCCGAGAGCGGTGTGGCTCTTTTTTTCTTTGCGCTGATAGCTTTGTAGAAATGTTGTAACGGTGGTGAGAGTAGAGCACGACTGTCTACGTGGTGCGATTGGCTAGCACGTTCGGCTGTGAACCAAAACGTTGGAGGTTCGAGCCCTCCCATGAGCGGTGTGTCGCTTTTTTTCTTTGGGCTGATAGATTTGGAGAAATGTTCTGATGGTGGTGAGAGTTGAGCACGAAGATCTCCGTGGTGCAATTGGCTAGCATGTTCGGCTGTTAAACAAAACGTTGAAGGTTCGAGCCTTCCCGAGAGCGGTGTGTCTCTTTTTTTATTCGCACTGATAGCTTTGGAGAAATGTTCTGAGGGTGGTGAGAGTGGAACACAACTATCTCCGTGACGCAATTGGCTAGCGCGTTCGGCTGTTAACCAAAAGGTTGGAGGTTCGAGACCTCCAGAGAGCGGTGTGTCTCTTTTTTTCCTTGTGCTGATAGCTTTGGAGGAATGTTGTGACGGTGGTGAGAGTGGAGCACGACTATCTTCAGGGTGCAATTGGCTAGCGCGTTCAGCTGTTAACCAAAAGGTTGGAGGTTCGAGCCCTCCCGAGAGCGGTGTGTCTCTTTTTTTCTTTGCGCTGATAGCTTTGTAGAAATTTTCAGACCGTGATGAGAGATGCGCACGAATGTCTCCGTGGCGCAATTGGCTAGCGCGATCAGCTGTTAACAAAAAGGTTGGTGGTTCGAGCCCTCTCATGAGTGGTGTGTTGCTTTTTTTCTTCGCGCTGATAGCTTTGGAGAAATGTTCTGACGGTGGTGAGAGTGGAGCACGACTATCTCTGTGGCGCAATTGGCTTGCGCGACCGGCTGTTAACCAAAAGGTTGGTAGTTCGAGCCCTCCCGAGAGCGGTGTGTCTCTTTTTCTTTGCTCTGCCAGCTGTGGAGAAATGTTCTGACGGTGGTGAGAGTAGAGCACGACTACCTCCTTGGCGCAATTGGCTAGCGCGTTCAGCTGTTAACCAAAAGGTTGGAGGTTCTAGCCCTCCCGTGAGCAGTGTGTCCCTTTTTTCTTTGCGCTGACAGCTATGGAGAAATGTTCTGACGGTGGTGAAAGTGGGACAAGACTATCTCCGTGACGCAATTGCCTAGCGCGTTCGGCTGCTAACCAGAAGTTTGGAAGTTCGAGCCCTCAGGAGAGAGGCGTGTCTCTTTTTTTTCTTTGCGCTGATAGCTTTGGAGAAATGTTCTGACGGTGGTGAAAGTGGAGCACGACTGTTTCCGTGGTAGAATTGGCTAGCGCGATCAACTAATAACTGAAAGGTTGGAGGTTCGAGCCCTCCCGGGAGCAGTGTGTCGCTTTTTTTGCGCTAATAGCTTTGGAGAAATGTTCTGACGGTGGTGAGAGTAGAGCACGACTACCTCTTTGGCGCAATTGGCTAGCGCGTTAAGCTGTTAACCAAAAGGTTGGAGGTTTGAGCCCTCGCGAGAGCAGTGTGTCTCTTTTTCCTTTGCGCTGACAGCTATGGAGAAATGTTCTGACGGTGGTGAGAGTGGAACACGACTATCTCCGTGATGCAATTGCCTAGCGCGTTCGGCTGTTAACCAAAAGTTTGGAGGTTCGAGCCCTCAGGAGAGCGGTGTTTCTCTTTTTTTTGTTTGCGCTGATAGCTTTGGAGAAATGAACTGACGGTGGTGAGAGTGGAGCAGGACTGTTTCCGTGAAAGAATTGGCTAGCGCGATCAATTGTTAACTGAAAGGTTGCAGGTTCAAGCCCTCCCGGGAGCAGTGTGTCGCTTTTTTGCGCTTATAGCTTTGGAGAAATGTTCTGACGGTGGTGAGAGTAGAGCACGACTATCTCCTTGGCGCAATTGGCTAGCGCGTTCAGCTGTTAACCAAAAGGTTGGAGGTGCGAGCCCTCCTGAGAGCAGTGTGTCTCTTTTTTCTTTGCGCTGACAGCTGTGGAGAATTGTTCTGACGGTGGTGAGAGTAGAGCACGACTGTCTACGTGGCGCGATTAGCTAGCACGATCGGCTGTTAACCAAAAGGTTGGAGGTTCGAGCCCTGCCATGAGCGGTGTGTCGCTTTTTTTCTTTGCGCTGCTACCTTTGGAGAAATGTTCTGACCATAGTGAGAGTAGAGCACGACTGTCTCCGTGACGCATTTGGCTAGCGCGTTCGGCTGTTAACGGAAAGGTTGGAGGTTCGAGCCCTCCCATGAGCGGTGTGTCGCAATTTTTGCGCTGATAGCTTTGGAGAAATGTTCTGACGGTGGTGAGAGTAGAGCACGACTATCTCCTTGGCGCAATTGGCTAGCGCGTTCGGCTGTTAACGGAAAGGTTGGAGGTTCGAGCACTCCCTTGAGTGGTGTGTCGCTTTCTTTGCGTTGATAGCTTTCGAGGAGTGTTCTGATGGGGGTGAGAGTGGAGCACGACTGTTTTCGTGGCAGATTTGCCTAGCGCGATCAACTGTTATCTTAAAGGTTTGAGGTTCGAGCCCTCCCGGGAGCAGTGTGTCGCTTTTTTTCTTTGCGCTGATAGCTTTGGAGAAATGTTCTGACGGTGGTGAGAGTAGAGCACGACTATCTCCTTGGTGCAATTGGCTAGCGCGTTCAGCTGTTAACCAAAAGGTTGGAGGTTCGAGCCCTGCCATGAGCGGGGTGTCGCTTTTTTTTGCGCTGCTACCTTTGGAGAAATGTTCTGACCATGGTGAGAGTGGAGCACGACTGTCTCCGTGACGCATTTGGATAGCGCGTTCGGCTGTTAACGCAAAGGATGGAGGTTCGAGCCCTCCCATGAGCGGTGTGTCTGTTTTTTTCTTCGCGCTGATAGCTTTGAAGAAATGTTCTGAGGGTGGTGAGAGTGGAACACGACTATCTCCGTGACGCAATGGGCTAGCGCGTTCGGTTGTTAACCAAAAGTTGGGGGTTCGAGCCCTCTGGAGAGCGGTGTGTCTCTCTTTTTTCTTTGCGCTGATAGCTTTGGAAGAATGTTCTGACGGTGGTGAGAGTGGAGCACGACTGTTTCGATGGCAGAATCGGCTAGCGCGATCAACTGTTAACTGAAAGTTTGGAGATTCGAGCCCTCCCGGGAGCAGTGTGTCGCTTTTTTCTTTGCGTGTATAGCTTTGGAGAAATGTTCTGACGGTGGTGAGAGTAGAGCACGACTACCTCCTTGGCGCAATTGGCTAGCGCGTTAAGCTGTTAACCTAAAGGTTGGAGGTTTGAGCCCTCGCGAGAGCAGTGTGTCTCTTTTTTCTTTGCGCTGACAGCTATGGAGAAATGTTCTGACGGTGGTGAGAGTGGAACACGAATGTCTCCGTGACGCGATTGGCTAGCGCGTTCGGCTGTTAACGGAAAGGTTGGAGGTTCGAGCCCTCCCGTGAGTGGTGTGTCGCTTTCTTTGCGTTGATAGCTTTCGAGGAGTGTTCTGATGGGGGTGAGAGTGGAGCACGACTGTTTCCGTGGCAGATTTGCCTAGCGCGATCAACTGTTAACTGAAAGGTTGGAGGTTCGAGCCCTCCCGGGAGCAGTGTGTCGCTTTTTTTCTTTGCGCTGATAGCTTTGGAGAAATGTTCTGACGGTGGTGAGAGTAGAGCACGACTATCTCCTTGGCGCAATTGCCTAGCGCGTTCAGCTGTTAACCAAAAGGTTGGAGATTCGAGCCCTCCCGAGAGCGGTGTGGCTCTTTTTTTCTTTGCGCTGATAGCTTTGTAGAAATGTTCTAACGGTTGTGAGAGTAGAGCACGACTGTCTACGTGGTGCGATTGGCTAGCATGTTCAGCTGTGAACCAAAACGTTGGAGGTTCGAGCCCTCCCATGAGTGGTGTGTTGCTTTTTTTCTTTGCGCTTATAGTTTTGGAGAAATGTTCTGATGGTGGTGAGAGTTGAGCACGAAGATCTCGGTGGTGCAATTGCTTAGCATGTTCAACTGTTAAACAAAACGTTGAAGGTTCGAGCCTTCCCGAGAGCGGTGTGTCTCTTTTCTTTATTCGCACTGATAGCTTTGGAGAAATGTTCTGACGGTGGTGAGAGTGGAGCACGACTATCTCTGTGGCGCAATCGGCTTGCGCGACCGGCTGTTAACCAAAAGGTTGGTAGTTCGAGCCCTCCCGAGAGCGGTGTGTCTCTTTTTCTTTGCTCTGCCAGCTGTGGAGAAATGTTCTGACGGTGGTGAGAGTAGAGCACGACTACCTCCTTGGCGCAATTGGCTAGCGCGTTCAGCTGTTAACCAAAAGGTTGGAGGTTCTAGCCCTCCCGTGAGCAGTGTGTCCCTTTTTTCTTTGCGCTGACAGCTATGGAGAAATGTTCTGACGGTGGTGAAAGTGGGACAAGACTATCTTCGTGACGCAATTGCCTAGCGCGTTCGGCTGCTAACCAGAAGTTTGGAAGTTCGAGCCCTCAGGAGAGAGGCGTGTCTCTTTTTTTTCTTTGCGCTGATAGCTTTGGAGAAATGTTCTGACGGTGGTGAAAGTGGAGCACGACTGTTTCCGTGGTAGAATTGGCTAGCGCGATCAACTAATAACTGAAAGGTTGGAGGTTCGAGCCCTCCCGGGAGCAGTGTGTCGCTTTTTTTGCGCTAATAGCTTTGGAGAAATGTTCTGACGGTGGTGAGAGTAGAGCACGACTACCTCTTTGGCGCAATTGGCTAGCGCGTTAAGCTGTTAACCAAAAGGTTGGAGGTTTGAGCCCTCGCGAGAGCAGTGTGTCTCTTTTTTCTTTGCGCTGACAGCTATGGAGAAATGTTCTGACGGTGGTGAGAGTAGAGCACGACTATCTCCTTGGCGCAATTGGCTAGCGCGTTCAGCTGTTAACCAAAAGGTTGGAGGTGCGAGCCCTCCTGAGAGCGGTGTGTCTCTTTTTTCTTTGCGCTGACAGCTGTGGAGAATTGTTCTGACGGTGGTGAGAGTAGAGCACGACTGTCTACGTGGCGCGATTAGCTAGCACGATCGGCTGTTAACCAAAAGGTTGGAGGTTCGAGCCCTGCCATGAGCGGTGTGTCGCTTTTTTTCTTTGCGCTGCTACCTTTGGAGAAATGTTCTGACCATAGTGAGAGTAGAGCACGACTGTCTCTGTGGCGCATTTGGCTAGCGCGTTCGGCTGTTAACGGAAAGGTTGGAGGTTCGAGCCCTCCCATGAGCGGTGTGTCGCAATTTTTGCGCTGATAGCTTTGGAGAAATGTTCTGACGGTGGTGAGAGTAGAGCACGACTATCTCCTTGGCGCAATTGGCTAGCGCGTTCGGCTGTTAACGGAAAGGTTGGAGGTTCGAGCACTCCCTTGAGTGGTGTGTCGCTTTCTTTGCGTTGATAGCTTTCGAGGAGTGTTCTGATGGGGGTGAGAGTGGAGCACGACTGTTTTCGTGGCAGATTTGCCTAGCGCGATCAACTGTTAACTTAAAGGTTTGAGGTTCGAGCCCTCCCGGGAGCAGTGTGTCGCTTTTTTTCTTTGCGCTGATAGCTTTGGAGAAATGTTCTGACGGTGGTGAGAGTAGAGCACGACTATCTCCTTGGTGCAATTGGCTAGCGCGTTCAGCTGTTAACCAAAAGGTTGGAGGTTCGAGCCCTGCCATGAGCGGGGTGTCGCTTTTTTTTGCGCTGCTACCTTTGGAGAAATGTTCTGACCATGGTGAGAGTGGAGCACGACTGTCTCCGTGACGCATTTGGATAGCGCGTTCGGCTGTTAACGCAAAGGATGGAGGTTCGAGCCCTCCCATGAGCGGTGTGTCTGTTTTTTTCTTCGCGCTGATAGCTTTGAAGAAATGTTCTGAGGGTGGTGAGAGTGGAACACGACTATCTCCGTGACGCAATGGGCTAGCGCGTTCGGTTGTTAACCAAAAGTTGGGGGTTCGAGCCCTCTGGAGAGCGGTGTGTCTCTCTTTTTTCTTTGCGCTGATAGCTTTGGAAGAATGTTCTGACGGTGGTGAGAGTGGAGCACGACTGTTTCGATGGCAGAATCGGCTAGCGCGATCAACTGTTAACTGAAAGTTTGGAGATTCGAGCCCTCCCGGGAGCAGTGTGTCGCTTTTTTCTTTGCGTGTATAGCTTTGGAGAAATGTTCTGACGGTGGTGAGAGTAGAGCACGACTACCTCCTTGGCGCAATTGGCTAGCGCGTTAAGCTGTTAACCTAAAGGTTGGAGGTTTGAGCCCTCGCGAGAGCAGTGTGTCTCTTTTTTCTTTGCGCTGACAGCTATGGAGAAATGTTCTGACGGTGGTGAGAGTGGAACTCGAATGTCTCCGTGACGCGATTGGCTAGCGCGTTCGGCTGTTAACGGAAAGGTTGGAGGTTCGAGCCCTCCCATGAGTGGTGTGTCGCTTTCTTTGCGTTGATAGCTTTCGAGGAGTGTTCTGATGGGGGTGAGAGTGGAGCACGACTGTTTCCGTGGCAGATTTGCCTAGCGCGATCAACTGTTAACTGAAAGGTTGGAGGTTCGAGCCCTCCCGGGAGCAGTGTGTCGCTTTTTTTCTTTGCGCTGATAGCTTTGGAGAAATGTTCTGACGGTGGTGAGAGTAGAGCACGACTATCTCCTTGGCGCAATTGCCTAGCGCGTTCAGCTGTTAACCAAAAGGTTGGAGATTCGAGCCCTCCCGAGAGCGGTGTGGCTCTTTTTTTCTTTGCGCTGATAGCTTTGTAGAAATGTTCTAACGGTTGTGAGAGTAGAGCACGACTGTCTACGTGGTGCGATTGGCTAGCATGTTCAGCTGTGAACCAAAACGTTGGAGGTTCGAGCCCTCCCATGAGTGGTGTGTCGCTTTTTTTCTTTGCGCTTATAGATTTGGAGAAATGTTCTGATGGTGGTGAGAGTTGAGCACGAAGATCTCGGTGGTGCAATTGCTTAGCATGTTCAACTGTTAAACAAAACGTTGAAGGTTCGAGCCTTCCCGAGAGCGGTGTGTCTCTTTTCTTTATTCGCACTGATAGCTTTGGAGAAATGTTCTGAGGGTGGTGAGAGTGGAACACAACTATCTCCGTGACGCAATTGGCTAGCGCGTTCGGCTGTTAACCAAAAGGTTGGAGGTTCGAGACCTCCAGAGAGCGGTGTGTCTCTTCTTTTCCTTGCGCTGATAGCTTTGGAGGAATGTTCTGACGGTGGTGAGAGTGGAGCACGACTATCTTCAGGGTGCAATTGGCTAGCGCGTTCAGCTGTTAACCAAAAGGTTGGAGGTTCGAGCCCTCCCGAGAGCGGTGTGTCTCTTTTTTTCTTTGCGCTGATAGCTTTGTAGAAATGTTCTGACCGTGATGAGAGATGAGCACGAATGTCTCTGTGGCGCAATTGGCTAGCGCGATCAGCTGTTAACAAAAAGGTTGGAGGTTCGAGCCCTCCCATGAGTGGTGTGTTGCTTTTTTTCTTCGCGCTGATAGCTTTGGAGAAATGTTCTGACGGTGGTGAGAGTGGGACAAGACTATCTCCGTGACGCAATTGCCTAGCGCGTTCGGCTGCTAACCAGAAGTTTGGAGGTTTGAGCCCTCGCGAGAGCAGTGTGTCTCTTTTTTCTTTGCGCTGACAGCTATGGAGAAATCTTCTGACGGTGGTGAGAGTGGAACACGACTTTCTCCGTGACGCGATTGGCTAGCGCGTTCGGCTGTTAAGCAAAAGTTTCGAGGTTCGAGCCCTCCAGAGAGCAGTGTGTCTCTTTTTTCTTTGCGCTGATAGCTTTGGAGAAATGATCTGACGGTGGTGAGAGTGGAGCATGACTATTTCCGTGGCAGAATTGGCTAGCGCGATCAAGTGTTAACTGTAAGGTTTGAGGTTCGATTCCTCCCGGAAGCAGTGTGTCGCCTTTTTTCTTTGCGCTGATAGCTTTGGAGAAATGTTCTGACGGTGGTGAGAGTAGAGCACGACTATCTCCTGGGCGCAATTGACTAGCGCGTTCAGCTGTTAACGAAAAGGTTGGAGGTTCGTGCCCTCCCGAGAATGGTGCGTCTCTTTTTTCTTTGCGCTGACAGCTGTGGAGAAATGTTCCGACGGTGGTTAGAGTAGAGCACGACTGTGTACGTGGCGCAATTAGCAAGCACGATCGGCTGATAACCAAAAGGTTGGACGTTCGAGATCTGCCATGAGTGGTGTGTCTCTTTTTTTCTTTGCGCTGATAGCTTTGGAGAAACGTTCTGAGGGTAGTGAGAGTGGAACACGACTATCTCCGTGACGCAGTTGGCTAGCGCGTTCGGCTGTTAACGGAAAGGTTGGAGGTTCGAGCCCTCCAATGAGCGGTGTGTCGCTTTTTTTGCACTGATAGCTTTGGAGAAATGTTCTGAAGGTGGTGAGAGTAGAGCATGACTGTCTACGTGGCGCATTTGGCTAGCACGATTGGCTGTTAACCAAAATTTTGGAGGTTCGAGCCCTCCCGAGAGCGGTGTGTCTCTTTTTTTTGTTCGCGCTGATAGCTTTGGAGAAATGTTCTGACCGTGGTGACAGTGGAGCACGACTGTCTCCGTGGCGCTATTGGCTAGCGCAATCAGCTGTTAACCGAAACGTTGGAGGTTCGAGCCCTGCCATGAGCGGGGTGTCGCTTTTTTTTTCTTTGCGCTGCTACCTTTAGAGAAATGTTCTGACCATGGTGAGAGTGGAGCACGACTGTTTCCGTGGCAGAATTGGCTAGCGCGATCAGCTGTTAACCAAAAGGTTGGAGGTTCGAGCCCTCCTATGAGTGGTGGGTTGCTTTTTTTCTTCGCGCTTATAGCTTTGGAGAAATGTTCTGACGGTGGTGAGAGTGGAGAACGACTATCTCCGTGGCGCAATTGGCTAGCGCGATCGGCTGGTAACCAAAAGGTTGGAGGTTCGAGCCCTCCTGAGAGCGGTGTGTCTGTTTTTTTCTTCGCGCTGATAGCTTTGAAGAAATGTTCTGCGGGTGGTGAGAGTGGAACACGACTATCTCCGTGACGCAATGGGCTAGCGCGTTCGGTTGTTAACCAAAAGTTGGGGGTTCGAGCCCTCCGGAGAGCGGTGTGTCTCTTTTTTTTTCTTTGCGCTGTTAGCTTTGGAAGAATGTTCTGACGGTGGTGATAGTGGAGCACGACTGTTTCGATGGCAGAATTGGCTAGCGCGATAAACTGATAACTGAAAGGTTGGAGATTCGAGCCCTCCCGGGAGCAGTGTGTCGCTTTTTTCTTTGCGCTTATAGCTTTGGAGAAATGTTCTGAAGGTGGTGAGAGTAGAGCACGACTACCTCCTTGGCGCAATTGGCTAGCGCGTTAAGCTGTTAACCTAAAGGTTGGAGGTTTGAGCCCTCGCGAGAGCAGTGTGTCTCTTTTTCTTTGCCCTGACAGCTATGGAGAAATGTTCTGACGGTGGTGAGAGTGGAACACGACTATCTCCGTGATGCAATTGCCTAGCGCGTTCGGCTGTTAAACAAAAGTTTGGAGGTTCGAGCCCTCAGGAGAGCGGTGCGTCTCTTTTTTTTGTTTGCGCTGATAGCTTTGGAGAAATGTACTGACGGTGGTGAGAGTGGAGCAGGACTGTTTCCGTGGAAGAATTGGCTAGCGCGTTCAGCTGTTAACCAAAAGGTTGTAGGTGCGAGCCCTCCTGAGAGCGGTGTGTCTCTTTATTCTTTGCGCTGACAGCTGTGGAGAAATGTTCTGACGGTGGTGAGAGTAGAGCACGACTGTCTACGTGGCGCGATTAGCTAGCACGATCGGCTGTTAACCAAAAGGTTGGAGGTTCGAGCCCTGCCATGAGCGGTGTGTCGCTTTTTTTTTGCGCTGCTACCTTTGGAGAAATGTTCTGACCATAGTGAGAGTAGAGCACGACTGTCTCCGTGACGCATTTGGCTAGCGCGTTCGGCTGTTAACGGAAAGGTTGGAGGTTCGAGCCCTCCCATGAGCGGTGTGTCGCAATTTTTGCGCTGATAGCTTTGGAGAAATGTTCTGACGGTGGTGAGAGTAGAGCACGACTATCTCCTTGGCGCAATTGGCTAGCGCGTTCGGCTGTTAACGGAAAGGTTGGAGGTTCGAGCACTCCCTTGAGTGGTGTGTCGCTTTCTTTGCGTTGATAGCTTTCGAGGAGTGTTCTGATGGGGGTGAGAGTGGAGCACGACTGTTTTCGTGGCAGATTTGCCTAGCGCGATCAACTGTTAACTTAAAGGTTTGAGGTTCGAGCCCTCCCGGGAGCAGTGTGTCGCTTTTTTTCTTTGCGCTGATAGCTTTGGAGAAATGTTCTGACGGTGGTGAGAGTAGAGCACGACTATCTCCTTGGTGCAATTGGCTGGCGCGTTCAGCTGTTAACCAAAAGGTTGGAGGTTCGAGCCCTGCCATGAGCGGGGTGTCGCTTTTTTTTGCGCTGCTACCTTTGGAGAAATGTTCTGACCATGGTGAGAGTGGAGCACGACTGTCTCCGTGACGCATTTGGATAGCGCGTTCGGCTGTTAACGCAAAGGATGGAGGTTCGAGCCCTCCCATGAGCGGTGTGTCTGTTTTTTTCTTCGCGCTGATAGCTTTGAAGAAATGTTCTGAGGGTAGTGAGAGTGGAACACGACTATCTCCGTGACGCAATGGGCTAGCGCGTTCGGTTGTTAACCAAAAGTTGGGGGTTCGAGCCCTCCGGAGAGCGGTGTGTCTCTCTTTTTTCTTTGCGCTGATAGCTTTGGAAGAATGTTCTGACGGTGGTGAGAGTGGAGCACGACTGTTTCAATGGCAGAATCGGCTAGCGCGATCAACTGTTAACTGAAAGTTTGGAGATTTGAGCCCTCCCGGGAGCAGTGTGTCGCTTTTTTCTTTGCGTGTATAGCTTTGGAGAAATGTTCTGACGGTGGTGAGAGTAGAGCACGACTACCTCCTTGGCGCAATTGGCTAGCGCGTTAAGCTGTTAACCTAAAGGTTGGAGGTTTGAGCCCTCGCGAGAGCAGTGTGTCTCTTTTTTCTTTGCGCTGACAGCTATGGAGAAATGTTCTGACGGTGGTGAGAGTGGAACACGAATGTCTCCGTGACGCGATTGGCTAGCGCGTTCGGCTGTTAACGGAAAGGTTGGAGGTTCGAGCCCTCCCATGAGTGGTGTGTCGCTTTCTTTGCGTTGATAGCTTTCGAGGAGTGTTCTGATGGGGGTGAGAGTGGAGCACGACTGTTTCCGTGGCAGATTTGCCTAGCGCGATCAACTGTTAACTGAAAGGTTGGAGGTTCGAGCCCTCCCGGGAGCAGTGTGTCGCTTTTTTTCTTTGCGCTGATAGCTTTGGAGAAATGTTCTGACGGTGGTGAGAGTAGAGCACGACTATCTCCTTGGCGCAATTGCCTAGCGCGTTCAGCTGTTAACCAAAAGGTTGGAGATTCGAGCCCTCCCGAGAGCGGTGTGGCTCTTTTTTTCTTTGCGCTGATAGCTTTGTAGAAATGTTCTAACGGTGGTGAGAGTAGAGCACGACTGTCTACGTGGTGCGATTGGCTAGCACGTTCAGCTGTGAACCAAAACGTTGGAGGTTCGAGCCCTCCCATGAGTGGTGTGTCGCTTTTTTTCTTTGCGCTTATAGATTTGGAGAAATGTTCTGATGGTGGTGAGAGTTGAGCACGAAGATCTCGGTGGTGCAATTGCTTAGCATGTTCAACTGTTAAACAAAACGTTGAAGGTTCGAGCCTTCCCGAGAGCGGTGTGTCTCTTTTCTTTATTCGCACTGATAGCTTTGGAGAAATGTTCTGAGGGTGGTGAGAGTGGAACACAACTATCTCCGTGACGCAATTGGCTAGCGCGTTCGGCTGTTAACCAAAAGGTTGGAGGTTCGAGACCTCCAGAGAGCGGTGTGTCTCTTCTTTTCCTTGCGCTGATAGCTTTGGAGGAATGTTCTGACGGTGGTGAGAGTGGAGCACGACTATCTTCAGGGTGCAATTGGCTAGCGCGTTCAGCTGTTAACCAAAAGGTTGGAGGTTCGAGCCCTCCCGAGAGCGGTGTGTCTCTTTTTTTCTTTGCGCTGATAGCTTTGTAGAAATGTTCTGACCGTGATGAGAGATGAGCACGAATGTCTCTGTGGCGCAATTGGCTAGCGCGATCAGCTGTTAACAAAAAGGTTGGAGGTTCGAGCCCTCCCATGAGTGGTGTGTTGCTTTTTTTCTTCGCGCTGATAGCTTTGGAGAAATGTTCTGACGGTGGTGAGAGTGGGACAAGACTATCTCCGTGACGCAATTGCCTAGCGCGTTCGGCTGCTAACCAGAAGTTTGGAGGTTTGAGCCCTCGCGAGAGCAGTGTGTCTCTTTTTTCTTTGCGCTGACAGCTATGGAGAAATCTTCTGACGGTGGTGAGAGTGGAACACGGCTTTCTCCGTGACGCGATTGGCTAGCGCGTTCGGCTGTTAAGCAAAAGTTTCGAGGTTCGAGCCCTCCAGAGAGCAGTGTGTCTCTTTTTTCTTTGCGCTGATAGCTTTGGAGAAATGATCTGACGGTGGTGAGAGTGGAGCATGACTATTTCCGTGGCAGAATTGGCTAGCGCGATCAAGTGTTAACTGTAAGGTTTGAGGTTCGAGCCCTCCCGGAAGCAGTGTGTCGCCTTTTTTCTTTGCGCTGATAGCTTTGTAGAAATGTTCTGACGGTGGTGAGAGTAGAGCACGACTATCTCCTGGGCGCAATTGACTAGCGCGTTCAGCTGTTAACGAAAAGGTTGGAGGTTCGTGCCCTCCCGAGAATGGTGCGTCTCTTTTTTCTTTGCGCTGACAGCTGTGGAGAAATGTTTCGACGGTGGTTAGAGTAGAGCACGACTGTGTACGTGGCGCAATTAGCAAGCACGATCGGCTGATAACCAAAAGGTTGGACGTTCGAGCCCTGCCATGAGTGGTGTGTCTCTTTTTTTCTTTGCGCTGATAGCTTTGGAGAAACGTTCTGAGGGTAGTGAGAGTGGAACACGACTATCTCCGTGACGCAGTTGGCTAGCGCGTTCGGCTGTTAACGGAAAGGTTGGAGGTTCGAGCCCTCCAATGAGCGGTGTGTCGCTTTTTTTGCACTGATAGCTTTGGAGAAATGTTCTGACGGTGGTGAGAGTAGAGCATGACTGTCTACGTGGCGCATTTGGCTAGCACGATTGGCTGTTAACCAAAATTTTGGAGGTTCGAGCCCTCCCGAGAGCGGTGTGTCTCTTTTTTTTTGTTCGCGCTGATAGCTTTGGAGAAATGTTCTGACCGTGGTGACAGTGGAGCACGACTGTCTCCGTGGCGCTATTGGCTAGCGCAATCAGCTGTTAACCGAAACGTTGGAGGTTCGAGCCCTGCCATGAGCGGGGTGTCGCTTTTTTTTCTTTGCGCTGCTACCTTTAGAGAAATGTTCTGACCATGGTGAGAGTGGAGCACGACTGTTTCCGTGGCAGAATTGGCTAGCGCGATCAGCTGTTAACCAAAAGGTTGGAGGTTCGAGCCCTCCTATGAGTGGTGTGTTGCTTTTTTTCTTCGCGCTTATAGCTTTGGAGAAATGTTCTGACGGTGGTGAGAGTGGAGAACGACTATCTCCGTGGCGCAATTGGCTAGCGCGATCGGCTGGTAACCAAAAGGTTGGAGGTTCGAGCCCTCCTGAGAGCGGTGTGTCTGTTTTTTTCTTCGCGCTGATAGCTTTGAAGAAATGTTCTGCGGGTGGTGAGAGTGGAACACGACTATCTCCGTGACGCAATGGGCTAGCGCGTTCGGTTGTTAACCAAAAGTTGGGGGTTCGAGCCCTCCGGAGAGCGGTGTGTCTCTTTTTTTTTCTTTGCGCTGTTAGCTTTGGAAGAATGTTCTGACGGCTGTGATAGTGGAGCACGACTGTTTCGATGGCAGAATTGGCTAGCGCGATCAACTGATAACTGAAAGGTTGGAGATTCGAGCCCTCCCGGGAGCAGTGTGTCGCTTTTTTCTTTGCGCTTATAGCTTTGGAGAAATGTTCTGAAGGTGGTGAGAGTAGAGCACGACTACCTCCTTGGCGCAATTGGCTAGCGCGTTAAGCTGTTAACCTAAAGGTTGGAGGTTTGAGCCCTCGCGAGAGCAGTGTGTCTCTTTTTCTTTGCCCTGACAGCTATGGAGAAGTGTTCTGACGGTGGTGAGAGTGGAACACGACTATCTCCGTGATGCAATTGCCTAGCGCGTTCGGCTGTTAAACAAAAGTTTGGAGGTTCGAGCCCTCAGGAGAGCGGTGCGTCTCTTTTTTTTGTTTGCGCTGATAGCTTTGGAGAAATGTACTGACGGTGGTGAGAGTGGAGCAGGACTGTTTCCGTGGAAGAATTGGCTAGCGCGTTCAGCTGTTAACCAAAAGGTTGGAGGTGCGAGCCCTCCTGAGAGCGGTGTGTCTCTTTATTCTTTGCGCTGACAGCTGTGGAGAAATGTTCTGACGGTGGTGAGAGTAGAGCACGACTGTCTACGTGGCGCGATTAGCTAGCACGATCGGCTGTTAACCAAAAGGTTGGAGGTTCGAGCCCTGCCATGAGCGGTGTGTCGCTTTTTTTTGCGCTGCTACCTTTGGAGAAATGTTCTGACCATAGTGAGAGTAGATCACGACTGTCTCCGTGACGCATTTGGCTAGCCCGTTCGGCTGTTAACGGAAAGGTTGGAGGTTCGAGCCCTCCTATGAGCGGTGTGTCGCTATTTTTGCGCTGATAGCTTTGGAGAATTGTTCTGACGGTGGTGAGAGTAGAGCACGACTATCGCCTTGGCGCAATTGGCTAGCGCGTTCAGCTGTTAACCAAAAGGTTGGAGGTTCGAGCCCTCCCGAGAGCGGTGTGTCTCTTTTTTCTTTGCGCTGACAGCTGTGGAGAAATGTTCTAACGGTGGTAAGAGTAGAGCATGACTGTCTACGTGGCGCGATTGGCTAGCACGATCGGCTGTTAACCAAAAGGTTGGAGGTTTCGAGCCCTGCCATGAGCGGTGTGTCGCTTTTTTTTCTTTGCGCTGCTACCTTTGGAGAAATATTCTGACCAATGTGAGAGTGGAGCACGACTGTCTCCGTGACGCAATTGGCTAGCGCGTTCGGCTGTTAACGGAAAGGTTGGTGGTTCGAGTCCTCCCATGAGTGGTATGTCGCTTTTTTTTCTTTTCGCTGCTACCTTCGGAGAAATATTCTGACCATGGTGAGAGTGGAGCACGACTGTCTCCGTGACGCAATTGGCTAGCGCGTTCGGCTGTTAACGGAAAGGTTGGAGGTTCGAGCCCTCCCACGAGTGGTGTGTCGCTTTGTTTGCGTTGATAGCTTTCGAGGAGTGTTCTGATGGGGGTGAGAGTGGAGCACGAATGTTTTCTTGGCAGATTTGCCTAGCGCGATCAACTGTTAACTGAAAGGTTGGAGGTTCGAGCCCTCCCGGGAGCAGTGTGTCGCTTTTTTTCTTTGCGCTGATAGTTTTGGAGAAATGTTCTGACGGTGGTGAGAGTAGAGCACGACTGTCTACGTGGCGCGATTGGCTAGCACGTGCAGCTGTGAACCAAAACGTTGGAGGTTCGAGCCCTCCCACGAGCGGTGTGTCGCTTTTTTTCTTTGCGCTGATAGATTTGGAGAAATTTTCTGATGGTTGTGAGAGTTGAGAACGAAGATCTCCGTGGTGCAATTGGCTTGCACGATCGGCTGTTAACCAAAAGGTTGGAGGTTCGAGCCCTTCCATGAGCGGTGTGTCGCTTTTTTTCTTTGTGCTGCTACCTTTGGAGAAATGTTCTGACCATAATGAGAGTAGAGCACGACTGTCTCCGTGACGCATTTGGCTAGCGCGTTCGGCTGTTAACGGAAAGGTTGGAGGTTCGAGCCCTCCCATGAGCGGTGTGTCGCTATTTTTGCGCTGATAGCTTTGGAGAAATGTTCTGACGGTGGCGAGAGTAGAGCACGACTATCTCTTTGGCGCAATTGGCTAGCGCGTTCGGCTGTTAACGGAAAGGTTGGAGGTTCGAGCCCTCCCATGAGTGGTGTGTCGCTTTCTTTGCGTTGATAGCTTTCGAGGAGTGTTCTGATGGGGGTGAGAGTGGAGCACGACTGTTTTCGTGGCAGATTTGCCTAGCCCGATCAACTGTTAACTGAAAGGTTGGAGGTTCGAGCCCTCCCGGCAGCAGTGTGTCGCTTTTTTTCTTTGCGCTGATAGCTTTGGAGAAATGTTCTGACGGTGGTGAGAGTAGAGCACGACTATCTCCTTGGTGCAATTGGCTAGCGCGTTCAGTTGTTAACCAAAAGGTTGGAGGTTCGAGCCCTGCCATGAGCGGGGTGTCGCTTTTTTTTCTTTGCGCTGCCACCTTTGGAGAAATGTTCTGACCATGGTGAGAGTGGAGCACGACTGTCTCCGTGACGCATTTGGATAGCGCGTTCGGCTGTTAACGCAAAAGTTGGAGGTTCGAGCCCTCCCGGCAGCAGTGTGTCGCTTTTTTTCTTTGCGCTGATAGCTTTGGAGAAATGTTCTGACGGTGGTGAGAGTAGAGCACGACTATCTCCGGGGCGCAAATGGCTAGCGCGTTCAGCTGTTAACCAAAAGGTTGGAGGTTCGAGCCCTCCCGAGAGCGGTGTGTCTCTTTTTTTTCTTTGCGCTGATAGCTTTGGAGAAATGTTCTGACGGTGGTGAGAGTGGAGCACGACTGTTTCTGTGGCAGAATTGGCTAGCGTGATCAGCGCTTAACTGAAAGGTGAGAGGTTCGAGCCGTCACGGGAGCATTGTGTCGCTTTTTTTCTTTGCGCTGATAGCTTTGGAGAAATGTTCTGACGGTGGTGAGAGTGGAGCACGACTGTTTCTGTGGCAGAATTGGCTAGCGCGATCAGCTGTTAACCAAAAGGTTGGAGGTTCGAGCCCTCCCGTGAGTGATGTGTTGCTTTTTTTCTTGGCGCTTATAGCTTTGGAGAAATGTTCTGACGGTGGTGAGAGTGGAGAACGACTACCTCCTTGGCGCAATTGGCTAGCGCGTTAAGCTGTTAACCTAAAGGTTGGAGGTTTGGGCCCTCGCGAGAGCAGTGTGTCTTTTTTTTTCTTTGCGCTGACAGCTATGGAGAAATGTTCTGACAGTGGTGAGAGTGGAACACGAATGTCTCCGTGACGCGATTGGCTAGCGCGTTCGGCTGTTAACGGAAAGGTTGGAGGTTCGAGCCCTCCCATGAGTGGTGTGTCGCTTTCTTTGCGTTGATAGCTTTCGAGGAGTGTTCTGATGGGGGTGAGAGTGGAGCACGACTGTTTCCGTGGCAGATTTGCCTAGCGCGTTCAACTGTTAACTGAAAGGTTGGAGGTTTGAGCCCTCCCTGGAGCAGTGTGTCGCTTTTTTTCTTTGCGCTGATAGCTTTGGAGAAATGTTCTGACGGTGGTGAGAGTAGAGCACGACTATCTCCTTGGCGCTATTGCCTAGCGCGTTCAGCTGTTAACCAAAAGGTTGGAGAATCGAGCCCTCCCGAGAGCGGTGTGGCTCTTTTTTTCTTTGCGCTGATAGCTTTGTAGAAATGTTCTAACGGTGGTGAGAGTAGAGCACGACTGTCTACGTGGTGCGATTGGCTAGCACGTTCAGCTGTGAACCAAAACGTTGGAGGTTCGAGCCCTCCCATGAGCGGTGAGTCGCTTTTTTTCTTTGGGCTGATAGATTTGGAGAAATGTTCTGATGGTGGTGAGAGTTGAGCACGAAGATCTCCGTGGTGCAATTGGCTAGCATGTTCGGCTGTTAAACAAAACGTTGAAGGTTCGAGCCTTCCCGAGAGCGGTGTGTCTCTTTTTTTATTCGCACTGATAGCTTTGGAGTAATGTTCTGAGGGTGGTGAGAGTGGAACACAACTATCTCCGTGACGTAATTGGCTAGCGCGTTCGGCTGTTAACCAAAAGGTTGGAGGTTCGAGACCTCCAGAGAGCGGTGTGTCTCTTTTTTTCCTTGTGCTGATAGCTTTGGAGGAATGTTGTGACGGTGGTGAGAGTGGAGCACGACTATCTTCAGGGTGCAATTGGCTAGCGCGTTCAGCTGTTAACAAAAAGGTTGGAGGTTCGAGCCCTCCCGAGAGCGGTGTGTCTCTTTTTTTCTTTGCGCTGATAGCTTTGTAGAAATTTTCTGACCTTGATGAGAGATGCGCACGAATGTCTCCGTGGCGCAATTGGCTAGCGCGATCAGCTGTTAACAAAAAGGTTGGTGGTTCGAGCCCTCTCGTTGAGTGGTGTGTTGCTTTTTTTCTTCGCGCTGATAGCTTTGGAGAAATGTTCTGACGGTGGTGAGAGTGGAGCACGACTATCTCTGTGGCGCAATTGGCTAGCGCGACCGGCTGTTAACCAAAAGGTTGGATGTTCGAGCCCTCCCGAGAGCGGTGTGTCTCTTTTTTTCTTTGCGCTGATGGCTTTGGAGAAATGTTCTGACGGTGGTGAGAGTGGAGCACGACTGTTTCCATGGCAGAATTGGCTAGCGCGATCAACTGTTAACCAAAAGGTTGAGGTTCGAGCCCTCCCGAGAGCGGTGTGTCTCTTTTTCTTTGCTCTGCCAGCTGTGGAGAAATGTTCTGACGGTGGTGAGAGTAGAGCACGACTACCTCCTTGGCGCAATTGGCTAGCGCGTTCAGCTGTTAACCAAAAGGTTGGAGGTTCTAGCCCTCCCGTGAGCAGTGTGTCCCTTTTTTCTTTGCGCTGACAGCTATGGAGAAATGTTCTGACGGTGGTGAGAGTGGGACAAGACTATCTCCGTGACGCAATTGCCTAGCGCGTTCGGCTGCTAACCAGAAGTTTGGAAGTTCGAGCCCTCAGGAGAGAGGTGTGTCTCTTTTTTTTCTTTGCGCTGATAGCTTTGGAGAAACGTTCTGACGGTGGTGAAAGTGGAGCACGACTGTTTCCGTGGTAGAATTGGCTAGCGCGATCAACTAATAACTGAAAGGTTGGAGGTTCGAGCCCTCCCGGGAGCAGTGTGTCGCTTTTTTTGCGCTAATAGCTTTGGAGAAATGTTCTGACGGTGGTGAGAGTAGAGCACGACTACCTCCTTGGCGCAATTGGCTAGCGCGTTAAGCTGTTAACCAAAAGGTTGGAGGTTTGAGCCCTCGCGAGAGCAGTGTGTCTCTTTTTCCTTTGCGCTGACAGCTATGGAGAAATGTTCTGACGGTGGTGAGAGTGGAACACGACTATCTCCGTGATGCAATTGCCTAGGGCGTTCGGCTGTTAACCAAAAGTTTGGAGGTTCGAGCCCTCAGGAGAGCGGTGTTTCTCTTTTTTTGTTTGCGCTGATAGCTTTGGAGAAATGTACTGACGGTGGTGAGAGTGGAGCAGGACTGTTTCCGTGAAAGAATTGGCTAGCGCGATCAATTGTTAACTGAAAGGTTGCAGGTTCAAGCCCTCCCGGGAGCAGTGTGTCGCTTTTTTGCGCTTATAGCTTTGGAGAAATGTTCTGACGGTGGTGAGAGTAGAGCACGACTATCTCCTTGGCGCAATTGGCTAGCGCGTTCAGCTGTTAACCAAAAGGTTGGAGGTGCGAGCCCTCCTGAGAGCGGTGTGTCTCTTTTTTCTTTGCGCTGACAGCTGTGGAGAATTGTTCTGACGGTGGTGAGAGTAGAGCACGACTGTCTACGTGGCGCGATTAGCTAGCACGATCGGCTGTTAACCAAAAGGTTGGAGGTTCGAGCCCTGCCATGAGCGGTGTGTCGCTTTTTTTCTTTGCGCTGCTACCTTTGGAGAAATGTTCT
The DNA here is from genome assembly GCF_043290135.1 of Rhipicephalus microplus. NCBI lineage: Eukaryota > Metazoa > Arthropoda > Arachnida > Ixodida > Ixodidae > Rhipicephalus > Rhipicephalus microplus. The sequence continues at coordinate 204,052,062 of NC_134703.1, read as the reverse complement.
GACCATAGTGAGAGTAGAGCACGACTGTCTCCGTGACGCATTTGGCTAGCGCGTTCGGCTGTTAACGGAAAGGTTGGAGGTTCGAGCCCTCCCGGGAGCAGTGTGTCGCTTTTTTTCTTTGCGCTGATAGCTTTGGAGAAATGTTCTGACGGTGGTGAGAGTAGAGCACGACTATCTCCTTGGTGCAATTGGCTAGCGCGTTCAGCTGTTAACCAAAAGGTTGGAGGTTCGAGCCCTCCTGAGAGCGGTGTGTCTCTTTTTTCTTTGCGCTGATAGCTTTGGAGAAATGTTCTGACGGTTTTGAGAGTAGAGCACGACTATCTCCTTGGCGCAATTGGCTAGCGCGTTCGGCTGTTAACGGAAAGGTTGGAGGTTCGAGCACTCCCTTGAGTGGTGTGTCGCTTTCTTTGCGTTGATAGCTTTCGAGGAGTGTTCTGATGGGGGTGAGAGCGGAGCACGACTGTTTTCGTGGCAGATTTGCCTAGCGCGATCAACTGTTAACTTAAAGGTTTGAGGTTCGAGCCCTCCCGGGAGCAGTGTGTCGCTTTTTTTCTTTGCGCTGATAGCTTTGGAGAAATGTTCTGACGGTGGTGAGAGTAGAGCACGACTATCTCCTTGGTGCAATTGGCTAGCGCGTTCAGCTGTTAACCAAAAGGTTGGAGGTTCGAGCCCTGCCATGAGCGGGGTGTCGCTTTTTTTGCGCTGCTACCTTTGGAGAAATGTTCTGACCATGGTGAGAGTGGAGCACGACTGTCTCCGTGACGCATTTGGATAGCGCGTTCGGCTGTTAACGCAAAGGATGGAGGTTCGAGCCCTCCCATGAGCGGTGTGTCTGTTTTTTTCTTCGCGCTGATAGCTTTGAAGAAATGTTCTGAGGGTGGTGAGAGTGGAACACAACTATCTCCGTGACGCAATGGGCTAGCGCGTTCGGTTGTTAACCAAAAGTTGGGGGTTCGAGCCCTCCGGAGAGTGGTGTGTCTCTCTTTTTTCTTTGCGCTGATAGCTTTGGAAGAATGTTCTGACGGTGGTGAGAGTGGAGCACGACAGTTTCGATGGCAGAATCGGCTAGCGCGATCAACTGTTAACTGAAAGTGTGGAGATTCGAGCCCTCCCGGGAGCAGTGTGTCGCTTTTTTCATTGCGTGTATAGCTTTGGAGAAATGTTCTGACGGTGGTGAGAGTAGAGCACGACTACCTCCTTGGCGCAATTGGCTAGCGCGTTAAGCTGTTAACCTAAAGGTTGGAGGTTTGAGCCCTCGCGAGAGCAGTGTGTCTCTTTTTTCATTGCGCTGACAGCTATGGAGAAATGTTCTGACGGTGGTGAGATTGGAACACGAATGTCTCCGTGACGCGATTGGCTAGCGCGTTCGGCTGTTAACGGAAAGGTTGGAGGTTCGAGCCCTCCCATGAGTGGTGTGTCGCTTTCTTTGCGTTGATAGCTTTCGAGGAGTGTTCTGATGGGGGTGAGAGTGGAGCACGACTGTTTCCGTGGCAGATTTGCCTAGCGCGATCAACTGTTAACTGAAAGGTTGGAGGTTCGAGCCCTCCCGGGAGCAGTGTGTCGCTTTTTTTCTTTGCGCTGATAGCTTTGGAGAAATGTTCTGACGGTGGTGAGAGTAGAGCACGACTATCTCCTTGGCGCAATTGCCTAGCGCGTTCAGCTGTTAACCAAAAGGTTGGAGATTCGAGCCCTCCCGAGAGCGGTGTGGCTCTTTTTTTCTTTGCGCTGATAGCTTTGTAGAAATGTTCTAACGGTGGTGAGAGTAGAGCACGACTGTCTACGTTGTGCGATTGGCTAGCACGTTCAGCTGTGAACCAAAACGTTGGAGGTTCGAGCCCTCCCATGAGTGGTGTGTCGCTTTTTTTCTTTGCGCTTATAGATTTGGAGAAATGTTCTGATGGTGGTGAGAGTTGAGCACGAAGATCTCGGTGGTGCAATTGGCTAGCATGTTCAACTGTTAAACAAAACGTTGAAGGTTTGAGCCTTCCCGAGAGTGGTGTGTCTCTTTTTTTTATTCGCACTGATAGCTTTGGAGAAATGTTCTGAGGGTGGTGAGAGTGGAACACAACTATCTCCGTGACGCAATTGGCTAGCGCGTTCGGCTGTTAACCAAAAGGTTGGAGGTTCGAGACCTCCAGAGAGCGGTGTGTCTCTTCTTTTCCTTGCGCTGATAGCTTTGGAGGAATGTTCTGACGGTGGTGAGAGTGGAGCACGACTATCTTCAGGGTGCAATTGGCTAGCGCGTTCAGCTGTTAACCAAAAGGTTGGAGGTTCGAGCCCTCCCGAGAGCGGTGTGTCTCTTTTTTTCTTTGCGCTGATAGCTTTGTAGAAATGTTCTGACCGTGATGAGAGATGAGCACGAATGTCTCTGTGGCGCAATTGGCTAGCGCGATCAGCTGTTAACAAAAAGGTTGGAGGTTCGAGCCCTCCCATGAGTGGTGTGTTGCTTTTTTTCTTCGCGCTGATAGCTTTGGAGAAATGTTCTGACGGTGGTGAGAGTGGGACAAGACTATCTCCGTGACGCAATTGCCTAGCGCGTTCGGCTGCTAACCAGAAGTTTGGAGGTTTGAGCCCTCGCGAGAGCAGTGTGTCTCTTTTTTCTTTGCGCTGACAGCTATGGAGAAATCTTCTGACGGTGGTGAGAGTGGAACACGACTTTCTCCGTGACGCGATTGGCTAGCGCGTTCGGCTGTTAAGCAAAAGTTTCGAGGTTCGAGCCCTCCAGAGAGCAGTGTGTCTCTTTTTTCTTTGCGCTGATAGCTTTGGAGAAATGATCTGACGGTGGTGAGAGTGGAGCACGACTATTTCTGTGGCAGAATTGGCTCTAGCGCGATCAAGTGTTAACTGTAAGGTTTGAGGTTCGAGCCCTCCCGGAAGCAGTGTGTGGCCTTTTTTCTTTGCGCTGATAGCTTTGGAGAAATGTTCTGACGGTGGTGAGAGTAGAGCACGACTATCTCCTGGGCGCAATTGACTAGCGCGTTCAGCTGTTAACGAAAAGGTTGGAGGTTCGAGCCCTCCCGAGAATGGTGCGTCTCTTTTTTCTTTGCGCTGACAGCTGTGGAGAAATGTTCCGACGGTGGTTAGAGTAGAGCACGACTGTGTACGTGGCGCAATTAGCAAGCACGATCGGCTGATAACCAAAAGGTTGGACGTTCGAGCCCTGCCATGAGTGGTGTGTCGCTTTTTGTTGCGCTGCTACCTCTGGAGAAATGTTCTGACCATGGTGAGAGTGGAGGACGACTGTCTCCGTGACGCAATTGGCTAGCGCGTTCGGCTGTTAACGGAAAGGTTGGAGGTTCGAGCCCTCCAATGAGCGGTGTGTCGCTTTTTTTGCACTGATAGCTTTGGAGAAATGTTCTGACGGTGGTGAGATTGGCGCACGACTATCTCCGGGGCGCATATGGCTAGCGCGTTCAGCTGTTACCAAAAAGGTTGGAGGTTCGAGCCCTCCCGAGAGCGGTGTGTCTCTTTTTTTCTTTGCGCTGATAGCTTTGGAGAAACGTTCTGAGGGTAGTGAGAGTGGAACACGACTATTTCCGTGACGCAGTTGGCTAGCGCGTTCAGCTGTTAACCAAAAGGTTGGAGGTTCGAGCCCTCCCGAGAGCTGTGTGTCTCTTTTTCTTTGCGCTGACAGCTATGCAGAAATGTTCTGACGGTGGTGAGAGTAGAGCATGACTGTCTACGTGGCGCATTTGGCTAGCACGATTGGCTGTTAACCAAAATTTTGGAGGTTCGAGCCCTCCCGAGAGCGGTGTGTCTCTTTTTTTTGTTCGCGCTGATAGCTTTGGAGAAATATTCTGACCGTGGTGACAGTGGAGCACGACTGTCTCCGTGGCGCTATTGGCTAGCGCAATCAGCTGTTAATCGAAACGTTGGAGGTTCGAGCCCTGCCATGAGCGGGGTGTCGCTTTTTTTTCTTTGCGCTGCTACCTTTGGAGAAATGTTCTGACCATGGTGAGAGTGGAGCACGACTGTTCCCGTGGCAGAATTGGCTAGCGCGATCAGCTGTTAACCAAAAGGTTGGAGGTTCGAGCCCTCCTATGAGTGGTGTGTTGCTTTTTTTCTTCGCGCTTATAGCTTTGGAGAAATGTTCTGACGGTGGTGAGAATGGAGAACGACTATCTCCGTGGCGCAATTGGCTAGCGCGATCGGTTGTTAACCAAAAGTTGGGGGTTCGAGCCCTCCGGAGAGCGGTGTGTCTCTTTTTTTTTCTTTGCGCTGTTAGCTTTGGAAGAATGTTCTGACGGTGGTGAGAGTAGAGCACGACTACCTCCTTGGCGCAATTGACTAGCGCGTTAAGCTGTTAACCTAAAGGTTGGAGGTTTGAGCCCTCGCGAGAGCAGTGTGTCTCTTTTTCTTTGCCCTGACAGCTATGGAGAAATGTTCTGACGGTGGTGAGAGTGGAACACGACTATCTCCGTGATGCAATTGCCTAGCGCGTTCGGCTGTTAACCAAAAGTTTGGAGGTTCGAGCCCTCAGGAGAGCGGTGCGTCTCTTTTTTTTGTTTGCGCTGATAGCTTTGGAGAAATGTACTGACGGTGGTGAGAGTGGAGCAGGACTGTTTCCGTGGAAGAATTGGCTAGCACGATCGGCTGTTAACCAAAAGGTTGGAGGTTTCGAGCCCTGCCATGAGCGGTGTGTCGCTTTTTTTTCTTTGCGCTGCTACCTTTGGAGAAAGATTCTGACCAATGTGAGAGTGGAGCACGACTGTCTCCGTGACGCAATTGGCTAGCGCGTTCTGCTGTTAACGGAAAGGTTGGTGGTTCGCGTCCTCCCATGAGTGGTATGTCGCTTTTTTTTCTTTGCGCTGCTACCTTTGGAGAAATATTCTGACCATGGTGAGAGTGGAGCACGACTGTCTCCGTAACGCAATTGGCTGGCGCGTTCGGCTGTTAACGGAAAGGTTGGAGGTTCGAGCCCTCCCACGAGTGGTGTGTCGCTTTGTTTGCGTTGATAGCTTTCGAGGAGTGTTCTGATGGGGGTGAGAGTGGAGCACGAATGTTTTCTTGGCAGATTTGCCTAGCGCGATCAACTGTTAACTGAAAGGTTGGAGGTTCGAGCCCTCCCGGGAGCAGTGTGTCGCTTTTTTTTCTTTGCGCTGATAGCTTTGGAGAAATGTTCTGACGGTGGTGAGAGTAGAGCACGACTGTCTACGTGGCGCGATTGGCTAGCACGTGCAGCTGTGAACCAAAACGTTGGAGGTTCGAGCCCTCCCACGAGCGGTGTGTCGCTTTTTTTCTTTGCGCTGATAGATTTGGAGAAATTTTCTGATGGTTGTGAGAGTTGAGAACGAAGATCTCCGTGGTGCAATTGGCTAGCACGTTCGGCTGTTAAACAAAACGTTGAAGGTTCGAGCCCTCCCGAGAGCGGTGTGTCTCTTTTCTTTATTCGCACTGATAGCTTTGGAGAAATATTCTGAGGGTGGTGAGAGTGGAACACAACTATCTCCGTGACGCAATTGGCTAGCGCGTTCAGCTGTTAACCAAAAGTTTGGAGGTTCGAGCCCTCCCGAGAGCGGTGTGTCTCTTTTTCTTTGCGCTGACAGCTGTGGAGAAATGTTCTGACGGTGGTGAGAGTAGAGCACGACTGCCTACGTGGCGCGATTGGCTAGCACAATCGGCTGTTAACCAAAAGGTTGGCGGTTCGAGCCCTGCCATGAGCGGGGTGTCGCTTTTTTTTCTTTGCGCTGCTACCTTTGGAGAAATGTTCTGACCGTGGTGAGAATGGAGCACGACTGTCTCCGTGACGCATTTGGATAGCGCGTTCGGCTGTTAACGGAAAGGTTGGAGGTTCGAGCCCTCCCATGAGCGGTGTGTCGCTTTTTTGCGCTGATAGCTTTGTAGAAATGTTCTGACAGTGATGAGATTGGAGCACGACTATCTCCGGGGCGCAAATGGCTAGCGCGTTCAGCTGTTAACCAAAAGGTTGGAGGTTCGAGCCCTTCCGAGAGCGGTGTGTCTCTTTTTTTTCTTTGCGCTGATAGCTTTGGGGGAATGTTCTGATGGTGGTGAGAGTGGAGCACGACTGTTTCCGTGGCAGAATTGGCTAGCGCGATCAGCTGTTTACCAAAAGCTTGGAGGTTCGAGCCCTCCCATGAGCGGTGTGTTGCTTTTTTTCTTCGCGCCTATAGCTTTGGAGAAATGTTCTGACGGTGGTGAGAGTGGAGCACGACTATCTCTGTGGTGCAATTGGCTAGCGCGATCGGCTGTTAACCAAAAGGTTGGAGGTTTGAGCCCTCCCGAGAGCGGTGTGTCTCTTTTTTTCTTTGCGCTGATAGCTTTGGAGAAATGTTCTGACGGTGGTGAGAGTAGAGCACGACTACCTCCTTGGCGCAATTTGCTAGCGCGTTCAGCTGTTAACCAAAAGGTTGGAGGTTCTAGCCCTCCCGTGAGCAGTGTGTCCCTTTTTTCGTTGCGCTGACAGCTATGGAGAAATGTTCTGATGGCGGTGAGAGTGGGACACGACCATCTCCGTGACGCAATTGCCTAGCGCGATCGGCTGCTAACCAGAAGTTTGGAGGTGCGAGCCCTCCCGGGAGCAGTGCGTCGCTTTTTTCTTTGCGCTTATAGCTTTGTAGAAATGTTCTGATGGTGGTGAGAGTAGAGCACGACTACCTCCTTGGCGCAATTGGCCAACGCGTTAAGCTGTTAACCTAAAGGTTGGAGGTTTGAGCCCTCGCGAGAGCAGTGTGTCTCTTTTTTCTTTGCGCTGACAGCTATGGAGAAATGTTCTGACGGTGGTGAGAGTGGAACACGAATGTCTCCGTGACGCGATTGGCTAGCGCGGTCGGCTGTTAACGGAAAGGTTGGAGGTTCGAGCCCTCCCATGAGTGGTGTGTCGCTTTCTTTGCGTTGATAGCTTTCGAGGAGTGTTCTGATGGGGGTGAGAGTGGAGCACGACTGTTTCCGTGGCAGATTTGCCTAGCGCGATCAACTGTTAACTGAAAGGTTGGAGGTTCGAGCCCTCCCGGGAGCAGTGTGTCGCTTTTTTTCTTTGCGCTGATTGCTTTGGAGAAATGTTCTGACGGTGGTGAGAGTAGAGCACGACTATCTCCTTGGCGCAATTGCCTAGCGCGTTCAGCTGTTAACCAAAAGTTTGGAGATTCGAGCCCTCCCGAGAGCGGTGTGGCTCTTTTTTTCTTTGCGCTGATAGATTTGGAGAAATGTTCTGATGGTGGTGAGAGTTCAGCACGAAGATCTCCGTGGTGCAATTGGCTAGCATGTTCGGCTGTTAAACAAAACGATGAAGGTTCGAGCCTTCCCGAGAGCGGTGTGTCTCTTTTTTTTATTCGCACTGATAGCTTTGGAGAAATGTTCTGAGGGTGGTGAGAGTGGAACACAACTATCTCCGTGACGCAATTGGCTAGCGCGTTCGGCTGTTAACCAAAAGGTTGGAGGTTCGAGACCTCCAGAGAGCGGTGTGTCTCTTTTTTTCCTTGCGCTGATAGCTTTGGAGAAATGTTCCGAGGGTGGTGAGAGTGGAAAACGACTATCTCCGTGACGCAATTGGCTAGAGCGTTCGGCTGTTAACCAAAAGGTTGGAGGTTCGAGCCCTCCGGAGAGCGGTCTGTCTCTTTTCTTTTTTTTGCGCTGATAGCTTTGGAGAAATGTTCTGACGGTGGTGAGAGTGGAGCACGACTGTTTCCGTGGCAGAATTGGCTAGCGCGATCAACTGTTAACCAAAAGGTTGGAGGTTCGAGCCCTCCCGAGAGCGGTGTGTCTCTTTTTCTTTGCTCTGCCAGCTGTGGAGAAATGTTCTGACGGTAGTGAGAGTAGAGCACTGTGATGTGTGGTGCGCGTTCAAAGTGCGCGCCTTCGAAAAGTGCGCGTCACGGAAAAAAAAAAAACAAAAGGAGAAATACCAGAGTGCACGTGCGGTGCTGCTTAAACAAGAATGACGACGTTAAAGAGCGTCAAGCACGAGGACGAGGGAACACGGAGATTTCAAGGCCCAATGGCTTGACACGCATACTGAAGCAGCAGCTCCAATTAGAGAGGGTGGATTTCGAGCGGCGACTCGAGCTTGCCCTGGCAAGAACGGGGAAGCTGGGGATACAGAGGAGTGAACGAGTGGCTGAGGTGTGCTCTGACAGCAGTTACGTCACGAGCGATTTGAATTTATATCAGGCTGACCCTGTACCACCTCATGACCTTTCGCTAGAGAGTGAAACTAGGCAAGCGTATGACAGGGAGGTGGGTAGTGAAGAAACTAAAAGGCTCGAGGAGCTTATTGAAGCACGGGAATGCTTCGTGAGCATGGAACAAGAACGTTCCATTCAAAGTAAAGGGTGTGTTAAAACCTGCGAGAAGTCAAGCACACTTCATGCAGAGGTAGGATTGTCTCTGAAGAGCTCCATTGAAGGAGCAATAAAACATCTAGCTAACGCCGGCGAATGCCGTAATGAAAGCTCCGATCTAGTTTCTGCCTTTTGTTTTGGGCCACTGGATGTAGCAACAGGTGCTACGTGCACAGCTTTTCACGATGAATATAACTCGCCTATACAGATAGAGGAAGGCAGAGAGGTGGACAGCCAAGAAGGCAGGAGTCATGAGGAGTTTGTTGAAGCGACGGAAAGCTCCTCTGGCTGGGAACATATTACTTCCGTTAGCTGCTTGGGGACCTCTGAGAGGCCAAGCACCTATGAAGAAGAGCGCCTGGATATGGGCGACCTAGAAGCTGTGGAAAATGTTGTGGAGCAAAGCTTCGATAGCAGGGAACAAAGACGCTCCATTCAGAATGAGGTGTGTATCAGAACGTCGCAGAGGCCGAGCACATTTCGGGAAGGGGTAGGGCTACCTCTCAATAGCTCCATGGAAGGAGCGCTAGAACGTCATTGGGAAGATGGCAGCGAATGCCATGAAGGCTCTGATATAGTGGCCACTGATTGTTTTGTACCGACAGAGGTAGCAGCAGGCACCACGTCAATGGTCCTAGACCATACGTATATCTCACTCAGAGAGAGAGGGGATTCTAGTTCACAGGATAGCGTAACTGCTATTTGTCCGAGAAAACACGATGGGAGTGCTGAAGCACTCTTCAAAATAAACAGTATCGAATCGGAGGTGGGCTCGATGGTAGGTATGGAGAATGCCAGACAGGGTCTTGAACCTGAGAACGTGATTGGTTTTGAACCTATAATTAAGTCCACTCAAGATGAGCTGTATAATGACCGAGCACAACGGCATCCCTTCTCAAGAATCCAGGAACCTCACACGCTTGTCGGAGCGTTTGGGCTTGCTGAGGGCACCCCGAGCTTGTGTTCATTAGATGGTGAACTAAAAGAAAGCATTTGTGTGAGAGATTGTGGCATTTGGACATTCGTGTCTCAGTGCGTTTCGTGTCGACGCCGACGGCTCGAGACCGCGCCCTGTTCCTCTGTGACCGGTAAGCGTTCATGTGGCCGGCGGGGGCGCAGACACGCGTTTCAGCGAAAGTGCATAAAAGCATGTTTGCCACAGTTACTTTCGAAACGTGCGAGAAGGGCAGTGCGTCTGGTTTGGGACGCGATAACCTGAGTGTAGGGTTAGAAAACCGGTAGCTCTTTCTGGACTTCGACTTTTAGATGCGGAACGAGAAGCTCGAAAGGAACAGTTGGAACGGGAGACGCAGGCCAAGAAGGAGCAGCTTGAGCTCGAGACGCGCGAAAAAGAAAAACAGCTCGAACTGGAGACACGCGCAAAGAAGGAGCAGCTGGAATTAGAGAACCAAAACCTGCAACTGCGTCTTAGACTTGCCGAAGCTGAGAATAGCCGTGTAGAGACAAGAACTGTTGACTCAGCACCAGGCTCAGCACAAGAAAGGAGTGTTTCATGCAGCGTGAATCCTCATAAGTTGATACCGGGATTTAATGAAAGCCGGGACGACTTGGACGCCTATTTAAAAAGGTTCGAGAGAGTCGCCATCGGTCAAGAATGGCCTAGGGACAAATGGGCCACAGCTTTAAGTTTATGTTTGAGCGGAGAAGCCTTAAAGGTGTTTGGAAGACTTTCGCCGGAGGATTCACTCGATTATGATAAAGCCAAGTTGGCGTTGCTCCAGCGTTTCCGTTTTACGGCCGAAGGGTATCGGGAAAAGTTCCGACAAAGCAAGCCACAGGACGGCGAAACAGGCAAGCAGTACGCAACTAGGCTACTGAGTTTTTTCGATCGTTGGGTCGAAATGTCGAGGACCGGAAAAGAATATTCGGCTCTTCGTAACTTGATAGTTACAGAACAGTTCTTAAGAAACTGTCATCACCGTTTGGCACTTTTCCTGCGAGAAAAGAACTTCAACAAGCTAGAGGACATGGCCGAGGCCTCAGATAACTTTTTAGAAGCTCAGAGGCAAGTCAACCTGTTAGTTTTCCGAGAAAAAGTGGAATCTAAAAGCAATACGGAAAAAAGTGGTAGTTACTCGGAGAGAGGAGCAGTACGTTGTTTTGTATGTGGCAAAATGGGTCACAGGGCATCGGAGTGCCGATCAAGGCCAAAACAACCTTTCTGTGGATATTGTCAGAAGGCGGGGCATGATTCCAAAACTTGCTCAAAGAAGAACGGTTCAGCCAACAAGACGTCATGTCTTTTGTCGCCAGAGGAGCACTCAACGGAAGTGAAGCTTTCACCGGACAAAGAAGAGGACATGGCGGGCGCCGTGAATACTCACCCGAAGTTTGCCACACACAAAATGCCCGTGTTACAGGGCCGAATCTTTGGCCGAACCGTCTCAGTGTTGCGGGATACGGGTAGCAATACACTGGTGGTGCGTCGTTCTCTGGTACCCGATGAAGCCCTCATAGGTACTACCGCTACGCTATTCTTAGCCGATGGCAGTAGCATCATCGTTCCTGAGGCGGAGGTGGAAATTCATTCACCTTATTTTTCTGGTACATCTATTGTCAAATGCATGACAAACCCACTCTACGACCTTATCGTCGGAAATGTACCAGGTTCACGTGAAGTCCATGACCCCGATACCAAGTGGGAGGAAAGGATTCCGGTAAAAACCTACCCCAACTATATAGCGAGTGGAAAAGGAGCAGATAGAGAGGATGGTACCCTGAAGTCTTCAGTGGTTGGTATCAAAATCCGAGAGCAACGGTCAATCTCATCTGAAATCGATGTACCCACCTTGAAGACGACCCGAAAGGATCTTAGTGCCGCTCAAAAACAGGACAAGACCCTAGATTCTTGCAGGAGTAAAGTAGGTCAAGGGCTACAGGGAGGATCAAAGTCCTATTCGTTCGAGATAGAAAAGGGGCTGCTATACCGCTATTATCACCTACCATCTGGTAAGGTGATTCAACAAGTAGTAGTGCCCCAAAGATTGCGCAGCCAAGTGCTTACTTTGGCGCACGAAACCCTGATGTCGGGGCATCAAGGAATAAAAAGAACGATTGATCGTGTTCTACAATCATTTTACTGGCCAGGAGTTCAAGAGGCAGTCGGGTGGCAGACCTGAGCCTTCTGGACTTCACCCGGTCTGGACCTCCGGACAACGCCTTCCAAGGACGGCGAGCTGCCTCAACGGTCGAGACCAAGGCCTGCAGATTCCGGTGCGGGTGCAGCAACGGCAGTTCGGGTCACGGGCCTGAGCCTTGCAACCAGCCACCTCATCGGGCGAATCTGGGCCGCCACAGGCATCACCGAGCGAGTCCCGTTCCATCGTCGCCGCCAGCGAGCATCGGTACACGCCGTCGCCACCATTACAGCAGCAACGTTTTGGTGAGATCGAACTTGCTCTCTTCCCTGCACCGCCGAATCACCGCGTCAGAACTGCATCATGTAGCTGTGACTTTCCGTCGGCAGTTTCGGGACTTTAGATGTTTGTTTTCCTTCTAAATCCCGCTTTTAGCCAGCTACTCATTTCTTGTAGTTTGTGTTTGAGTTTTGCTTCAGTTCTGCAGTAAATGTTTAGGTGTTGTTTGTTAAGCAAACGGCTTTGTCCTTATTAGAAAAACTCTCCGGGGCTCAACCAGGAGAAACAAATCAGCAACAAGAACCCGCATCACAAATTGGCGTCCGCGACAGGACAAAGTCGTTTGTTTTTCCAGTAGATTTTTTGACGCGGTTAACACGATGACGAACACGTGGGAGTTAATTGAGTTGGCGGATAAAATGGGACTGACGGGAGCGGAGTTTAGAGTATGGTACGAGGAGCGGATGGAGAGGGAGCGTGAGCAACGGGCTGCAGAACGAAAGGCGGCGAAGGAAAAGCTTGAATTGGTGCTTAGAGCTGAAGCAGGAGCCTGAGCAGACCAGAGCAAGGGGAGTTCGAAGAAGACGGGGCAAGCGGAAGGTCGTCACCGGACCGGGCGCTGAAGATGGGCCGTCGGGCGTAGGACCCGAGCCTGCAGGTCTTCAACCGGCCGGGGCCTCCTGCCGTCGTGTTCCCGCTCCAAAGGACCGTGGCCATCCGGTCCTGAACTCCTTTCCAGGGCCTGCGGACTTTGGTTCCGGCAGGCGAGCTACAGCCGTCGGGCTCCGGGCCCGAGCTGTGCGCCCAGCTGCTTGACTAGGTCGACCCTGGTTCTCTGACGCGTCACCACCAGCCTGCGTTCTCCCGTCTCCGACGTGTCCACGCTCCTCAAGCCGAAACCATCACGTTCCGGCCTGGTTTCTCGACGTGTCGTCAGCAGCCAGCGTTCCTTCATCCCCGTCCTGCCCGCGTCCTGAAGCCGGAATCACCGCGTTCCGGTTTGCTCATCGTCGGCGGAATTCAGCGTGTGGGTGAGACCGAACAGATATCTTGCGCTACTCCCATCACTCAGCCCCTTTCGAACGTTAGGTTTAGTTACTGACTTTGAACGTTCTTGTTGGGTGTTTACAGATGTGTTTCGTCATGTCCAGTCAACTGTTTATTAAGTGTTTTGTTTTGTGAGGAATCTTTGTCTTTTTACTTTTCAATTAAACTTTTTGTGTGTTTCTTGGAAACCGAACGGCTTTGTCCTTATTAACAAAACTCTCTGAGGCTCAGCCCGGGAGAAAAACAAATCAGCAACAAAGAACCTGCATCACAAGCACGACTACCTCCTTGGCGCAATTGGCTAGCGCGTTCAGCTGTTAACCAAAAGGTTGGACGTTCTAGCCCTCCCGTGAGCAGTGTGTTCCTTTTTTCTTTGCGCTGACAGCTATGGAGAAATGTTCTGACGGTGGTGAGAGTGGGACAAGACTATCTCCGTGATGCAATTGCCTAGCGCGTTCGGCTGCTAACCAGAAGTTTGGAAGTTCGAGCCCTCAGGAGAGCGGTGTGTCTCTTTTTTTTCTTTGCGCTGATAGCTTTGGAGAAATGTTCTGACGGTAGTGAGAGTGGAGCACGACTGTTTCCGTGGAAGAATTGGCTAGCGCGATCAACTGTTAACTGAAAGGTTGCAGGTTCGAGCCCTCCCGGGAGCAGTGTGTCGCTTTTTTTTTTTGCGCTGCTAGCATCTGAGAAATGTTCTGACGGTGGTGAGAGTAGAGCACGACTGTCTACGTGGCGCGATTGGCTAGCACGATCAGCTGTTAACCAAAAGGTTGGCGGTTCGAGCCCTGCCATGAGCGGGGTGTCGCTTTTTTTTTTCTTTGCGCTGCTACCTTTGGAGAAATGTTCTGACCATGGTGAGAGTGGAGCACGACTGTCTCCGTGACGCATTTGGATAGTGCGTTCGGCTGTTAACGGAAAGGTTGGAGGTTCGAGCCCTCCCATGAGCGGTGTGTCGCTTTTTTTGCGCTGATAGCTTTGTTGAAATCTTCTGACGGTGATGAGATTGGAGCACGACTATCTCCGGGGCGCAAATGGCTAGCGCGTTCAGCTGTTAACCAAAAGGTTGGAGGTTCGAGCCCTCCCGAGAGCGGTGTGTCTCTTTTTTTTCTTTGCGCTGATAGCTTTGGAGGAATGTTCTGACGGTGGTGAGAGTGGAGCACGACTGTTTCCGCGGCAGAATTGGCTAGCGCGATCAGCTGTTAACGGAAAGGTTGGAGGTTCGAGCCCTCCCATGAGCGGTGTGTCGCTTTTTTTGCGCTGATAGCTTTGTAGAAATGTTCTGACGGTGATGAGATTGGAGCACGACTATCTCCGTGGCGCAATTGGCTAGCGCGATCGGCTGTTAACTAAAAGGTTGGAGGTTCGAGCCCTCCCGAGAGCGGTGTGTCTGTTTTTTTCTTCGCGCTGATAGCTTTGAAGAAATGTTCTGAGGGTGGTGAGAGTGGAACACGACTATCTCCGTGACGCAATGGGCTAGCGCGTTCGGTTGTTACTCAAAAGTTGGGGGTTCGAGCCCTCCGGAGAGCGGTGTGTCTCTTTTTTTTCTTTGCGCTGATAGCTTTGGAAGAATGTTCTGACGGTGGTGAGAGTGGAGCACGACTGTTTCGGTGGCAGAATTGGCTAGCGCGATCAACTGTTAACTGAAAGGTTGGAGATTCGAGCCCTCCCGGGAGCAGTGCGTCGCTTTTTTCTTTGCGCTTATAGCTTTGGAGAAATGTTCTGACGGTGGTGAGAGTAGAGCACGACTACCTCCTTGGCGCAATTGGCTAGCGCGTTAAGCTGTTAACCTAAAGGTTGGAGGTTTGAGCCCTCGCGAGAGCAGTGTGTCTCTTTTTTCTTTGCGCTGACAGCTATGAAGAAATGTTCTGATGGTGGTGAGAGTGGGACACGACTATCTCCGTGACGCAATTGCCTAGCGCGATCGGCTGCTAACCAGAAGTTTGGAGGTTCGAGCCCTCAGGAGAGAGGTGTGTCTCTTTTTTTCCTTTGCGCTGATAGCTTTGGAGAAATGTTCTGACGGTGGTGAGAATGGAGCACGACTGTTTCCTTGGAAGAATTGGCTAGCGCGATCAACTGTTAACTGAAAGGTTGCAGGTTCGAGCCCTCCCGGAGCAATGTGTCGCTTTTTTTCTTTGCGCTGATAGCGTTGGAGAAATGTTCTGGCGGTGGTGAGAGTAGAGCACGACAATCTCCTTGGCGCAATTGGCTAGCGCGTTCAGCTGTTAACCAAAAGTTTGGAGGTTCGAGCCCTCCCGAGAGCGGTGTGTCTCTTTTTTCTTTGCGCTGACAGCTGTGGAGAAATGTTCTGACGGTGGTGAGAGTAGAGCACGACTGCCTACGTGGCGCGATTGGCTAGCACAATCGGCTGTTAACCAAAAGGTTGGCGGTTCGAGCCCTGCCATGAGCGGGGTGTCGCTTTTTTTTCTTTGCGCTGCTACCTTTGGAGAAATGTTCTGACCATGGTGAGAGTGGAGCACGACTGTCTCCGTGACGCATTTGGATAGCGCGTTCGGCTGTTAACGGAAAGGTTGGAGGTTCGAGCCCTCCCATGAGCGGTGTGTCGCTTTTTTTGCGCTGATAGCTTTGTAGAAATGTTCTGACAGTGATGAGATTGGAGCACGACTATCTCCGGGGCGCAAATGGCTAGCGCGTTCAGCTGTTAACCAAAAGGTTGGAGGTTCGAGCCCTTCCGAGAGCGGTGTGTCTCTTTTTTTTCTTTGCGCTGATAGCTTTGGAGGAATGTTCTGATGGTGGTGAGAGTGGAGCACGACTGTTTCCGTGGCAGAATTGGCTAGCGCGATCAGCTGTTTACCAAAAAGTTGGAGGTTCGAGCCCTCCCATGAGTGGCGTGTTGCTTTTTTTCTTCGCGCTTATAGCTTTGGAGAAATGTTCTGACGGTGGTGAGAGTGGAGCACGACTATCTCTGTGGCGCAATTGGCTAGCGCGTTCGGCTGTTAACCAAAAGGTTGGAGGTTTGAGCCCTCCCGAGAGCGGTGTGTCTCTTTTTTTCTTTGCGCTGATAGCTTTGGAGAAATGTTCTGACGGTGGTGAGAGTAGACCACGACTACCTCCTTGGCGCAATTGGCTAGCGCGTTCAGCTGTTAACCAAAAGGTTGGAGGTTCTAGCCCTCCCGTGAGCAGTGTGTCCCTTTTTTCGTTGCGCTGACAGCTATGGAGAAATGTTCTGATGGCGGTGAGAGTGGGACACGACTATCTCCGTGACGCAATTGCCTAGCGCGATCGGCTGCTAACCAGAAGTTTGGAGGTTCGAGCCCTCAGGAGAGAGGTGTGTCTCTTTTTTTCTTTGCGCTTATAGCTTTGGAGAAATGTTCTGACGGTGGTGAGAGTGGAGCACGACTGTCTCCGTGACGCATTTGGATAGCGCGTTCGGCTGTTAACGGAAAGGTTGGAGGTTCGAGCCCTCCCATGAGCGGTGTGTCGCTTTTTTGCGCTGATAGCTTTGTAGAAATGTTCTGACGGTGATGAGATTGGAGCACGACTATCTCCGTGGCGCAATTGGCTAGCGCGATCGGCTGTTAACTAAAAGGTTGGAGGTTCGAGCCCTCCCGAGAGCGGTGTGTCTGTTTTTTTCTTCGCGCTGATAGCTTTGAAGAAATGTTCTGAGGGTGGTGAGAGTGGAACACGACTATCTCCGTGACGCAATGGGCTAGCGCGTTCGCTTGTTAACCAAAAGTTGGGGGTTCGAGCCCTCCGGAGAGCGGTGTGTCTCTTTTTTTTCTTTGCGCTGATAGCTTTGGAAGAATGTTCTGACGGTGGTCAGAGTGGAGCACGACTGTTTCGGTGGCAGAATTGGCTAGCGCGATCAACTGTTAACTGAAAGGTTGGAGATTCGAGCCCTCCCGGGAGCAGTGCGTCGCTTTTTTCTTTGCGCTTATAGCTTTGGACAAATGTTCTGACGATGGTGAGAGTGGAGCACGACTATCTCCGTGGAGCAATTGGCTAGTGCGACCGGCCGTTAACCTAAAGGTTGGAGGTTTGAGCCCTCGCGAGAGCAGTGTGTCTCTTTTTTCTTTGCGCTGACAGCTATGGAGAAATGTTCTGACGGTGGTGAGAGTGGAACACGAATGTCTCCGTGACGCGATTGGCTAGCGCGGTCGGCTGTTAACGGAAAGGTTGGAGGTTCGAGCCCTCCCATGAGTGGTGTGTCGCTTTCTTTGCGTTGATAGCTTTCGAGGAGTGTTCTGATGGGGGTGAGAGTGGAGCACGACTGTTTCCGTGGCAGATTTGCCTAGCGCGATCAACTGTTAACTGAAAGGTTGGAGGTTCGAGCCCTCCCGGGAGCAGTGTGTCGCTTTTTTTCTTTGCGCTGATTGCTTTGGAGAAATGTTCTGACGGTGGTGAGAGTGGAGCACGACTATCTCCTTGGCGCAATTGCCTAGCGCGTTCAGCTGTTAACCAAAAGTTTGGAGATTCGAGCCCTCCCGAGAGCGGTGTGGCTCTTTTTTTCTTTGCGCTGATAGATTTGGAGAAATGTTCTGATGGTGGTGAGAGTTCAGCACGAAGATCTCCGTGGTGCAATTGGCTAGCATGTTCGGCTGTTAAACAAAACGATGAAGGTTCGAGCCTTCCCGAGAGCGGTGTGTCTCTTTTTTTTATTCGCACTGATAGCTTTGGAGAAATGTTCTGAGGGTGGTGAGAGTGGAACACAACTATCTCCGTGACGCAATTGGCTAGCGCGTTCGGCTGTTAACCAAAAGGTTGGAGGTTCGAGACCTCCAGAGAGCGGTGTGTCTCTTTTTTTCCTTGCGCTGATAGCCTTGGAGAAATGTTCCGAGGGTGGTGAGAGTGGAACACGACTATCTCCGTGACCCAATTGGCTAGAGCGTTCGGCTGTTAACCAAAAGGTTGGAGGTTCGAGCCCTCCGGAGAGCGGTCTGTCTCTTTTCTTTTTTTTGCGCTGATAGCTTTGGAGAAATGTTCTGACGGTGGTGAGAGTGGAGCACGACTGTTTCCGTGGCAGAATTGGCTAGCGCGATCAACTGTTAACCAAAAGGTTGGAGGTTCGAGCCCTCCCGAGAGCGGTGTGTCTCTTTTTCTTTGCTCTGCCAGCTGTGGAGAAATGTTCTGACGGTAGTGAGAGTAGAGCACGACTACCTCCTTGGCGCAATTGGCTAGCGCGTTCAGCTGTTAACCAAAAGGTTGGAAGTTCTAGCCCTCCCGTGAGCAGTGTGTTCCTTTTTTCTTTGCGCTGACAGCTATGGAGAAATGTTCTGACGGTGGTGAGAGTGGGACAAGACTATCTCCGTGATGCAATTGCCTAGCGCGTTCGGCTGCTAACCAGAAGTTTGGAAGTTCGAGCCCTCAGGAGAGCGGTGTGTCTCTTTTTTTTCTTTGCGCTGATAGCTTTGGAGAAATGTTCTGACGGTAGTGAGAGTGGAGCACGACTGTTTCCGTGGAAGAATTGGCTAGCGCGATCAACTGTTAACTGAAAGGTTGCAGGTTCGAGCCCTCCCGGGAGCAGTGTGTCGCTTTTTTTCTTTGCGCTGCTAGCATCTGAGAAATGTTCTGACGGTGGTGAGAGTAGAGCACGACTGTCTACGTGGCGCGATTGGCTAGCACGATCAGCTGTTAACCAAAAGGTTGGCGGTTCGAGCCCTGCCATGAGCGGGGTGTCGCTTTTTTTTTTTCTTTGCGCTGCTACCTTTGGAGAAATGTTCTGACCATGGTGAGAGTGGAGCACGACTGTCTCCGTGACGCATTTGGATAGTGCGTTCGGCTGTTAACGGAAAGGTTGGAGGTTCGAGCCCTCCCATGAGCGGTGTGTCGCTTTTTTTGCGCTGATAGCTTTGTTGAAATGTTCTGACGGTGATGAGATTGGAGCACGACTATCTCCGGGGCGCAAATGGCTAGCGCGTTCAGCTGTTAACCAAAAGGTTGGAGGTTCGAGCCCTCCCGAGAGCGGTGTGTCTCTTTTTTTTCTTTGCGCTGATAGCTTTGGAGGAATGTTCTGACGGTGGTGAGAGTGGAGCACGACTGTTTCCGCGGCAGAATTGGCTAGCGCGATCAGCTGTTAACGGAAAGGTTGGAGGTTCGAGCCCTCCCATGAGCGGTGTGTCGCTTTTTTTGCGCTGATAGCTTTGTAGAAATGTTCTGACGGTGATGAGATTGGAGCACGACTATCTCCGTGGCGCAATTGGCTAGCGCGATCGGCTGTTAACTAAAAGGTTGGAGGTTCGAGCCCTCCCGAGAGCGGTGTGTCTGTTTTTTTCTTCGCGCTGATAGCTTTGAAGAAATGTTCTGAGGGTGGTGAGAGTGGAACACGACTATCTCCGTGACGCAATGGGCTAGCGCGTTCAGTTGTTACTCAAAAGTTGGGGGTTCGAGCCCTCCGGAGAGCGGTGTGTCTCTTTTTTTTCTTTGCGCTGATAGCTTTGGAAGAATGTTCTGACGGTGGTGAGAGTGGAGCACGACTGTTTCGGTGGCAGAATTGGCTAGCGCGATCAACTGTTAACTGAAAGGTTGGAGATTCGAGCCCTCCCGGGAGCAGTGCGTCGCTTTTTTCTTTGCGCTTATAGCTTTGGAGAAATGTTCTGACGGTGGTGAGAGTAGAGCACGACTACCTCCTTGGCGCAATTGGCTAGCGCGTTAAGCTGTTAACCTAAAGGTTGGAGGTTTGAGCCCTCGCGAGAGCAGTGTGTCTCTTTTTTCTTTGCGCTGACAGCTATGAAGAAATGTTCTGATGGTGGTGAGAGTGGGACACGACTATCTCCGTGACGCAATTGCCTAGCGCGATCGGCTGCTAACCAGAAGTTTGGAGGTTCGAGCCCTCAGGAGAGAGGTGTGTCTCTTTTTTTCCTTTGCGCTGATAGCTTTGGAGAAATGTTCTGACGGTGGTGAGAATGGAGCACGACTGTTTCCTTGGAAGAATTGGCTAGCGCGATCAACTGTTAACTGAAAGGTTGCAGGTTCGAGCCCTCCCGGAGCAATGTGTCGCTTTTTTTCTTTGCGCTGATAGCGTTGGAGAAATGTTCTGGCGGTGGTGAGAGTAGAGCACGACAATCTCCTTGGCGCAATTGGCTAGCGCGTTCAGCTGTTAACCAAAAGTTTGGAGGTTCGAGCCCTCCCGAGAGCGGTGTGTCTCTTTTTTCTTTGCGCTGACAGCTGTGGAGAAATGTTCTGACGGTGGTGAGAGTAGAGCACGACTGCCTACGTGGCGCGATTGGCTAGCACAATCGGCTGTTAACCAAAAGGTTGGCGGTTCGAGCCCTGCCATGAGCGGGGTGTCGCTTTTTTTTCTTTGCGCTGCTACCTTTGGAGAAATGTTCTGACCATGGTGAGAGTGGAGCACGACTGTCTCCGTGACGCATTTGGATAGCGCGTTCGGCTGTTAACGGAAAGGTTGGAGGTTCGAGCCCTCCCATGAGCGGTGTGTCGCTTTTTTTGCGCTGATAGCTTTGTAGA
Source organism: Rhipicephalus microplus (assembly GCF_043290135.1). Lineage (NCBI taxonomy): Eukaryota > Metazoa > Arthropoda > Arachnida > Ixodida > Ixodidae > Rhipicephalus > Rhipicephalus microplus. The sequence goes on along the minus strand of NC_134703.1, from coordinate 204,031,919 downwards.
AATGTTCTGACAGTGATGAGATTGGAGCACGACTATCTCCGGGGCGCAAATGGCTAGCGCGTTCAGCTGTTAACCAAAAGGTTGGAGGTTCGAGCCCTTCCGAGAGCGGTGTGTCTCTTTTTTTTCTTTGCGCTGATAGCTTTGGAGGAATGTTCTGATGGTGGTGAGAGTGGAGCACGACTGTTTCCGTGGCAGAATTGGCTAGCGCGATCAGCTGTTTACCAAAAAGTTGGAGGTTCGAGCCCTCCCATGAGTGGCGTGTTGCTTTTTTTCTTCGCGCTTATAGCTTTGGAGAAATGTTCTGACGGTGGTGAGAGTGGAGCACGACTATCTCTGTGGCGCAATTGGCTAGCGCGTTCGGCTGTTAACCAAAAGGTTGGAGGTTTGAGCCCTCCCGAGAGCGGTGTGTCTCTTTTTTTCTTTGCGCTGATAGCTTTGGAGAAATGTTCTGACGGTGGTGAGAGTAGAGCACGACTACCTCCTTGGCGCAATTGGCTAGCGCGTTCAGCTGTTAACCAAAAGGTTGGAGGTTCTAGCCCTCCCGTGAGCAGTGTGTCCCTTTTTTCGTTGCGCTGACAGCTATGGAGAAATGTTCTGATGGCGGTGAGAGTGGGACACGACTATCTCCGTGACGCAATTGCCTAGCGCGATCGGCTGCTAACCAGAAGTTTGGAGGTTCGAGCCCTCAGGAGAGAGGTGTGTCTCTTTTTTTCTTTGCGCTTATAGCTTTGGAGAAATGTTCTGACGGTGGTGAGAGTGGAGCACGACTGTCTCCGTGACGCATTTGGATAGCGCGTTCGGCTGTTAACGGAAAGGTTGGAGGTTCGAGCCCTCCCATGAGCGGTGTGTCGCTTTTTTGCGCTGATAGCTTTGTAGAAATGTTCTGACGGTGATGAGATTGGAGCACGACTATCTCCGTGGCGCAATTGGCTAGCGCGATCGGCTGTTAACTAAAAGGTTGGAGGTTCGAGCCCTCCCGAGAGCGGTGTGTCTGTTTTTTTCTTCGCGCTGATAGCTTTGAAGAAATGTTCTGAGGGTGGTGAGAGTGGAACACGACTATCTCCGTGACGCAATGGGCTAGCGCGTTCGCTTGTTAACCAAAAGTTGGGGGTTCGAGCCCTCCGGAGAGCGGTGTGTCTCTTTTTTTTCTTTGCGCTGATAGCTTTGGAAGAATGTTCTGACGGTGGTCAGAGTGGAGCACGACTGTTTCGGTGGCAGAATTGGCTAGCGCGATCAACTGTTAACTGAAAGGTTGGAGATTCGAGCCCTCCCGGGAGCAGTGCGTCGCTTTTTTCTTTGCGCTTATAGCTTTGGACAAATGTTCTGACGATGGTGAGAGTGGAGCACGACTATCTCCGTGGCGCAATTGGCTAGTGCGACCGGCCGTTAACCTAAAGGTTGGAGGTTCGAGCCCTCCCGAGAGCGGTGTGTCCCTTTTTTCTTCGCGCTGATAGCTTTGGAGAAATGTTCCGAGGGTGGTGAGAGTGGAACACGACTATCTCCGTGACGCAATTGGCTAGAGCGTTCGGCTGTTAACCAAAAGGTTGGAGGTTCGAGCCCTCCGGAGAGCGGTCTGTCTCTTTTCTTTTTTTGCGCTGATAGCTTTGGAGAAATGTTCTGACGGTGGTGAGAGTGGAGCACGACTGTTTCCGTGGCAGAATTGGCTAGCGCGATCAACTGTTAACCAAAAGGTTGGAGGTTCGAGCCCTCCCGAGAGCAGTGTGTCTCTTTTTCTTTGCTCTGCCAGCTGTGGAGAAATGTTCTGACGGTAGTGAGAGTAGAGCACGACTACCTCCTTGGCGCAATTGGCTAGCGCGTTCAGCTGTTAACCAAAAGGTTGGAGGTTCTAGCCCTCCCGTGAGCAGTGTGTCCCTTTTTTCTTTGCGCTGACAGCTATGGAGAAATGTTCTGACGGTGGTGAGAGTGGGACAAGACTATCTCCTTGATGCAATTGCCTAGCGCGTTCGGCTGCTAACCAGAATTTTGGAAGTTCGAGCCCTCAGGAGAGCGGTGTGTCTCTTTTTTTTCTTTGCGCTGATAGCTTTGGAGAAATGTTCTGACGGTGGTGAGAGTGGAGCACGACTGTTTCCGTGGAAGAATTGGCTAGCGCGATCAACTGTTAACTGAAAGGTTGCAGGTTCGAGCCCTCCCGGGAGCAGTGTGTCGCTTTTTTTCTTTGCGCTGCTAGCATCTGAGAAATGTTCTGACGGTGGTGAGAGTAGAGCACGACTGTCTACGTGGCGCGATTGGCTAGCACGATCGGCTGTTAACCAAAAGGTTGGCGGTTCGAGCCATGCCATGAGCGGGGTGTCGCTTTTTTTTCTTTGCACTGCTACCTTTGGAGAAATGTTCTGACCATGGTGAGAGTGGAGCACGACTGTCTCCGTGACGCATTTGGATAGTGCGTTCGGCTGTTAACGGAAAGGTTGGAGGTTCGAGCCCTCCCATGAGCGGTGTGTCGCTTTTTTTTGCACTGATAGCTTTGTAGAAATGTTATGACGGTGATGAGATTGGAGCACGACTATCTCCGGGGCGCAAATGGCTAGCGCGTTCAGCTGTTAACCAAAAGGTTGGAGGTTCGAGCCCTCCCGAGAGCGGTGTGTCTCTTTTTTTTCTTTGCGCTGATAGCTTTGGAGGAATGTTCTGACGGTGGTGAGAGTGGAGCACGACTGTTTCCGTGGCAGAATTGGCTAGCGCGATCAGCTGTTAACCAAAAGGTTGGAGGTTCGAGCCCTCCCATGAGTGGTGTGTTGGTTTTTTTTCTTCGCGCTTATAGCTTTGGAGAAATGTTCTGACGTTGGTGAGAGTGGAGAACGACTATCTCCGTGGCGCAATTGACTAGCGCGATCGGCTGTTAACCAAAAGGTTGGAGGTTCGAGCCCTCCCGAGAGCGATGTGTCTGTTTTTTTCTTCGCGCTGATTGCTTTGAAGAAATGTTCTGAGGGTGGTGAGAGTGGAACACGACTATCTCCGTGACGCAATGGGCTAGCGCGTTCGGTTGTTAACCAAAAGTTGGGGGTTCGAGACCTCCAGAGAGCGGTGTGTCTCTTTTTTCTTTGCGCTGACAGCTGTGGAGAAATGTTCTGACGGTGGTGAGAGTAGAGCACGACTGTCTACGTGGCGCGATTGGCTAGCACGATCGGCTGTTAACCAAAAGGTTGGCGGTTCGAGCCCTGCCATGAGCGGGTGTCGCTTTTTTTTTCTTTGCGCTGCTACCTTTTGAGAAATGTTCTGACCATGGTGAGAGTGGAGCACGACTGTCTCCGTGACGCATTTGGATAGCGCGTTCGGCTGTTAACGGAAAGGTTGGAGGTTCGAGCCCTCCCATGAGCGGTGTGTCGCTTTTTTTGCGCTGATAGCTTTGTAGAAATGTTCTGACGGTGATGAGATTGGAGCACGACTATCTCCGTGGCGCAATTGGCTAGCGCGATCGGCTGTTAACCAAAAGATTGGAGGTTCGAGCCCTCCCGAGAGCGGTGTGTCTGTTTTTTTCTTCGCGCTGATAGCTTTGAAGAAATGTTCTGAGGGTGGTGAGAGTGGAACACGACTATCTCCGTGACGCAATGGGCTAACGCGTTCGGTTGTTAACCAAAAGTTGGGTGTTCGAGCCCTCCCGGGAGCAGTGTGTCGCTTTTTTCTTTGCGCTTATAGCTTTGGAGAAATGTTCTGACGGTGGTGAGAGTAGAGCACGACTACCTCCTTGGCGCAATTGGCTAGCGCGTTAAGCTGTTAACCTAAAGGTTGGAGGTTTGAGCCCTCGCGAGAGCAGTGTGTCTCTTTTTTCTTTGCGCTGACAGCTATGGAGAAATGTTCTGACGGTGGTGAGAGTGGAACACGAATGTCTCCGTGACGCGATTGGCTAGCGCGTTCGGCTGTTAACGGAAAGGTTGGAGGTTCGAGCCCTCCCATGAGTGGTGTGTGGCTTTCTTTGCGTTGATAGCTTTCGAGGAGTGTTCTGATGGGGGTGAGAGTGGAGCACGACTGTTTCCGTGGCAGATTTGCCTAGCGCGATCAACTGTTAACTGAAAGGTTGGAGGTTCGAGCCCTCCCGGGAGCAGTGTGTCGCTTTTTTTCTTTGCGCTGATAGCTTTGGAGAAATGTTCTGACGGTGGTGAGAGTAGAGCGCGACTATCTCCTTGGCGAAATTGCCTAGCGCGTTCAGCTGTTAACCAAAAGTTTGGAGATTCGAGCCCTCCCGAGAGCGGTGTGGCTCTTTTTTTCTTTGCGCTGATAGCTTTGTAGAAATGTTCTAACGGTGGTGAGAGTGGAGCACGACTATCGTCAGGGTGCAATTGGCTAGCGCGTTCAGCTGTTAACCAAAATGTTGGAGGTTCGAGCCCTCCCGAGAGCGGTGTGTCTCCTTTTTTCTTTGCGCTGATAGCTTTGTAGAAATGTTCTGACCGTGATGAGAGATGAGCACGAATGTATCCGTGGCGCAATTGGCTAGCGCGATCAGCTGTTAACAAAAAGGTTGGAGGTTCGAGCCCTCCCATGAGTGGTGTGTTGCTTTTTTTCTTCGCGCTGATAGCTTTGGACAAATGTTCTGACGATGGTTAGAGTGGAGCACGACTATCTCCGTGGCGCAATTGGCTAGTGCGAGCGGCCGTTAACCAAAAGGTTGGAGGTTCGAGGCCTCCCGAGAGCGGTGTGTCTCTTTTTTCTTTGCGCTGATAGCTTTGGAGAAATGTTCCGAGAGTGGTGAGAGTGGAACACGACTATCTCCGTGACGCAATTGGCTAGAGCGTTCGGCTATTAACCAAAAGGTTGGAGGTTCGAGCCCTCCGGAGAGCGGTCTGTCTCTTTTCTTTTTTTGCGCTGATAGCTTTGGAGAAATGTTCTGACGGTGGTGAGAGTGGAGCACGACTGTTTCCGTGGCAGAATTGGCTAGCGCGATCAACTGTTAACCAAAAGGTTGGAGGTTCGAGCCCTCCCGAGAGCGGTGTGTCTCTTTTTCTTTGCTCTGCCAGCTGTGGAGAAATGTTCTGACGGTAGTGAGAGTAGAGCACGACTACCTCCTTGGCGCAATTGGCTAGCGCGTTCAGCTGTTAACCAAAAGGTTGGAGGTTCTAGCCCTCCCGTGAGGAGTGTACCTTTTTTCTTTGCGCTGACAGCTATGGAGAAATGTTCTGACGGTTTTGAGAGTGGGACAAGACTATCTCCGTGATGCAATTGCCTAGCGCGTTCGGCTGCTAACCAGAAGTTTGGAAGTTCGAGCCCTCAGGAGAGCGGTGTGTCTCTTTTTTTTCTTTGCGCTGATAGCTTTGGAGAAATGTTCTGACGGTGGTGAGAGTGGAGCACGACTGTTTCCGTGGAAGAATTGGCTAGCGCCATCAACTGTTAACTGAAAGGTTGCAGGTTCGAGCCCTCCCGGGAGCAGTGTGTCGCTTTTTTTCTTTGCGCTGCTAGCATCTGAGAAATGTTCTGACGGTGGTGAGAGTAGAGCACGACTGTCTACGTGGCGCGATTGGCTAGCACGATCGGCTGTTAACCAAAAGGTTGGCGGTTCGAGCCCTGCCATGAGCGGGGTGTCGCTTTTTTTTTCTTTGCGCTGCTACCTTTGGAGAAATGTTCTGACCATGGTGAGAGTGGAGCACGACTGTCTCCGTGACGCATTTGGATTGTGCGTTCGGCTGTTAACGGAAAGGTTGGAGGTTCGAGCCCTCCCATGAGCGGTGTGTCGCTTTTTTTGCGCTGATAGCTTTGTAGAAATGTTCTGACGGTGACGAGATTGGAGCACGACTATCTCCGGGGCGCAAATGGCTAGCGCGTTCAGCTGTTAACCAAAAGGTTGGAGGTTCGAGCCCTCCCGAGAGCGGTGTGTCTCTTTTTTTTCTTTGCGCTGATAGCTTTGGAGGAATGTTCTGACGGTGGTGAGAGTGGAGCACGACTGTTTCCGTGGCAGAATTGGCTAGTGCGATCAGCTGTTAACCAAAAGGTTGGAGGTTCGAGCCCTCCCATGAGTGGTGTGTTGCTTTTTTTCTTCGCGCTTATAGCTTTGGAGAAATGTTCTGACGGTGGTGAGAGTGGAGAACGACTATCTCCGTGGCGCAATTGACTAGCGCGATCGGCTGTTAACCAAAAGGTATGAGGTTCGAGCCCTCCGGAGAGCGGTGTGTCGCTTTTTTTGCGCTGATAGCTTTGTAGAAATGTTCTGACGGTGATGAGATTGGAGCACGACTATCTCCGGGGCGCAAATGGCTAGCGCGTTCAGCTGTTAACCAAAAGGTTGGAGGTTCGAGCCCTCCCGAGAGCGGTGTGTCTCTTTTTTTTCTTTGCGCTGATAGCTTTGGAGGAATGTTCTGACGGTGGTGAGAGTGGAGCACGACTGTTTCCGTGGCAGAATTGGCTAGCGCGATCAGCTGTTAACCAAAAGGTTGGAGGTTCGAGCCCTCCCATGAGTGGTGTGTTGCTTTTTTTTGCGCTGATAGCTTTGGAGAAATGTTCCGAGGGTGGTGAGAGTGGAACACGACTATCTCCGTGACGCAATTGGCTAGAGCGTTCGGCTGTTAACCAAAAGGTTGGAGGTTCGAGCCCTCCGGAGAGCGGTGTGTCTGTTTTTTTCTTCGCGCTGATTGCTTTGAAGAAATGTTCTGAGGGTGGTGAGAGTGGAACACGACTATCTCCGTGACGCAATGGGCTAGCGCGCTCGGTGGTTAACCAAAAGTTGGGGGTTCGAGACCTCCAGAGAGCGGTGTGTCTCTTTTTTTTCCTTGCGCTGATAGCTTTGGAGGAATGTTGTGACGGTGGTGAGAGTAGAACACGACTGTCTCCTTGGCGCAATTGGCTAGCGCGTTCAGCTGTTAACCAAAAGGTTGGAGGTTCGAGCCCTCCCGAGAGCGGTGTGTCTCTTTTTTCTTTGCGCTGACAGCTGTGGAGAAATGTTCTGACGGTGGTGAAAGTAGAGCACGACTGTCTACGTGGCGCGATTGGCTAGCACGATCGGCTGTTAACCAAAAGGTTGGCGGTTCGAGCCCTGCATGAGCGGGTGTCGCTTTTTTTTCTTTGCGCTGCTACCTTTGGAGAAATGTTCTGACCATGGTGAGAGTGGAGCACGACTGTCTCCGTGACGCATTTGGATAGCGCGTTCGGCTGTTAACGGAAAGGTTGGAGGTTCGAGCCCTCCCATGAGCGGTGTGTCCCTTTTTTTGCGCTGATAGCTTTGTAGAAATGTTCTGACGGTGATGAGATTGGAGCACGACTATCTCCGTGGCGCAATTGGCTAGCGCGATCGGCTGTTAACCAAAAGATTGGAGGTTCGAGCCCTCCCGATAGCGTGTGTCTGTTTTTTTCTTCGCGCTGATAGCTTTGAAGAAATGTTCTGAGGGTGGTGAGAGTGGAACACGACTATCTCCGTGACGCAATGGGCTAACGCGTTCGGTTGTTAACCAAAAGTTGGGGGTTCGAGCCCTCCGGAGAGCGGTGTGTCTCTTTTTTTTCTTTGCGCTGATAGCTTTGGAAGAATGTTCTGACGGTGGTGAGAGTGGAGCACAACTGTTTCGATGGCAGAGTTGGCTAGCGCGATCAACTGTTAACTGAAAGGTTGGAGATTCGAGCCCTCCCGGGAGCAGTGTGTCGCTTTTTTCTTTGCGCCTATAGCTTTGGAGAAATGTTTGGACGGTGGTGAGAGTAGAGCAAGACTACCTCCTTGGCGCAATTGGCTAGCGCGTTAAGCTGTTAACCTAAAGGTTGGAGGTTTGAGCCCTCGCGAGTGCAGTGTGTCTCTTTTTTCTTTGCGCTGACAGCTATGGAGAAAAGTTCTGACGGTGGTGAGAGTGGAACACGAATGTCTCCGTGACGCGATTGGCTAGCGCGTTCGGCTGTTAACGGAAAGGTTGGAGGTTCGAGCCCTCCCATGAGGGGTGTGTCGCTTTCTTTGCGTTGATAGCTTTCGAGGAGTGTTCTGATGGAGGTGAGAGTGGAGCACGACTGTTTCCGTGGCAGATTTGCCTAGCGCGATCAACTGTTAACTGAAAGGTTGGAGGTTCGAGCCCTCCCGAGAGCGGTGTGTCTCTTTTTTTTCTTTGCGCTGATAGCTTTGGAGAAATGTTCTGACGGTGGTGAGAGTAGAGCACGACTATCTCCTTGGCGCAATTGCCTAGCGCGTTCAGCTGTTAACCAAAAGTTTGGAGATTCGAGCCCTCCCGAGAGCGGTGTGGCTCTTTTTTTCTTTGTGCTGATAGCTTTGTAGAAATGTTCTAACGGTGGTGAGAGTGGAGCACGACTATCTTCAGGGTGCAATTGGCTAGCGCGTTCAGCTGTTAACCAAAAGGTTGGAGGTTCGAGACCTCCAGAGAGTGGTGTGTCTCTTTTTTTCCTTGCGCTGGTAGCTTTGGAGGAATGTTCTGACGGTGGTGGGAGTGGAGCACGACTATCTTCAGCGTGCAATTGCCTAGCGCGTTCAGCTGTTAACCAAAAGGTTGGAGGTTCGAGCCCTCCGGAGAGCGGTGTGTCTCTTTTTTTCTTTGCGCTGATAGCTTTGTAGAAATGTTCTGACCGTGATGAGAGATGAGCACGAATGTTTCCGTGGCGCAATTGGCTAGCGCGATCAGCTGTTAACAAAAAGGTTGGAGGTTCGAGCCCTCCCATGAGTGGTGCGTTGCTTTTTTTCTTCGCGCTGATAGCTTTGGAGAAATGTTCTGACGGTGATGAGAGTGGAGCACGACTATCTCTGTGGCGAAATTGGCTAGTGCGACCGGCCGTTAACCAAAAGGTTGGAGGTTCAAGCCCTCCCGAGAGCGGTGTGTCTATTTTTCTTTGCTCTGCCAGCTGTGGAGAAATGTTCTGACGGTGGTGAGAGTAGAGCACGACTACCTCCTTGGCGCAATTGGCTAGCCCGTTCAGCTGTTAACCAAAAGGTTGGAGGTTCTAGCCCTCCCGTGAGCAGTGTGTCCCTTTTTTCTTTGCGCTGACAGCTGTGGAGAAATGTTCTGACAGTGGTGAGAGTGGGACAAGACTATCTCCGTGATGCAATTGCCTAGCGCGTTCGGCTGCTAACCAGAAGTTTGGAAGTTCGAGCCCTCAGGAGAGCGGTGTGTCTCTCTTTTTTCTTTGCGCTGATAGCTTTGGAGAAATGTTCTGACGGTGGTGAGAGTGGAGCACGACTGTTTCCGTCGAAGAATTGGCTAGCGCGATCAACTGTATACTGAAAGGTTGCAGGTTCGAGCCCTCCCGGGAGCAGTGTGTCACTTTTTTTCTTTGCGCTGATAGCGTTGGAGAAATGTTCTGACGGTGGTGAGAGTAGAGCACGACTGTCTACGTGGCGCGATTGGCTAGCACGATCGGCTGTTAACCAAAAGGTTGGCGGTTCGAGCCCTGCCATGAGCGGGGTGTCGCTTTTTTTTTCTGTGCGCTGCTACCTTTGGAGAAATGTTCTGACCATGGTGAGAGTGGAGCACGACTGTCTCCGTGTCGCATTTGGATAGCGCGTTCGGCTGTTAACGGAAAGGTTGGAGTTTCGAGCCCTCCCATGAGCGGTGTGTCGCTTTTTTTGCGCTGATAGCTTTGTAGAAATGTTCTGACGGTGATGAGATTGGAGCACGACTATCTCCGGGGCGCAATTGGCTAGCGCGTTCAGCTGTTAACCAAAAGGTTGGAGGTTCGAGCCCTCCCGAGAGCGGTGTGTCTCTTTTTTTTCTTTGCGCTTATAGCTTTGGAGGAATGTTCTGACTGTGGTGAGAGTGGAGCACGACTGTTTCCGTGGCAGAATTGGCTAGCGCGATCAGCTGTTAACCAAAAGGTTGGAGGTTCGAGCCCTCCCATGAGTGGTGTGTTGCTTTTTTTCTTCGCGCTTATAGCTTTGGAGAAATGTTCTGACGGTGGTGAGAGTGGAGAACGACTATCTCCGTGGCGCAATTGACTAGCGCGATCGGCTGTTAACCAAAAGGTTGGAGGTTCGAGCCCTCCCGAGAGCGGTGTGTCTGTTTTTTTCTTCGCGCTGATATCTTTGAAGAAATTTTCTGAGGGTGGTGAGAGTGGAACACGACTATCTCCGTGACGCAATGGGCTAGCGCGTTCGGTTGTTAACCAAAAGTTGGGGGTTCGAGACCTCCAGAGAGCGGTGTGTCTCTTTTTTTTCCTTGCGCTGATAGCTTTGGAGGAATGTTCTGACGGTGGTGAGAGTGGAGCACGACTATCTTCCGGGTGCAATTGGCTAGCGCATTCAGCTGTTAACCAAAAGGTTGGAGGTTCGAGCCCTCCCGAGAGCGGTGTGTCTCTTTTTCTCTTTGGGCTGATAGCTTTGTAGAATTGTTCTGACCGTGATGAGAGATGAGCACGACTGTTTCCGTGGCAGACTTGGCTAGCGCGATCAGCTTTTAACCAAAAGGTTGGAGGTTCGAGCCCTCCCATGAGTGGTGTGTTGCTTTTTTTCTTCGCGCTTATAGCTTTGGAGAAATGTTCTGACGGTGGTGACAGTGGAGAACGACTATCTCCGTGGCGCAATTGGCTAGCGCGATCGGCTGTTAACCAAAAGGTTGGAGGTTCGAGCCCTCCCGAGAGCGGTGTTTCTGTTTTTTTCTTCGCGCTGATAGCTTTGGAGAAATGTTCTGAGGGTGGTGAGAGTGGAACACGACTACCTCCGTGACGCAATTGGCTAGCGCGTTCGGCTGTTAACCAAAAGGTTGGGGGTTCGAGCCCTCCGGAGAGCGGTGTGGCTCTTTTTTTCTTAGCGCTGATAGCTTTGTAGAAATGTTCTGACGGTGGTGGGAGTGGAGCACCACTATCTCCGTGACGCAATTGGCTAGCGCGTTCGGCTGTTAACCAAAAGTTTGGAGGTTTGAGTCCTCCGGAGAGCAGTGTGTCTTTTTTTTTCTTTGCGCTGATAGCTTTGGAAGAACGTTCTGACGGTGATGAGAGTGGAGCACGACTGTTTCCGTGGCAGACTTGGCTAGCGCGATCAGCTTTTAACCAAAAGGTTGGAGGTTCGAGCCCTCCCATGAGTGGTGTGTTGCTTTTTTTCTTCGCGCTTATAGCTTTGGAGAAATGTTCTGACGGTGGTGACAGTGGAGAACAACTATCTCCGTGGCGCAATTGGCTAGCGCGATCGGCTGTTAACCAAAAGGTTGGAGGTTCGAGCCCTCCCGAGAGCGGTGTTTCTGTTTTTTTCTTCGCGCTGATAGCTTTGGAGAAATGTTCTGAGGGTGGTGAGAGTAGAACACGACTACCTCCGTGACGCAATTGGCTAGCGCGTTCGGCTGTTAACCAAAAGGTTGGGGGTTCGAGCCCTCCGGAGAGCGGTGTGTCTCTTCTTTTCTTAGCGCTGATAGCTTTGTAGAAATGTTCTGACGGTGGTGGGAGTGGAGCACGAATATATCTGTGGCGCAATTGTCTAGCGCGTTCGGCTGTGAAACAAAACGTTGGAGGTTCGAGCCCTCCCGAGAGCGGTGTGTCTCTTTTTTTTCTTTGCGCTGATTGCTTTGGAGAAACGTTCTGAAGGTGGTGAGAGTGGAACACGACTATCTCCGTGACGCAATTGGCTAGCGCGTTCGGCGGTTAACCAAAAGTTTGGAGGTTCGAGCCCTCAGGAGAGCGGTGTGTCTCTTCTTTTCTTTGCGCTGATAGCTTTGGAGAAATGTTCTGACGGTGGTGAGATTGGAGCACGACTATCTCCGGGGCGCAAATGGCTAGCGCGTTCAGCTGTTAACCAAAAGGTTGGAGGTTCGAGCCCTCCCGAGAGCGGTGTGTCTCTTTTTTTTCTTTGCGCTGATAGCTTTGGAGGAATGTTCTGACGGTGGTGAGAGTGGAGCACGACTGTTTCCGTGGCAGAATTGGCTAGCGCGATCAGCTGTTAACCAAAAGGTTGGAGGTTCGAGCCCTCCCATGAGTGGTGTGTTGCTTTTTTTTGCGCTGATAGCTTTGGAGAAATGTTCCGAGGGTGGTGAGAGTGGAACACGACTATCTCCGTGACGCAATTGGCTAGAGCGTTCGGCTGTTAACCAAAAGGTTGGAGGTTCGAGCCCTCCGGAGAGCGGTGTGTCTGTTTTTTTCTTCGCGCTGATTGCTTTGAAGAAATGTTCTGAGGGTGGTGAGAGTGGAACACGACTATCTCCGTGACGCAATGGGCTAGCGCGTTCGGTGGTTAACCAAAAGTTGGGGGTTCGAGACCTCCAGAGAGCGGTGTGTCTCTTTTTTTTCCTTGCGCTGATAGCTTTGGAGGAATGTTGTGACGGTGGTGAGAGTAGAGCACGACTATCTCCTTGGCGCAATTGGCTAGCGCGTTCAGCTGTTAACCAAAAGGTTGGAGGTTCGAGCCCTCCCGAGAGCGGTGTGTCTCTTTTTTCTTTGCGCTGACAGCTGTGGAGAAATGTTCTGACGGTGGTGAAAGTAGAGCACGACTGTCTACGTGGCGCGATTGGCTAGCACGATCGGCTGTTAACCAAAAGGTTGGCGGTTCGAGCCCTGCCATGAGCGGGTGTCGCTTTTTTTTCTTTGCGCTGCTACCTTTGGAGAAATGTTCTGACCATGGTGAGAGTGGAGCACGACTGTCTCCGTGACGCATTTGGATAGCGCGTTCGGCTGTTAACGGAAAGGTTGGAGGTTCGAGCCCTCCCATGAGCGGTGTGTCCCTTTTTTTGCGCTGATAGCTTTGTAGAAATGTTCTGACGGTGATGAGATTGGAGCACGACTATCTCCGTGGTGCAATTGGCTAGCGCGATCGGCTGTTAACCAAAAGATTGGAGGTTCGAGCCCTCCCGATAGCGTGTGTCTGTTTTTTTCTTCGCGCTGATAGCTTTGAAGAAATGTTCTGAGGGTGGTGAGAGTGGAACACGACTATCTCCGTGACGCAATGGGCTAACGCGTTCGGTTGTTAACCAAAAGTTGGGGGTTCGAGCCCTCCGGAGAGCGGTGTGTCTCTTTTTTTTCTTTGCGCTGATAGCTTTGGAAGAATGTTCTGACGGTGGTGAGAGTGGAGCACGACTGTTTCGATGGCAGAGTTGGCTAGCGCGATCAACTGTTAACTGAAAGGTTGGAGATTCGAGCCCTCCCGGGAGCAGTGTGTCGCTTTTTTCTTTGCGCCTATAGCTTTGGAGAAATGTTTGGACGGTGGTGAGAGTAGAGCACGACTACCTCCTTGGCGCAATTGGCTAGCGCGTTAAGCTGTTAACCTAAAGGTTGGAGGTTTGAGCCCTCGCGAGTGCAGTGTGTCTCTTTTTTCTTTGCGCTGACAGCTATGGAGAAATGTTCTGACGGTGGTGAGAGTGGAACACGAATGTCTCCGTGACGCGATTGGCTAGCGCGTTCGGCTGTTAACGGAAAGGTTGGAGGTTCGAGCCCTCCCATGAGGGGTGTGTCGCTTTCTTTGCGTTGATAGCTTTCGAGGAGTGTTCTGATGGAGGTGAGAGTGGAGCACGACTGTTTCCGTGGCAGATTTGCCTAGCGCGATCAACTGTTAACTGAAAGGTTGGAGGTTCGAGCCCTCCCGGGAGCAGTGTGTCGCTTTTTTTCTTTGCGCTGATAGCTTTGGAGAAATGTTCTGACGGTGGTGAGAGTAGAGCACGACTATCTCCTTGGCGCAATTGCCTAGCGCGTTCAGCTGTTAACCAAAAGTTTGGAGATTCGAGCCCTCCCGAGAGCGGTGTGGCTCTTTTTTTCTTTGTGCTGATAGCTTTGTAGAAATGTTCTAACGGTGGTGAGAGTGGAGCACGACTATCTTCAGCGTGCAATTGGCTAGCGCGTTCAGCTGTTAACCAAAAGGTTGGAGGTTCGAGCCCTCCGGAGAGCGGTGTGTCTCTTTTTTTTCCTTGCGCTGATAGCTTTGGAGGAATGTTCTGACGGTGGTGAGAGTGGAGCACGACTATCTTCCGGGTGCAATTGGCTAGCGCATTCAGCTGTTAACCAAAAGGTTGGAGGTTCGAGCCCTCCCGAGAGCGGTGTGTCTCTTTTTCTCTTTGGGCTGATAGCTTTGTAGAATTGTTCTGACCGTGATGAGAGATGAGCACGACTGTTTCCGTGGCAGACTTGGCTAGCGCGATCAGCTTTTAACCAAAAGGTTGGAGGTTCGAGCCCTCCCATGAGTGGTGTGTTGCTTTTTTTCTTCGCGCTTATAGCTTTGGAGAAATGTTCTGACGGTGGTGACAGTGGAGAACGACTATCTCCGTGGCGCAATTGGCTAGCGCGATCGGCTGTTAACCAAAAGGTTGGAGGTTCGAGCCCTCCCGAGAGCGGTGTTTCTGTTTTTTTCTTCGCGCTGATAGCTTTGGAGAAATGTTCTGAGGGTGGTGAGAGTGGAACACGACTACCTCCGTGACGCAATTGGCTAGCGCGTTCGGCTGTTAACCAAAAGGTTGGGGGTTCGAGCCCTCCGGAGAGCGGTGTGGCTCTTTTTTTCTTAGCGCTGATAGCTTTGTAGAAATGTTCTGACGGTGGTGGGAGTGGAGCACCACTATCTCCATGACGCAATTGGCTAGCGCGTTCGGCTGTTAACCAAAAGTTTGGAGGTTTGAGTCCTCCGGAGAGCAGTGTGTCTTTTTTTTTCTTTGCGCTGATAGCTTTGGAAGAACGTTCTGACGGTGATGAGAGTGGAGCACGACTGTTTCCGTGGCAGACTTGGCTAGCGCGATCAGCTTTTAACCAAAAGGTTGGAGGTTCGAGCCCTCCCATGAGTGGTGTGTTGCTTTTTTTCTTCGCGCTCATAGCTTTGGAGAAATGTTCTGACGGTGGTGACAGTGGAGAACAACTATCTCCGTGGCGCAATTGGCTAGCGCGATCGGCTGTTAACCAAAAGGTTGGAGGTTCGAGCCCTCCCGAGAGCGGTGTTTCTGTTTTTTTCTTCGCGCTGATAGCTTTGGAGAAATGTTCTGAGGGTGGTGAGAGTAGAACACGACTACCTCCGTGACGCAATTGGCTAGCGCGTTCGGCTGTTAACCAAAAGGTTGGGGGTTCGAGCCCTCCGGAGAGCGGTGTGGCTCTTTTTTTCTTAGCGCTGATAGCTTTGTAGAAATGTTCTGACGGTGGTGGGAGTGGAGCACGAATATATCTGTGGCGCAATTGTCTAGCGCGTTCGGCTGTGAAACAAAACGTTGGAGGTTCGAGCCCTCCCGAGAGCGGTGTGTCTCTTTTTTTTCTTTGCGCTGATTGCTTTGGAGAAACGTTCTGAAGGTGGTGAGAGTGGAACACGACTATCTCCGTGACGCAATTGGCTAGCGCGTTCGGCGGTTAACCAAAAGTTTGGAGGTTCGAGCCCTCAGGAGAGCGGTGTGTCTCTTCTTTTCTTTGCGCTGATAGCTTTGGAGAAATGTTCTGACGGTGGTGAGAGTGGAGCACGACTGTTTCCGTGGAAGAATTCGCTAGCGCGATCAACTGTTAACTGAAAGGTTGGAGTTTCGAGCCCTCCCGGGAGCAGTGTGTCGCTCTTTTTCTTTACGCTGATAGCTTTGGAGAAATGTTCTGACGGTAATGAGAGTAGACCACGACTGTCTACGTGGCGCGATTGGCTAGCACGATCGGCTGTTAACCAAGAGGTTGGAGGTTCGAGCCCTGCCATGAGTGGTGTGTCGCTTTTTTTCTTCGCGCTTATAGCTTTGGAGAAATGTTCTGACGGTGGTGAGAGTGGAGAACGACTATCTCCGTGGCGCAATTGGCTAGCGCGATCGGCTGTTAACCAAAAGGTTGGAGGTTCGAGCCCTCCCGAGAGCGTTGTGTCTGTTTTTTTCTTCGCGCTGATAGCTTTGGAGAAATGTTCTGAGGGTGGTGAGAGTGGAACACGACTATCTCCGTGACGCAATTGGCTAGCGCGTTCGGCTGTTAACCAAAAGGTTGGGGGTTCGAGCCCTCCGGATAGCGGTGTGGCTCTTTTTTTCTTTGCGCTGATAGCTTTGTAGTAATGTTCTGACGGTGGTAGGAGTGGAGCACGAATATATCCGTGGCGCAATTGTCTGGCGCGTTCGGCTGTGAAACAAAACGTTGGAGGTTTGAGCCCTCCCGAGAGCGGTGTGTCTCTTTTTTTTCTTTGCGCTGATTGCTTTGGAGAAACGTTCTGAAGGTGGTGAGAGTGGAACACGACTATCTCCGTGACGCAATTGGCTAGCGCGTTCGGCTGTAAACCAAAAGGTTGGAGGTTCGAGCCCTCCAGAGAGCGGTGTGTCTCTTTTTTTTTCTTTGCGCTCATAGCTTTGCAGGAATGTCCTGACGGTGGTGAGAGTGGAGCACGACTGTTTCCGTGGTAGAACTGCCTAGAGCGATCAATTGTTAACTGAAAGGTTGGAGGTTCGAGCCCTCCAAGGGCAGTGTGTCGCTTTTTTTCTTTGCGCTTATAGCTTTGTAGAAATGTTCTGACGGTGGTGAAAGTGGAGCACGAATATCTCCGTGGCGCCATTGGCTAGCACGTTCAGCTGTGAACCAAAACGTTGGAGGTTCGAGCCCTCCCATGAGCTGTGTGTTGCTTTTTTTCTTTGCGCTGATAGATTTGGAGAAATATTCTGAGGGTGGTGAGAGTGGAACACGACTATCTCCATGACGCAATTGCCTAGCGCGTTCGGCTGTTAATCAAAAGTTTTGAGATTCGAGCCCTCAGGAGAGCGGTGTGTCTCTTTTTTTCTTTGCGCTGATAGCTTTGTAGAAATGTTCTGACGGTGGTGGGAGTGGAGCACGAATATCTCCGAGGCGCAATTGGCTAGCGCGTTCGGCTGTAAACCAGAAGGTTGGAGGTTCGAGCCCTCCAGAGAGCGGTGTGTCTCTTTTTTTTTCTTCGCGCTCATAGCTTTGCAGGAATGTCCTGACGGTGGTGAGAGTGGAGCACGACTGTTTCCGTGGTAGAACTGCCTAGATCGATCAACTGTTAACTAAAAGGTTGGAGGTTCGAGCCCTCCAAGGGCAGTGTGTCGCTTTTTTTCTTTGTGCTTATAGCTTGGTAGAAATGTTCTGACGGTGGTGAAAGTGGAGCACGAATATCTCCGTGGCGCCATTGGCTAGCACGTTCAGCTGTGAACCAAAACGTTGGAGGTTCGAGCCCTCCCATGAGCTGTGTGTTGCTTTTTTTCTTTGCGCTGATAGATTTGGAGAAATATTCTGAGGGTGGTGAGAGTGGAACACGACTATCTCCATGACGCAATTGCCTAGCGCGTTCGGCTGTTAACCAAAAGTTTGAAGGTTCGAGCCCTCAGGAGAGCGGTGTGTCTCTTTTTTTCTTTGCGCTGATAGCTTTGTAGAAATGTTCTGACGGTGGTGGGAGTGGAGCACGAATATCTCCGAGGCGCAATTGGCTAGCGCTTTCGGCTGTCAACCAAAACGTTGGAGGTTCGAGCCCTCCCGAGAGCGATGTGTCTCTTTATTTTCTTTGCGCTGATAGCTTTGGAAAAACGTTCTGAGGGTGGTGAGAGTGGAACACCACTATCTCCGTGACGCAATTGGCTAGCGCGTTCGGCTGTTAACCAAAAGTTTGGAGGTTTGAGTCCTCCGGAGAGCAGTGTGTCTCTTTTTTTTTCTTTGCGCTGATAGCTTTGGAAGAACGTTCTGACGGTGATGAGAGTGGAGCACGACTGTTTCCGTGGCAGACTTGGCTAGCGCGATCAGCTTTTAACCAAAAGGTTGGAGTTTCGAGCCCTCCCGGGAGCAGTGTGTCGCTCTTTTTCTTTATGCTGATAGCTTTGGAGAAATGTTCTGACGGTAATGAGAGTAGACCACGACTGTCTACGTGGCGCGATTGGCGCAATTGCCTAGCGCATCTCCGTGACGCAATTGCCTAGCGCGATCGGCTGCTAACCAGAAGTTTGGAGGTGCGAGCCCTCCCGGGAGCAGTGCGTCGCTTTTTTCTTTGCGCTTATAGCTTTGTAGAAATGTTCTGATGGTGGTGAGAGTAGAGCACGACTACCTCCTTGGCGCAATTGGCCAACGCGTTAAGCTGTTAACCTAAAGGTTGGAGGTTTGAGCCCTCGCGAGAGCAGTGTGTCTCTTTTTTCTTTGCGCTGACAGCTATGGAGAAATGTTCTGACGGTGGTGAGAGTGGAACACGAATGTCTCCGTGACGCGATTGGCTAGCGCGGTCGGCTGTTAACGGAAAGGTTGGAGGTTCGAGCCCTCCCATGAGTGGTGTGTCGCTTTCTTTGCGTTGATAGCTTTCGAGGAGTGTTCTGACGGTGGTGAGAGTGGAGAACGACTATCTCTGTGGCGCAATTGGCTAGCGCGATCGGCTGTTAACCAAAAGGTTGGAGGTTCGAGCCCTCCCGAGAGGTCTCTTTATTTTCTTTGCGCTGATAGCTTTGGAAAAACGTTCTGAGGGTGGTGAGAGTGGAACACCACTATCTCCGTGACGCAATTGGCTAGCGCGTTCGGCTGTTAACCAAAAGTTTGGAGGTTTGAGTCCTCCGGAGAGCAGTGTGTCTCTTTTTTTTTCTTTGCGCTGATAGCTTTGGAAGAATGTTCTGACGGTGATGAGAGTGGAGCACGACTGTTTCCGTGGCAGACTTGGCTAGCGCGATCAGCTTTTAACCAAAAGGTTGGAGGTTCGAGCCCTCCCATGAGTGGTGTGTTGCTTTTTTTCTTCGCGCTTATAGCTTTGGAGAAATGTTCTGACGGTGGTGACAGTGGAGAACGACTATCTCCGTGGCGCAATTGGCTAGCGCGATCGGCTGTTAACCAAAAGGTTGGAGGTTCGAGCCCTCCCGAGAGCGGTGTTTCTGTTTTTTCTTCGCGCTGATAGCTTTGGAGAAATGTTCTGAGGGTGGTGAGAGTGGAACACGACTACCTCCGTGACGCAATTGGCTAGCGCGTTCGGCTGTTAACCAAAATGTTGGGGGTTCGAGCCCTCCCGAGAGTGGTGCATCTCTTTTTTCTTTGCGCTGACAGCTGTGGAGAAATCTTCTGACTGTGGTGAGAGTGGAACACGACTTTCTCCGTGACGCAATTGGCTAGCGCGTTCAGCTGTTAACCAAAAGGTTGGAGGTTGGAGCCATCCGAGAGCGGTGTGTCTCTTTTTTTCTTTGCGCTGATACCTTTAAGGAATGTTATGACGGTGGTGAGAGTGGAGAACGACTGTCTCCGTTGCGCAAATGGCTAGCGCGATCGGCTGTTAACCAAAAGGTTGGAGGTTCGAGCCCTCCCGAGAGCGGTGTGTCTCTTTTTTTCTTTACGCTGATAGCTTTGGAGGAATGTTCTGACGGTGGTGAGAGTGGAGCACGACTGTTTCCGTGGCAGAATTGGCTAGCGCAATCAACTGTTAACCAAAAGGTTGGGGGTTCGAGCCCTCCGGAGAGCGGTGTGGCTCTTTTTTTCTTAGCGCTGATAGCTTTGTAGAAATGTTCTGACGGTGGTGGGAGTGGAGCACGAATATCTCCGAGGCGCAATTGGCTAGCGCGTTCGGCTGTAAACCAGAAGGTTGGAGGTTCGAGCCCTCCAGAGAGCGGTGTGTCTCTTTTTTTTTCTTCGCGCTCATAGCTTTGCAGGAATGTCCTGACGGTGGTGAGAGTGGAGCACGACTGTTTCCGTGGTAGAACTGCCTAGATCGATCAACTGTTAACTAAAAGGTTGGAGGTTCGAGCCCTCCAAGGGCAGTGTGTCGCTTTTTTTCTTTGTGCTTATAGCTTGGTAGAAATGTTCTGACGGTGGTGAAAGTGGAGCACGAATATCTCCGTGGCGCCATTGGCTAGCACGTTCAGCTGTGAACCAAAACGTTGGAGGTTCGAGCCCTCCCATGAGCTGTGTGTTGCTTTTTTTCTTTGCGCTGATAGATTTGGAGAAATATTCTGAGGGTGGTGAGAGTGGAACACGACTATCTCCATGACGCAATTGCCTAGCGCGTTCGGCTGTTAACCAAAAGTTTGAAGGTTCGAGCCCTCAGGAGAGCGGTGTGTCTCTTTTTTTCTTTGCGCTGATAGCTTTGTAGAAATGTTCTGACGGTGGTGAGAGTGGAGCACGAATATCTCCGAGGCGCAATTGGCTAGCGCTTTCGGCTGTCAACCAAAACGTTGGAGGTTCGAGCCCTCCCGAGAGCGATGTGTCTCTTTATTTTCTTTGCGCTGATAGCTTTGGAAAAACGTTCTGAGGGTGGTGAGAGTGGAACACCACTATCTCCGTGACGCAATTGGCTAGCGCGTTCGGCTGTTAACCAAAAGTTTGGAGGTTTGAGTCCTCCGGAGAGCAGTGTGTCTCTTTTTTTTTCTTTGCGCTGATAGCTTTGGAAGAACGTTCTGACGGTGATGAGAGTGGAGCACGACTGTTTCCGTGGCAGACTTGGCTAGCGCGATCAGCTTTTAACCAAAAGGTTGGAGTTTCGAGCCCTCCCGGGAGCAGTGTGTCGCTCTTTTTCTTTATGCTGATAGCTTTGGAGAAATGTTCTGACGGTAATGAGAGTAGACCACGACTGTCTACGTGGCGCGATTGGCTAGCACGATCGGCTGTTAACCAAGAGGTTGGAGGTTCGAGCCCTGCCATGAGGGGTGTGTCGCTTTTTTTCTTCGCGCTTATAGCTTTGGAGAAATGTTCTGACGGTGGTGAGAGTGGAGAACGACTATCTCCGTGACGCAATTGGCTAGCGCGTTCGGCTGTAAACCAAAAGGTTGGAGGTTCGAGCCCTCCAGAGAGCGGTGTGTCTCTTTTTTTTTTCTTTGCGCTCATAGCTTTGCAGGAATGTCCTGACGGTGGTGAGAGTGGAGCACGACTGTTTCCGTGGTAGAACTGCCTAGAGCGATCAATTGTTAACTGAAAGGTTGGAGGTTCGAGCCCTCCAAGGGCAGTGTGTCGCTTTTTTTCTTTGCGCTTATAGCTTTGTAGAAATGTTCTGACGGTGGTGAAAGTGGAGCACGAATATCTCCGTGGCGCCATTGGCTAGCACGTTCAGCTGTGAACCAAAACGTTGGAGGTTCGAGCCCTCCCATGAGCTGTGTGTTGCTTTTTTTCTTTGCGCTGATAGATTTGGAGAAATATTCTGAGGGTGGTGAGAGTGGAACACGACTATCTCCGTGACGCAATTGGCTAGCGCGTTCGGCTGTTAACCAAAAGGTTGGGGGTTCGAGCCCTCCGGATAGCGGTGTGGCTCTTTTTTTCTTTGCGCTGATAGCTTTGTAGTAATGTTCTGACGGTGGTAGGAGTGGAGCACGAATATATCCGTGGCGCAATTGTCTAGCGCGTTCGGCTGTGAAACAAAACGTTGGAGGTTTGAGCCCTCCCGAGAGCGGTGTGTCTCTTTTTTTTCTTTGCGCTGATTGCTTTGGAGAAACGTTCTGAAGGTGGTGAGAGTGGAACGCGACTATCTCCGTGACGCAATTGGCTAGCGCGTTCGGCTGTAAACCAAAAGGTTGGAGGTTCGAGCCCTCCAGAGAGCGGTGTGTCTCTTTTTTTTCTTTGCGCTCATAGCTTTGCAGGAATGTCCTGACGGTGGTGAGAGTGGAGCACGACTGTTTCCGTGGTAGAACTGCCTAGAGCGATCAACTGTTAACTGAAAGGTTGGAGGTTCGAGCCCTCCAAGGGCAGTGTGTCGCTTTTTTTCTTTGCGCCTATAGCTTTGTAGAAATGTTCTGACGGTGGTGAAAGTGGAGCACGAAGATCTCCGTGGCGCCATTGGCTACCACGTCCAGCTGTGAACCAAAACGTTGGAGGTTCGAGCCCTCCCATGAGCTGTGTGTTGCTTTTTTTCTTTGCGCTGATAGATTTGGAGAAATATTCTGAGGGTGGTGAGAGTGGAACACGACTATCTCCATGACGCAATCGCCTAGCGCGTTCGGCTGCTAACCAAAAGTTTGGAGGTTCGAGCCCTCAGGAGAGCGGTGTGTCTCTTTTTTTCTTTGCGCTGATAGCTTTGTAGAAATGTTCTGACGGTGGTGGGAGTGGAGCACGAATATCTCCGAGGCGCAATTGGCTAGCGCGTTCGGCTGTAAACCAGAAGGTTGGAGGTTCGAGCCCTCCAGAGAGCGGTGTGTCTCTTTTTTTTTCTTCGCGCTCATAGCTTTGCAGGAATGTCCTGACGGTGGTGAGAGTGGAGCACGACTGTTTCCGTGGTAGAACTGCCTAGATCGATCAACTGTTAACTAAAAGGTTGGAGGTTCGAGCCCTCCAAGGGCAGTGTGTCGCTTTTTTTCTTTGTGCTTATAGCTTGGTAGAAATGTTCTGACGGTGGTGAAAGTGGAGCACGAATATCTCCGTGGCGCCATTGGGTAGCACGTTCAGCTGTGAACCAAAACGTTGGAGGTTCGAGCCCTCCCATGAGCTGTGTGTTGCTTTTTTTCTTTGCGCTGATAGATTTGGAGAAATATTCTGAGGGTGGTGAGAGTGGAACACGACTATCTCCATGACGCAATTGCCTAGCGCGTTCGGCTGTTAACCAAAAGTTTGAAGGTTCGAGCCCTCAGGTGAGCGGTGTGTCTCTTTTTTTCTTTGCGCTGATAGCTTTGTAGAAATGTTCTGACGGTGGTGGGAGTGGAGCACGAATATCTCCGAGGCGCAATTGGCTAGCGCTTTCGGCTGTCAACCAAAACGTTGGAGGTTCGAGCCCTCCCGAGAGCGATGTGTCTCTTTATTTTCTTTGCGCTGATAGCTTTGGAAAAACGTTCTGAGGGTGGTGAGAGTGGAACACCACTATCTCCGTGACGCAATTGGCTAGCGCGTTCGGCTGTTAACCAAAAGTTTGGAGGTTTGAGTCCTCCGGAGAGCAGTGTGTCTCTTTTTTTTTCTTTGCGCTGATAGCTTTGGAAGAACGTTCTGACGGTGATGAGAGTGGAGCACGACTGTTTCCGTGGCAGACTTGGCTAGCGCGATCAGCTTTTAACCAAAAGGTTGGAGTTTCGAGCCCTCCCGGGAGCAGTGTGTCGCTCTTTTTCTTTATGCTGATAGCTTTGGAGAAATGTTCTGACGGTAATGAGAGTAGACCACGACTGTCTACGTGGCGCGATTGGCTAGCACGATCGGCTGTTAACCAAGAGGTTGGAGGTTCGAGCCCTGCCATGAGGGGTGTGTCGCTTTTTTTCTTCGCGCTTATAGCTTTGGAGAAATGTTCTGACGGTGGTGAGAGTGGAGAACGACTATCTCTGTGGCGCAATTGGCTAGCGCGATCGGCTGTTAACCAAAAGGTTGGAGGTTCGAGCCCTCCCGAGAGCGGTGTGTCTGTTTTTTTCTTCGCGCTGATAGCTTTGGAAAAATGTTCTGACGGTGGTGAGAGTGGAGCACGAATATATCCGTGGCGCAATTGTCTGGCGCGTTCGGCTGTGAAACAAAACGTTGGAGGTTTGAGCCCTCCCGAGAGCGGTGTGTCTCTTTTTTTTCTTTGCGCTGATTGCTTTGGAGAAACGTTCTGAAGGTGGTGAGAGTGGAACACGACTATCTCCGTGACGCAATTGGCTAGCGCGTTCGGCTGTAAACCGAAAGGTTGGAGGTTCGAGCCCTCCAGAGAGCGGTGTGTCTCTTTTTTTTTTCTTTGCGCTCATAGCTTTGCAGGAATGTCCTGACGGTGGTGAGAGTGGAGCACGACTCTTTCCGTGGTAGAACTGCCTAGAGCGATCAATTGTTAACTGAAAGGTTGGAGGTTCGAGCCCTCCAAGGGCAGTGTGTCGCTTTTTTTCTTTGCGCTTATAGCTTTGTAGAAATGTTCTGACGGTGGTGAAAGTGGAGCACGAATATCTCCGTGGCGCCATTGGCTAGCACGTTCAGCTGTGAACCAAAACGTTGGAGGTTCGAGCCCTCCCATGAGCTGTGTGTTGCTTTTTTTCTTTGCGCTGATAGATTTGGAGAAATATTCTGAGGGTGGTGAGAGTGGAACACGACTATCTCCATGACGCAATTGCCTAGCGCGTTCGGCTGTTAATCAAAAGTTTGGAGATTCGAGCCCTCAGGAGAGCGGTGTGTCTCTTTTTTTCTTTGCGCTGATAGCTTTGTAGAAATGTTCTGACGGTGGTGGAAGTGGAGCACAAATATCTCCGAGGCGCAATTGGCTAGCGCTTTCGGCTGTCAACCAAAACGTTGGAAGTTCGAGCCCTCCCGAGAGCGATGTGTCTCTTTATTTTCTTTGCGCTGATAGCTTTGGAAAAACGTTCTGAGGGTGGTGAGAGTGGAACACCACTATCTCCGTGACGCAATTGGCTAGCGCGTTCGGCTGTTAACCAAACGTTTGGAGGTTTGAGTCCTCCGGAGAGCAGTGTGTCTCTTTTTTTTTCTTTGCGCTGATAGCTTTGGAAGAATGTTCTGACGGTGATGAGAGTGGAGCACGACTGTTTCCGTGGCAGACTTGGCTAGCGCGATCAGCTTTTAACCAAAAGGTTGGAGGTTCGAGCCCTCCCATGAGTGGTGTGTTGCTTTTTTTCTTCGCGCTTATAGCTTTGGAGAAATGTTCTGACGGTGGTGACAGTGGAGAACGACTATCTCCGTGGCGCAATTGGCTAGCGCGATCGGCTGTTAACCAAAAGGTTGGAGGTTCGAGCCCTCCCGAGAGCGGTGTTTCTGTTTTTTCTTCGCGCTGATAGCTTTGGAGAAATGTTCTGAGGGTGGTGAGAGTGGAACACGACTACCTCCGTGACGCAATTGGCTAGCGCGTTCGGCTGTTAACCAAAAGGTTGGGGGTTCGAGCCCTCCGGAGAGCGGTGTGGCTCTTTTTTTCTTAGCGCTGATAGCTTTGTAGAAATGTTCTGACGGTGGTGGGAGTGGAGCACGAATATATCCGTGGCGCAATTGTCTAGCGCGTTCGGCTGTGAAACAAAACGTTGGAGGTTCGAGCCCTCCCGAGAGCGGTGTGTCTCTTTTTTTTTTCTTTGCGCTGATTGCTTTGGAGAAACGTTCTGAAGGTGGTGAGAGTGGAACACGACTATCTCCGTGACGCAATTGGCTAGCGCGTTCGGCTGTTAACCAAAAGTTTGGAGGTTCGAGCCCTCAGGAGAGCGGTGTGTCTCTCTTTTTCTTTGCGCTGATAGCTTTGGAGAAATGTTCTGACGGTGGTGAGAGTGGAGCACGACTGTTTCCGTGGAAGAATTCGCTAGCGCGATGAACTGTTAACTGAAAGGTTGGAGTTTCGAGCCCTCTCGGGAGCAGTGTGTCGCTCTTTTTCTTTACGCTGATAGCTTTGGAGAAATGTTCTGACGGTAATGAGAGTAGACCACGACTGTCTACGTGGCGCGATTGGCTAGCACGATCGGCTGTTAACCAAGAGGTTGGAGGTTCGAGCCCTGCCATGAGTGGTGTGTCGCTTTTTTTCTTCGCGCTTATAGCTTTGGAGAAATGTTCTGACGGTGGTGAGAGTGGAGAACGACTATCTCCGTGGCGCAATTGGCTAGCGCGATCGGCTGTTAACCAAAAGGTTGGAGGTTCGAGCCCTCCCGAGAGCGTTGTGTCTGTTTTTTTCTTCGCGCTGATAGCTTTGGAGAAATGTTCTGAGGGTGGTGAGAGTGGAACACGACTATCTCCGTGACGCAATTGGCTAGCGCGTTCGGCTGTTAACCAAAAGGTTGGGGGTTCGAGCCCTCCGGATAGCGGTGTGGCTCTTTTTTTCTTTGCGCTGATAGCTTTGTAGTAATGTTCTGACGGTGGTAGGAGTGGAGCACGAATATATCCGTGGCGCAATTGTCTAGCGCGTTCGGCTGTGAAACAAAACGTTGGAGGTTTGAGCCCTCCCGAGAGCGGTGTGTCTCTTTTTTTTCTTTGCGCTGATTGCTTTGGAGAAACGTTCTGAAGGTGGTGAGAGTGGAACGCGACTATCTCCGTGACGCAATTGGCTAGCGCGTTCGGCTGTAAACCAAAAGGTTGGAGGTTCGAGCCCTCCAGAGAGCGGTGTGTCTCTTTTTTTTCTTTGCGCTCATAGCTTTGCAGGAATGTCCTGACGGTGGTGAGAGTGGAGCACGACTGTTTCCGTGGTAGAACTGCCTAGAGCGATCAACTGTTAACTGAAAGGTTGGAGGTTCGAGCCCTCCAAGGGCAGTGTGTCGCTTTTTTTCTTTGCGCTTATAGCTTTGTAGAAATGTTCTGACGGTGGTGAAAGTGGAGCACGAATATCTCCGTGGCGCCATTGGCTACCACGTTCAGCTGTGAACCAAAACGTTGGAGGTTCGAGCCCTCCCATGAGCTGTGTGTTGCTTTTTTTCTTTGCGCTGATAGATTTGGAGAAATATTCTGAGGGTGGTGAGAGTGGAACACGACTATCTCCATGACGCAATTGCCTAGCGCGTTCGGCTGTTAACCAAAAGTTTGGAGGTTCGAGCCCTCAGGAGAGCGGTGTGTCTCTTTTTTTCTTTGCGCTGATAGCTTTGTAGAAATGTTCTGACGGTGGTGGGAGTGGAGCACGAATATCTCTGAGGCGCAATTGGCTAGCGCGTTCGGCTGTAAACCAGAAGGTTGGAGGTTCGAGCCCTCCAGAGAGCGGTGTGTCTCTTTTTTTTTCTTCGCGCTCATAGCTTTGCAGGAATGTCCTGACGGTGGTGAGAGTGGAGCACGACTGTGACCGTGGTAGAACTGCCTAGATCGATCAACTGTTAACTAAAAGGTTGGAGGTTCGAGCCCTCCAAGGGCAGTGTGTCGCTTTTTTTCTTTGTGCTTATAGCTTGGTAGAAATGTTCTGACGGTGGTGAAAGTGGAGCACGAATATCTCCGTGGCGCCATTGGCTAGCACGTTCAGCTGTGAACCAAAACGTTGGAGGTTCGAGCCCTCCCATGAGCTGTGTGTTGCTTTTTTTCTTTGCGCTGATAGATTTGGAGAAATATTCTGAGGGTGGTGAGAGTGGAACACGACTATCTCCATGACGCAATTGCCTAGCGCGTTCGGCTGTTAACCAAAAGTTTGAAGGTTCGAGCCCTCAGGAGAGCGGTGTGTCTCTTTTTTTCTTTGCGCTGATAGCTTTGTAGAAATGTTCTGACCGTGGTGGGAGTGGAGCACGAATATCTCCGAGGCGCAATTGGCTAGCGCTTTCGGCTGTCAACCAAAACGTTGGAGGTTCGAGCCCTCCCGAGAGCGATGTGTCTCTTTATTTTCTTTGCGCTGATAGCTTTGGAAAAACGTTCTGAGGGTGGTGAGAGTGGAACACCACTATCTCCGTGACGCAATTGGCTAGCGCGTTCGGCTGTTAACCAAACGTTTGGTGGTTTGAGTCCTCCGGAGAGCAGTGTGTCTCTTTTTTTTTCTTTGCGCTGATAGCTTTGGAAGAACGTTCTGACGGTGATGAGAGTGGAGCACGACTGTTTCCGTGGCAGACTTGGCTAGCGCGATCAGCTTTTAACCAAAAGGTTGGAGTTTCGAGCCCTCCCGGGAGCAGTGTGTCGCTCTTTTTCTTTATGCTGATAGCTTTGGAGAAATGTTCTGACGGTGGTGAGAGTGGAGCACGACTGTTTCCGTGGTAGAACTGCCTAGAGCGATCAATTGTTAACTGAAAGGTTGGAGGTTCGAGCCCTCCAAGGGCAGTGTGTCGCTTTTTTTCTTTGCGCTTATAGCTTTGTAGAAATGTTCTGACGGTGGTGAAAGTGGAGCACGAATATCTCCGTGGCGCCATTGGCTAGCACGTTCAGCTGTGAACCAAAACGTTGGAGGTTCGAGCCCTGCCATGAGGGGTGTGTCGCTTTTTTTCTTCGCGCTTATAGCTTTGGAGAAATGTTCTGACGGTGGTGAGAGTGGAGAACGACTATCTCTGTGGCGCAATTGGCTAGCGCGATCGGCTGTTAACCAAAAGGTTGGAGGTTCGAGCCCTCCCGAGAGCGGTGTGTCTGTTTTTTTCTTCGCGCTGATAGCTTTGGAGAAATGTTCTGACGGTGGTGAGAGTGGAGCACGAATATATCCGTGGCGCAATTGTCTGGCGCGTTCGGCTGTGAAACAAAACGTTGGAGGTTTGAGCCCTCCCGAGAGCAGTGTGTCTCTTTTTTTTCTTTGCGCTCATTGCTTTGGAGAAACGTTCTGAAGGTGGTGAGAGTGGAACACGACTATCTCCGTGACGCAATTGGCTAGCGCGTTCCGCTGTAAACCAAAAGGTTGGAGGTTCGAGCCCTCCAGAGAGCGGTGTGTCTCTTTTTTTTTTCTTTGCGCTCATAGCTTTGCAGGAATGTCCTGACGGTGGTGAGAGTGGAGCACGACTGTTTCCGTGGTAGAACTGCCTAGAGCGATAAATTGTTAACTGAAAGGTTGGAGGTTTGAGCCCTCCAAGGGCAGTGTGTCGCTTTTTTTCTTTGCGCTTATAGCTTTGTAGAAATGTTCTGACGGTGGTGAAAGTGGAGCACGAATATCTCCGTGGCGCCATTGGCTAGCACGTTCAGCTGTGAACCAAAACGTTGGAGGTTCGAGCTCTCCCATGAGCTGTGTGTTGCTTTTTTTCTTTGCGCTGATAGATTTGGAGAAATATTCTGACGGTGGTGAGAGTGGAACACGACTATCTCCGTGACGCAATTGGCTAGCGCGTTCGGCTGTTAACCAAAAGGTTGGGGGTTCGAGCCCTCCGGATAGCGGTGTGGCTCTTTTTTTCTTTGCGCTGATAGCTTTGTAGTAATGTTCTGACGGTGGTAGGAGTGGAGCACGAATATATCCGTGGCGCAATTGTCTAGCGCGTTCGGCTGTGAAACAAAACGTTGGAGGTTTGAGCCCTCCCGAGAGCGGTGTGTCTCTTTTTTTTCTTTGCGCTGATTGCTTTGGAGAAACGTTCTGAAGGTGGTGAGAGTGGAACGCGACTATCTCCGTGACGCAATTGGCTAGCGCGTTCGGCTGTAAACCAAAAGGTTGGAGGTTCGAGCCCTCAGGAGAGCGGTGTGTCTCTCTTTTTCTTTGCGCTGATAGCTTTGGAGAAATGTTCTGACGGTGGTGAGAGTGGAGCACGACTGTTTCCGTGGAAGAATTCGCTAGCGCGATGAACTGTTAACTGAAAGGTTGGAGTTTCGAGCCCTCTCGGGAGCAGTGTGTCGCTCTTTTTCTTTACGCTGATAGCTTTGGAGAAATGTTCTGACGGTAATGAGAGTAGACCACGACTGTCTACGTGGCGCGATTGGCTAGCACGATCGGCTGTTAACCAAGAGGTTGGAGGTTCAAGCCCTGCCATGAGTGGTGTGTCGCTTTTTTTCTTCGCGCTTATAGCTTTGGAGAAATGTTCTGACGGTGGTGAGAGTGGAGAACGACTATCTCCGTGGCGCAATTGGCTAGCGCGATCGGCTGTTAACCAAAAGGTTGGAGGTTCGAGCCCTCCCGAGAGCGGTGTGTCTGTTTTTTTCTTCGCGCTGATAGCTTTGGAGAAATGTTCTGAGGGTGGTGAGAGTGGAACACGACTATCTCCGTGACGCAATTGGCTAGCGCGTTCGGCTGTTAACCAAAAGGTTTGGGGTTCGAGCCCTCCGGATAGCGGTGTGGCTCTTTTTTTCTTTGCGCTGATAGCTTTGTAGAAATGTTCTGACGGTGGTAGGAGTGGAGCACGAATATATCCGTGGCGCAATTGTCTAGCGCGTTCGGCTGTGAAACAAAACGTTGGAGGTTTGAGCCCTCCCGAGAGCGGTGTGTCTCTTTTTTTCTTTGCGCTGATTGCTTTGGAGAAACGTTCTGAAGGTGGTGAGAGTGGAACACGACTATCTCCGTGACGCAATTGGCTAGCGCGTTCGGCTGTAAACCAAAAGGTTGGAGGTTCGAGCCCTCCAGAGAGCGGTGTGTCTCTTTTTTTTTCTTTGCGCTCATAGCTTTGCAGGAATGTCCTGACGGTGGTGAGAGTGGAGCACGACTGTTTCCGTGGTAGAACTGCCTAGAGCGATCAACTGTTAACTGAAAGGTTGGAGATTCGAGCCCTCCAAGGGCAGTGTGTCGCTTTTTTTCTTTGCGCTTATAGCTTTGTAGAAATGTTCTAACGGTGGTGAAAGTGGAGCACGAATATCTCCGTGGCGCCATTGGCTAGCACGTTCAGCTGTGAACCAAAACGTTGGAGGTTCGAGCCCTCCCATGAGCTGTGTGTTGCTTTTTTTCTTTGCGCTGATAGATTTGGAGAAATATTCTGAGGGTGGTGAGAGTGGAACACGACTATCTCCATGACGCCATTGCCTAGCTCGTTCGGCTGTTAACCAAAAGTTTGGAGGTTCGAGCCCTCAGGAGAGCGGTGTGTCTCTTTTTTTCTTTGCGCTGATAGCTTTGTAGAAATGTTCTGACGGTGGTGGGAGTGGAGCACGAATATCTCCGAGGCGCAATTGGCTAGCGCTTTCGGCTGTCAACCAAAACGTTGGAGGTTCGAGCCCTCCCGAGAGCGATGTGTCTCTTTATTTTCTTTGCGCTGATAGCTTTGGAAAAACGTTCTGAGGGTGGTGAGAGTGGAACACCACTATCTCCGTGACGCAATTGGCTAGCGCGTTCGGCTGTTAACCAAAAGTTTGGAGGTTTGAGTCTTCCGGAGAGCAGTGTGTCTCTTTTTTTTCTTTGCGCTGATAGCTTTGGAAGAACGTTCTGACGGTGATGAGAGTGGAGCACGACTGTTTCCGTGGCAGACTTGGCTAGCGCGATCAGCTTTTAACCAAAAGGTTGGAGGTTCTAGCCCTCCCATGAGTGGTGTGTTGCTTTTTTTCTTCGCGCTTATAGCTTTGGAGAAATGTTCTGACGGTGGTGACAGTGGAGAACGACTATCTCCGTGGCGCAATTGGCTAGCGCGATCGGCTGTTAACCAAAAGGTGGAGGTTCGAGCCCTCCCGAGGGCAGTGTGTCTGTTTTTTTCTTCGCGCTGATAGCTTTGGAGAAATGTTCTGAGGTTGGTGAGAGTGGAACACGACTATCTCCGTGACGCAATTGGCTAGCGCGTTCGGCTGTTAACCAAAAGGTTGGGGGTTCGAGCCCTCCGGATAGCGGTGTGGCTCTTTTTTTCTTTGCGCTGATAGCTTTGTAGAAATGTTCTGACGGTGGTAGGAGTGGAGCACGAATATATCCGTGGCGCAATTGTCTAGCGCGTTCGGCTGTGAAACAAAACGTTGGAGGTTTGAGCCCTCCCGAGAGCGGTGTGTCTCTTTTTTTTCTTTGCGCTGATTGCTTTGGAGAAACGTTCTGAAGGTGGTGAGAGTGGAACACGACTATCTCCGTGACGCAATTGGCTAGCGCGTTCGGCTGTTAACCAAAAGGTTGGAGGTTCGAGCTCTCCAGAGAGCAGTGTGTCTCTTTTTTTTCTTTGCGCTGAAAGATTTGGAGGAATGTCCTGACGGTGGTGAGAGTGGAGCACGACTGTTTCCGTGGCAGAACTGGCTAGCGCGATCAACTATTAACTGAAGGTTGGAGTTTCGAGCCCTCCCAGGGCAGTGTGTCGCTTTTTTTCTTTGCGCTGATAGCTTTGTAGAAATGTTCTGACGGTGGTGAAAGTGGAGCACGAATATCTCCGTG
This sequence comes from Rhipicephalus microplus, assembly GCF_043290135.1. Lineage (NCBI taxonomy): Eukaryota > Metazoa > Arthropoda > Arachnida > Ixodida > Ixodidae > Rhipicephalus > Rhipicephalus microplus. Next base: position 204,000,712 of record NC_134703.1, on the reverse strand, counting down.
GCGCCATTGGCTAGCACGTTCAGCTGTGAACCAAAACGTTGGAGGTTCGAGCCCTGCCTTGAGGGGTGTGTCGCTTTTTTTCTTCGCGCTTATAGCTTTGGAGAAATGTTCTGACGGTGGTGAGAGTGGAGAACGACTATCTCTGTGGCGCAATTGGCTAGCGCGATCGGCTGTTAACCAAAAGGTTGGAGGTTCGAGCCCTCCCGAGAGCGGTGTGTCTGTTTTTTTCTTCGCGCTGATAGCTTTGGAGAAATGTTCTGACGGTGGTGAGAGTGGAGCACGAATATATCCGTGGCGCAATTGTCTGGCGCGTTCGGCTGTGAAACAAAACGTTGGAGGTTTGAGCCCTCCCGAGAGCGGTGTGTCTCTTTTTTTTCTTTGCGCTCATTGCTTTGGAGAAACGTTCTGAAGGTGGTGAGAGTGGAACACGACTATCTCCGTGACGCAATTGGCTAGCGCGTTCCGCTGTAAACCAAAAGGTTGGAGGTTCGAGCCCTCCAGAGAGCGGTGTGTCTCTTTTTTTTTTCTTTGCGCTCATAGCTTTGCAGGAATGTCCTGACGGTGGTGAGAGTGGAGCACGACTGTTTCCGTGGTAGAACTGCCTAGAGCGATCAATTGTTAACTGAAAGGTTGGAGGTTCGAGCCCTCCAAGGGCAGTGTGTCGCTTTTTTTCTTTGCGCTTATAGCTTTGTAGAAATGTTCTGACGGTGGTGAAAGTGGAGCACGAATATCTCCGTGGCGCCATTGGCTAGCACGTTCAGCTGTGAACCAAAACGTTGGAGGTTCGAGCTCTCCCATGAGCTGTGTGTTGCTTTTTTTCTTTGCGCTGATAGATTTGGAGAAATATTCTGACGGTGGTGAGAGTGGAACACGACTATCTCCGTGACGCAATTGGCTAGCGCGTTCGGCTGTTAACCAAAAGGTTGGGGGTTCGAGCCCTCCGGATAGCGGTGTGGCTCTTTTTTTCTTTGCGCTGATAGCTTTGTAGTAATGTTCTGACGGTGGTAGGAGTGGAGCACGAATATATCCGTGGCGCAATTGTCTAGCGCGTTCGGCTGTGAAACAAAACGTTGGAGGTTTGAGCCCTCCCGAGAGCGGTGTGTCTCTTTTTTTTCTTTGCGCTGATTGCTTTGGAGAAACGTTCTGAAGGTGGTGAGAGTGGAACGCGACTATCTCCGTGACGCAATTGGCTAGCGCGTTCGGCTGTAAACCAAAAGGTTGGAGGTTCGAACCCTCAGGAGAGCGGTGTGTCTCTCTTTTTCTTTGCGCTGATAGCTTTGGAGAAATGTTCTGACGGTGGTGAGAGTGGAGCACGACTGTTTCCGTGGAAGAATTCGCTAGCGCGATGAACTGTTAACTGAAAGGTTGGAGTTTCGAGCCCTCTCGGGAGCAGTGTGTCGCTCTTTTTCTTTACGCTGATAGCTTTGGAGAAATGTTCTGACGGTAATGAGAGTAGACCACGACTGTCTACGTGGCGCGATTGGCTAGCACGATCGGCTGTTAACCAAGAGGTTGGAGGTTCAAGCCCTGCCATGAGTGGTGTGTCGCTTTTTTTCTTCGCGCTTATAGCTTTGGAGAAATGTTCTGACGGTGGTGAGAGTGGAGAACGACTATCTCCGTGGCGCAATTGGCTAGCGCGATCGGCTGTTAACCAAAAGGTTGGAGGTTCGAGCCCTCCCGAGAGCGGTGTGTCTGTTTTTTTCTTCGCGCTGATAGCTTTGGAGAAATGTTCTGAGGGTGGTGAGAGTGGAACACGACTATCTCCGTGACGCAATTGGCTAGCGCGTTCGGCTGTTAACCAAAAGGTTTGGGGTTCGAGCCCTCCGGATAGCGGTGTGGCTCTTTTTTTCTTTGCGCTGATAGCTTTGTAGAAATGTTCTGACGGTGGTAGGAGTGGAGCACGAATATATCCGTGGCGCAATTGTCTAGCGCGTTCGGCTGTGAAACAAAACGTTGGAGGTTTGAGCCCTCCCGAGAGCGGTGTGTCTCTTTTTTTCTTTGCGCTGATTGCTTTGGAGAAACGTTCTGAAGGTGGTGAGAGTGGAACACGACTATCTCCGTGACGCAATTGGCTAGCGCGTTCGGCTGTAAACCAAAAGGTTGGAGGTTCGAGCCCTCCAGAGAGCGGTGTGTCTCTTTTTTTTTCTTTGCGCTCATAGCTTTGCAGGAATGTCCTGACGGTGGTGAGAGTGGAGCACGACTGTTTCCGTGGTAGAACTGCCTAGAGCGATCAACTGTTAACTGAAAGGTTGGAGGTTCGAGCCCTCCAAGGGCAGTGTGTCGCTTTTTTTCTTTGCGCTTATAGCTTTGTAGAAATGTTCTAACGGTGGTGAAAGTGGAGCACGAATATCTCCGTGGCGCCATTGGCTAGCACGTTCGGCTGTGAAACAAAACGTTGGAGGTTTGAGCCCTCCCGAGAGCGATGTGTCTCTTTATTTTCTTTGCGCTGATAGCTTTGGAAAAACGTTCTGAGGGTGGTGAGAGTGGAACACCACTATCTCCGTGACGCAATTGGCTAGCGCGTTCGGCTGTTAACCAAAAGTTTGGAGGTTTGAGTCTTCCGGAGAGCAGTGTGTCTCTTTTTTTTCTTTGCGCTGATAGCTTTGGAAGAACGTTCTGACGGTGATGAGAGTGGAGCACGACTGTTTCCGTGGCAGACTTGGCTAGCGCGATCAGCTTTTAACCAAAAGGTTGGAGGTTCTAGCCCTCCCATGAGTGGTGTGTTGCTTTTTTTCTTCGCGCTTATAGCTTTGGAGAAATGTTCTGACGGTGGTGACAGTGGAGAACGACTATCTCCGTGGCGCAATTGGCTAGCGCGATCGGCTGTTAACCAAAAGGTGGAGGTTCGAGCCCTCCCGAGGGCAGTGTGTCTGTTTTTTTCTTCGCGCTGATAGCTTTGGAGAAATGTTCTGAGGGTGGTGAGAGTGGAACACGACTATCTCCGTGACGCAATTGGCTAGCGCGTTCGGCTGTTAACCAAAAGGTTGGGGGTTCGAGCCCTCCGGATAGCGGTGTGGCTCTTTTTTTCTTTGCGCTGATAGCTTTGTAGAAATGTTCTGACGGTGGTAGGAGTGGAGCACGAATATATCCGTGGCGCAATTGTCTAGCGCGTTCGGCTGTGAAACAAAACGTTGGAGGTTTGAGCCCTCCCGAGAGCGGTGTGTCTCTTTTTTTTCTTTGCGCTGATTGCTTTGGAGAAACGTTCTGAAGGTGGTGAGAGTGGAACACGACTATCTCCGTGACGCAATTGGCTAGCGCGTTCGGCTGTTAACCAAAAGGTTGGAGGTTCGAGCTCTCCAGAGAGCAGTGTGTCTCTTTTTTTTCTTTGCGCTGAAAGATTTGGAGGAATGTCCTGACGGTGGTGAGAGTGGAGCACGACTGTTTCCGTGGCAGAACTGGCTAGCGCGATCAACTATTAACTGAAGGTTGGAGTTTCGAGCCCTCCCAGGGCAGTGTGTCGCTTTTTTTCTTTGCGCTGATAGCTTTGTAGAAATGTTCTGACGGTGGTGAAAGTGGAGCACGAATATCTCCGTGGTGCAATTGGATAGCACGTTCGGCTGTTAAACAAAACGTTGAAGGTTCGAGCCCTCCCGAGAGCGGTGTGTCTCTTTTTTTTATTCGCACTGATAGCTTTGGAGAAATGTTCTGAGGGTGGTGAGAGTGGAACACGACTATCTCCGTGGCACAATTGTCTAGCGCGTTCGGCTGTGAAACAAAACGTTGGAGGTTTGAGCCCTCCTGAGAGCGGTGTGTCTCTTTTTTTTCTTTGCGCTGATAGCTTTGGAGAAATGTTCTGACGGTAATGAGAGTAGACCACGACTGTCTACGTGGCGCGATTGGCTAGCACGATCGGCTGTTAACCAAGAGGTTGGAGGTTCGAGCCCTGCCATGAGTGGTGTGTCGCTTTTTTTCTTCGCGCTTATAGCTTTGGAGAAATGTTCTGACGGTGGTGAGAGTGGAGAACGACTATCTCCGTGGCGCAATTGGCTAGCGCGATCGGCTGTTAACCAAAAGGTTGGAGGTTCGAGCCCTCCCGAGAGCGGTGTGTCTGTTTTTTTCTTCGCGCTGATAGCTTTGGAGAAATGTTCTGAGGGTGGTGAGAGTGGAACACGACTATCTCCGTGACGCAATTGGCAAGCGCGTTCGGCTGTTAACCAAAAGGTTGGAGGTTCGAGCCCTCCAGAGAGCGGTGTGTCTCTTTTTTTTCTTTGCGCTGAAAGCTTTGGAGGAATGTCCTGACGGTGGTGAGAGTGGAGCACGACTGTTTCCGTGGCAGAACTGGCTAGCGCGATCAACTGTTAACTGAAGGTTGGAGGTTCGAGCCCTCCCAGTGCAGTGTGTCGCTTTTTTTCTTTGCGCTGATAGCTTTGTAGAAATGTTCTGACGGTGGTGAAAGTGGAGCACGAATATCTCCGTGGTGCAATTGGCTAGCACGTTCGGCTGTTAAACAAAACGTTGAAGGTTCGAGCCCTCCCGAGAGCGGTGTGTCTTTTTTTTGTATTCGCACTGATAGCTTTGGAGAAATGTTCTGAGGGTGGTGAGAGTGGAACACGACTATCTCCGTGACGCAATTGCCTAGCGCGTTCGGCTGTTAACCAAAAGTTTGGAGGTTCGAGCCCTCAGGAGAGCTGTGTGTCTCTTTTTTTCTTTGCGCTGATAGCTTTGGAGAAATGTTCTGACGGTGGTGAGAGTGGAGCACGACTGTTTCCGTGGAAGAATTGGCTAGCGCGATCAACTGTTAACTGAAAGGTTGGAGTTTCGAGCCCTCCCGGGAGCAGTGTGTCGCTCTTTTTCTTTACGCTGATAGCTGTGGAGAAATGTTCAGACGGTAATGAGAGTAGACCACGACTGTCTACGTGGCGCGATTGGCTAGCACGATCGGCTGTTAACCAAGAGGTTGAAGGTTCGAGCCCTGCCATGAGTGGCGTGTCGCTTTTTTGTCTTTGTGCTGCTACCTTCGGAGAAATATTCTGACCATGGTGAGATTGGAGCACGACTGTCTCCGTGACGCATTTGGCTAGCGCGTTCGGCTGTTAACGAAAAGGTTGGAGGTTCGAGCCCTCTCATGAGCGGTGTATCGCTTTCTTTGCGTTGATAGCTTTCGAGGAGTGTTCTGATGGGGGTGAGAGTGGAGCACGACTGTTTCCGTGGCGCAATTGGCTAGCGCGAGCAACTGTTAACCAAAAGGTTGGAGGTTCGAGCCCTCCCGGGAGCAGTGTGTCGCTCTTTTTCTTTGCGCTGATAGCTTTGGAGAATTGTTCTCACGGTGGTGAGAGTAGAGCACGTTTATCTCCTTGGCGCAATTGGCTAGCGCATTCAGCTGTTAACCAAAATCCCGAGAGCGGTGTGTCTCTTTTTTCTTTGCACTGACAGCTATGAAGAAATGTTCTGACGGTGGTGAGAGTAGAGCACGACTGTCTACGTGGCGCATTTGGCTAGCACGATCGGCTGTTAACCAAACGTTTGGAGGTTCAAGCCCTGCCATGAGTGGTGTGTCGCTTTTTTTCTTTGCGCTGATACCTTTGGAGAAATGTTCTGACCATGGTGAAAGTGGAGCATGACTGCCTCCGTGACGCAATTGGCTAGCGCGATCGGCTGTTAACCGAAAGGTTGGTGGTTCGAGCCCTCCCGGGAACGGTGTGTCGTTTTTTTATTTGCGCTGATAGCTTTGGAGAAATGTACTGACCATGGTGAGAGATGAGCACGACTGTCTCCGTGGCGCAATTGGCTAGCGCGATCAGCTGTTAACCCAAGACTGGAGGTTCGAGCCCTCCCATGAGTGGTGTGTTGCATTTTTCTTCGCGCTGATAGCTTTAGAGAAATGTTCTGATGGTGGTGAGAGTGGAGCACGACTATCTCCGTGGCGCAATCGGCTAGCGCGTTCGGCTCTTAACCAAAAGTTTGGACGTTCGAGCCCTCAGGAGAACGGTGTGTCTCTTTTTTCTTTGCCCTGATAGCTTTGGAGAAATGTTCTGACGGTGGTTAGAGTGGATCACGACTGTTTCCGTGGAAGAATTGGCTAGCGCGATCAACTGTTAACTGAAAGGTTGGAGGTTCCAGCCCTCCGGAGAGCGGTGTGGCTCTTTTTTTCTTTGCGCTGATAGCTTTGTAGAAATGTTTTGATGGTGGTGGGAGTGGAGCACGAATATATCCGTGGCGCAATTGTGTAGCGCGTTCGGCTGTGAAACAAAACGTTGGAGGTTTGAGCCCTCCCGAGAGCGGTGTGTCTCTTTTTTTTCTTTGCGCTGGTAGCTTTGGAGAAACGTTCTGAGGGCAGTGAGAGTGGAACACGACTATTTCCGTGACGCAATTGGCTAGCGCGTTCGGCTGTTAACCAAAAGTTTGGAGGTTTGAGTCCTCCGGAGAGCAGTGTGTCTCTTTTTTTTTCTTTGCGCTGATAGCTTTGGAAGAACGTTCTGACGGTGATGAGAGTGGAGCACGACTGTTTCCGTGGCAGAATTGGCTAGCGCGATCAGCTTTTAACCAAAAGGTTGGAGGTTCGAGCCCTCCCATGAGTGGTGTGTTGCTTTTTTTCTTCGCGCTTATAGCTTTGGAGAAATGTTCTGACGGTCGTGACAGTGGAGAACGACTATCTCCGTGGCGCAATTGGCTAGCGCGATCGGCTGTTAACCAAAAGGTTGGAGGTTCGAGCCCTCCCGAGAGCGGTGTTTCTGTTTTTTTCTTCGCGCTGATAGCTTTGGAGAAATGTTCTGAGGGTGGTGAGAGTGGAACACGACTACCTCCGTGACGCAATTGGCTAGCGCGTTCGGCTGTTAACCAAAAGGTTGGGGGTTCGAGCCCTCCGGAGAGCGGTGTGGCTCTTTTTTTCTTTGCGCTGATAGCTTTGTAGAAATGTTCTGACGGTGGTGGGAGTGGAGCACGAATATATCCGCGGCGCAATTGACTAGCGCGTTCGGCTGTGAAACAAAACGTTGGAGGTTCGAGCCCTCCCGAGAGCGGTGTGTCTCTTTTTTTTTCTTTGCGCTGATTGCTTTGGAGAAACGTTCTGAAGGTGGTGAGAGTGAAACACGACTATCTCCGTGACGCAATTGGCTAGCGCGTTCGGCTGTTAACCAAAAGTTTGGAGGTTCGAGCCCTCAGGAGAGCGGTGTGTCTCTTTTTTTCTTTGCGCTGATAGCTTTGGAGAAATGTTCTGACGGTGGTGAGAGTTGAGAACGACTATCTCCGTGGCGCAATTGGCTAGCGCGATCGGCTGTTAACCAAAAGGTTGGAGGTTCGAGCCCTCCCGAGAGCGGTGTGTCTGTTTTTTTTCGCGCTGATAGCTTTGGAGAAGTGTTCTGAGGGTAGTGAGAGTGGAACACGACTATCTCCGTGACGCAATTGGCTAGCGCGTTCGGCTGTTAACCAAAAGGTTGGGGGTTCCAGCCCTACGGAGAGCGGTGTGGCTCTTTTTTTCTTTGCGCTGATAGCTTTGTAGAAATGTTCTGACGGTGGTGGGAGTGGAGCACGAATATATCCGTGGCGCAATTGTGTAGCGCGTTCGGCTGTGAAACAAAACGTTGGAGGTTTGAGCCCTCCCGAGAGCGGTGTGTCTCTTTTTTTTCTTTGCGCTGATAGCTTTGGAGAAACGTTCTGAGGGCGGTGAGAGTGGAACACGACTATTTCCGTGACGCAATTGGCTAGCGCGTTCGGCTGTTAACCAAAAGGTTGGAGGATCGAGCCCTCCAGAGAGCGGTGTGTCTCTTTTTTTGCTTGCGCTGATAGCTTTTGAGGAATGTCCTGACGGTGGTGAGAGTGGAGCACGACTGTTTCCGCGGCAGAACTGGCTAGAGCGATCAACTGTTAACTGAAAGGTTGGAGGTTCCAGACCTTCCAGGGCAGTGTGTCGCTTTTTCTCTTTGCGCTGATAGCTTTGTAGAAATTTTCTGATGGTGGTGAAAGTGGAGCACGAATATCTCCGTGGCGTCATTGGCTAGCACGTTCAGCTGTGAACCAAAACGTTGGAGGTTCGAGCCCTCCCACGAGTTGTGTGTTGCTTTTTTTTGCGCTGATAGACTTGGAGAAATATTCTGAGGGTGGTGAGAGTGGAACACGACTATCTCCGTGACGCAATTGCCTAGCGCGTTCGGCTGTTAACCAAGAGTTTGGAGGTTCGAGCCCTCAGGAGAGCGGTGTGTCTCTTTTTTTTCTTTGCGCTGATAGCTTTGGAGAAATGTTCTGACGGTGGTGAGAGTGGAGCACGACTGTCTACGTGGCGCGATTGGCTAGCACGATCGGCTGTTAACCAAGAGGTTGGAGGTTCGAGCCCTGCCATGAGTGGTGTATCGCTTTTTTTTCTTTGTGCTGCTACCTTCGGAGAAATTATGTGACCATGGTGAGAGTGGAGCACGACTGTCTCCGTGACGCATTTGGCTAGCGCGTTCGGCTGTTAACGAAAAGGTTGGAGGTTCGAGCCCTCTCATGAGCGGTGTATCGCTTTCTTTGCGTTGATAGCTTTCGAGGAGTGTTCTGATGGGGGTGAGAGTGGAGCACGACTGTTTCCGTGGCGCAATTGGCTAGCGCGATTAACTGTTAACCAAAAGGTTGGAGGTTCGAGCCCTCCCGGGAGCAGTGTGTCGCTCTTTTTCTTTGCGCTGATAGCTTTGGAGAATTGTTCTCACGGTGGTGAGAGTAGAGCACGTTTATCTCCTTGGCGCAATTGGCTAGCGCATTCAGCTGTTAACCAAAACCCCGAGAGCGGTGTGTCTCTATTTTCCTTGCACTGACAGCTACGAAGAAATGTTCTGACGGTGGTGAGAGTGGAGAACGACTATCTCCGTGGCGCAATTGGCTAGCGCGATCGGCTGTTAACCAAAAGGTTGGAGGTTCGAGCCCTCCCGAGAGCGGTGTGTCTGTTTTTTTCTTCGCGCTGATAGCTTTGGAGAAATGTTCTGAGGGTGGTGAGAGTGGAACACGACTATCTTCGTGACGCAATTGGCTGGCGCGTTAGGCTGTTAACCAAAAGGTTGGGGGTTCGAGCCCTCCGGAGAGTGGTGTGGCTCTTTTTTTCTTTGCGCTGATAGCTTTGTAGAAATGTTCTGACGGTGGTAGGAGTGGAGCACGAATATATCCGTGGCGCAATTGCCTAGCGCGTTCGGCTGTGAAACAAAACGTTGGAGGTTTGAGCCCTCCCGAGAGCGGTGTGTCTCTTTTTTTTCTTTGCGCTGATAGCTTTGGAGAAATGTTCTGACGGTAGTGAGAGTAGACCACGACTGTCTACGTGGCGCGATTGGCTAGCACGATCGGCTGTTAACCAAGAGGTTGGAGGTTCGAGCCCTGCCATGAGTGGTGTGTCGCTTTTTTCTTCGCGCTTATAGCTTTGGAGAAATGTTCTGACGGTGGTGAGAGTTGAGAACGACTATCTCCGTGGCGCAATTGGCTAGCGCGATCGGCTGTTAACCAAAAGGTTGGAGGTTCGAGCCCTCGCGAGAGCGGTGTGTCTGTTTTTTTCTTCGCGCTGATAGCTTTGGAGAAATGTTCTGAGGGTGGTGAGAGTGGAACACGACTATCTCCGTGACGCAATTGGCAAGCGCGTTCGGCTGTTAACCAAAAGGTTGGAGGTTCGAGCCCTCCAGAGAGCGGTGTGTCTCTTTTTTTTCTTTGCGCTGAAAGCTTTGGAGGAATGTCCTGACGGTGGTGAGAGTGGAGCACGACTGTTTCCGTGGCAGAACTGCCTAGCGCGATCAACTGTTAACTGAAGGTTGGAGGTTCGAGCCCTCCCAGGGCAGTGTGTCGCTTTTTTTCTTTGCGCTGATAGCTTTGTAGAAATGTTCTGACGGTGGTGAAAGTGGAGCACGAATATCTCCGTGGTGCAATTGGCTAGCACGTTCGGCTGTTAAACAAAACGTTGAAGGTTCGAGCCCTCCCGAGAGCGGTGTGTCTCTTTTTTTTATTCGCACTGATAGCTTTGGAGAAATGTTCTGAGGGTGGTGAGAGTGGAACACGACTATCTCCGTGACGCAATTGCCTGGCGCGTTCGACTGTTAACCAAAAGTTTGGAGGTTCGAGCCCTCAGGAGAGCGGTGTGTCTCTTTTTTTCTTTGCGCTGATAGCTTTGTAGAAATGTTCTGACGGTGGTGGGAGTGGAGCACGAATATCTCCGAGGCGCAATTGGCTAGCGCGTTCGGCTGTCAACCAAAACGTTGGAGGTTCGAGCCCTCCCGAGAGCGATGTGTCTCTTTTTTTTCTTTGCGTTGATAGCTTTGGAAAAACGTTCTGAGGGTGGTGAGAGTGGAAGACGACTATCTCCGTGGAAGAATTGGCTAGCGCGATCAACTGTTAACTGAAAGGTTGGAGTTTCGAGCCCTCCCGGGAGCAATGTGTCGCTCTTTTTCTTTACGCTGATAGCTTTGGAGAAATGTTCAGACGGTAATGAGAGTAGACGACGACTGTCTACGTGGCGCGATTGGCTAGCACGATCGGCTGTTAACCAAGAGGTTGGAGGTTCGAGCCCTGCCATGAGTTGTGTGTCGCTTTTTTGTCTTTGTGCTGCTACCTTCGGAGAAATATTCTGACCATGGTGAGAGTGGAGCACGACTGTCTTCGTGACGCATTTGGCTAGCGCGTTCGGCTGTTAACGAAAAGGTTGGAGGTTCGAGCCCTCTCATGAGCGGTGTATCGCTTTCTTTGAGTTGATAGCTTTCGAGGAGTGTTCTGATGGGGGTGAGAGTGGAGCACGACTGTTTCCGTGGCGCAATTGGCTAGCGCGATCAACTGTTAACCAAAAGGTTGGAGGTTCGAGCCCTCCCGGGAGCAGTGTGTCGCTCTTTTTCTTTGCGCTGATAGCTTTGGAGAATTGTTCTGACCATGGTGAGAGATGAGCACGACTATCTCTTTGGTGCAATTGGCTAGCGCGTTCAGCTGTTAACCAAATGTTTGGAGGTTCGAGCCTTCCGAGAGCGGTGTGTCTCTTTTTTTCTTTGCGCTGATAGCTTTGTAGAAATGTTCTGAGGGTGGTGAGAGTGGAACACGACTATCTCCGTGACGCAATTGGCTAGCGCGTTCGGCTGTTAACCAAAAGTTTGGAGGTTTGAGCCCTCTGGAGAGCAGTGTGTCTCTTTTTTTTCTTTGCGCTGATAGCTTTGGAGGAATGTTCTGACGGTGGTGAGAGTGGAGCACGACTGTTTCCGTGGCAGAATTGGCTAGAGCGATAAGCTGTTAACCAAAAGGTTGGAGGTTCGAGCCCTCCCATGAGTGGTGTGTTCCTTTTTTTCTTCGCGCTTATAGCTTTGGAGAAATGTTCTGACGGTGGTGAGAGTGGAGAACGACTATCTCCGTGGCGCAATTGGCTAGCGCGATCGGCTGTTAACCAAAAGGTTGGAGGTTCGAGCCCTCCCGAGAGCGGTGTGTCTGTTTTTTTTTCGCGCTGATAGCTTTGTAGAAATGTTCTGACGGTGGTGGGAGTGGAGCACGAATATATCCGTGGCGCAATTGTGTAGCGCGTTCGGCTGTGAAACAAAACGTTGGAGGTTTGAGCCCTCCCGAGAGCGGTGTGTCTCTTTTTTTTCTTTGCGCTGATAGCTTTGGAGAAACGTTCTGAGGGCGGTGAGAGTGGAACACGACTATTTCCGTGACGCAATTGGCTAGCGCGTTCGGCTGTTAACCAAAAGGTTGGAGGTTCGAGCCCTCCAGAGAGCGGTGTGTCTCTTTTTTTGCTTGCGCTGATAGCTTTTGAGGAATGTCCTGACGGTGGTGAGAGTGGAGCACGACTGTTTCCGCGGCAGAACTGGCTAGAGCGATCAACTGTTAACTGAAAGGTTGGAGGTTCCAGACCTCCCAGGGCAGTGTGTCGCTTTTTGTCTTTGCGCTGATAGCTTTGTAGAAATTTTCTGACGGTGGTGAAAGTGGAGCACGAATATCTCCGTGGCGTCATTGGCTAGCACGTTCAGCTGTGAACCAAAACGTTGGAGGTTCGAGCCCTCCCACGAGCTGTGTGTTGCTTTTTTTTGCGCTGATAGACTTGGAGAAATATTCTGAGGGTGGTGAGAGTGGAACACGACTATCTCCGTGACGCAATTGCCTAGCACGTTCGGCTGTTAACCAAGAGTTTGGAGGTTCGAGCCCTCAGGAGAGCGGTGTGTCTCTTTTTTTTCTTTGCGCTGATAGCTTTGGAGAAATGTTCTGATGGTGGTGAGAGTGGAGCACGACTGTTTTCGTGGAAGAATTGGCTAGCGCGATCAACTGTTAACTGAAAGGTTCGAGGTTCGAGCCCTCCCGAGAGCAGTGTGTCACTCTTTTTCTTTGCGCTGATAGCTTTGGAGAAATGTTCTGACGGTAATGAGAGTAGACCACGACTGTCTACGTGGCGCGATTGGCTAGCACGATCGGCTGTTAACCAAGAGGTTGGAGGTTCGAGCCCTGCCATGAGTGGTGTATCGCTTTTTTTTCTTTGTGCTGCTACCTTCGGAGAAATTATGTGACCATGGTGAGAGTGGAGCACGACTGTCTCCGTGACGCATTTGGCTAGCGCGTTCGGCTGTTAACGAAAAGGTTGGAGGTTCGAGCCCTCTCATGAGCGGTGTATCGCTTTCTTTGCGTTGATAGCTTTCGAGGAGTGTTCTGACGGTGGTGAGAGTGGAGAACGACTATCTCCGTGGCGCAATTGGCTAGCGCGATCGGCTGTTAACCAAAAGGTTGGAGGTTCGAGCCCTCCCGAGAGCGGTGTGTCTGTTTTTTTTTCGCGCTGATAGCTTTGGAGAAGTGTTCTGAGGGTAGTGAGAGTGGAACACGATTATCTCCGTGACGCAATTGGCTAGCGCGTTCGGCTGTTAACCAAAAGGTTGGGGGTTCGAGCCCTCCGGAGAGCGGTGTGGCTCTTTTTTTCTTTGCGCTGATAGCTTTGTAGAAATGTTCTGTTGGTGGTGGGAGTGGAGCACGAATATATCCGTGGTGCAATTGTGTAGCGCGTTCGGCTGTGAAACAAAACGTTGGAGGTTTGAGCCCTCCCGAGAGCGGTGTGTCTCTTTTTTTTCTTTGCGCTGATAGCTTTGGAGAAACGTTCTGAGGGCGGTGAGAGTGGAACACGACTATTTCCGTGACGCAATTGGCTAGCGCGTTCGGCTGTTAACCAAAAGGTTGGAGGTTCGAGCCCTCCAGAGAGCGGTGTGTCTCTTTTTTTGCTTGTGCTGATAGCTTTTGAGGAATGTCCTGACGGTGGTGAGAGTGGAGCACGACTGTTTCCGCGGCAGAACTGGCTAGAGCGATCAACTGTTAACTGAAAGGTTGGAGGTTCCAGACCTCCCAGGGCAGTGTGTCGCTTTTTTTCTTTGCGCTGATAGCTTTGAAGAAATTTTCTGACGGTGGTGAAAGTGGAGCACGAATATCTCCGTGGCGTCATTGGCTAGCACGTTCAGCTGTGCACCAAAACGTTGGAGGTTCGAGCCCTCCCACGAGGTGTGTGTTGCTTTTTTTCTTTGCGCTGATAGACTTGGAGAAATATTCTGAGGGTGGTGAGAGTGGAACACGACTATCTCCATGACGCAATTGCCTAGCGCGTTCGGCTGTTAACCAAAAGTTTGGAGGTTCGAGCCCTCAGAAGAGCGGTGTGTCTCTTTTTTTTCTTTGCGCTGATAGCTTTGGAGAAATGTTCTGACGGTGGTGAGGGTGGAGCACGACTGTTTCGGTGGAAGAATTGGCTAGCGCGATCAACTGTTAACTGAAAGGTTCGAGGTTCGAGCCCTCCCGAGAGCAGTGTGTCACTCTTTTTCTTTGCGCTGATAGCTTTGGAGAAATGTTCTGACGGTAATGAGAGTAGACCACGACTGTCGACGTGGCGCGATTGGCTATCACGATCGGCTGTTAACCAAGAGGTTGGAGGTTCGAGCCCTGCCATGAGTGGTGTATCGCTTTTTTTTCTTTGTGCTGCTACCTTCGGAGAAATAATCTGACCATGGTGAGAGTGGAGCACGACTGTCTCCGTGACGCATTTGGCTAGCGCGTTCGGCTGTTAACGAAAAGGTTGGAGGTTCGAGCCCTCCCATGAGCGGTGTATCGCTTTCTTTGCGTTGATAGCTTCCGAGGAGTGTTCTGATGGGGGTGAGAGTGGAGCACGACTGTTTCCGTGGCGCAATTGGCTAGCGCGATTAACTGTTAACCAAAAGGTTGGAGGTTCGAGCCCTCCCGGGAGCAGTGTGTCGCTCTTTTTCTTTGCGCTGATAGCTTTGGAGAATTGTTCTCACGGTGGTGAGAGTAGAGCACGTTTATCTCCTTGGCGCAATTGGCTAGCGCATTCAGCTGTTAACCAAAAGGTTGGAGGTTCGAGCCCTCCCGAGAGCGGTGTGACTCATTTTTTTGCACTGACAGCTATGAAGAAATGTTCTGACGGTGGTGAGAGTAGAGCACGACTTTCTACGTGGCGCATTTGGCTAGCACGATCCGCTGTTAACCAAACGTTTGGAGGTTCAAGCCCTGCCATGAGTGGTGTGTCGCTTTTTTTTCGTTGCGCTGATACCTTTGGAGAAATGTTCTGACCATGGTGAGAGTGGAGCATGAGTGTCTCCGTGACGCAATTGGCTAGCGCGATCGGCTGTTAACCGAAAGGTTGGAGGTTCGAGCCCTCCCGGGAACAGTGTGTCGTTTTTTTTTATTTGCGCTGATAGCTTTGGAGAAATGTTCTGACCCCTGTGAGAGATGAGCACGACTGTCTCCGTGGCACAATTGGCTAGCGCGATCAGCTGTTAACCCAAAGGCTGGAGTTTCGAGCCCTCCCGGGAGCAATGTGTCGCTCTTTTTCTTTACGCTGATAGCTTTGGAGAAATGTTCAGACGGTAATGAGAGTAGACGACGACTGTCTACGTGGCGCGATTGGCTAGCACGATCGGCTGTTAACCAAGAGGTTGGAGGTTCGAGCCCTGCCATGAGTTGTGTGTCGCTTTTTTGTCTTTGTGCTGCTACCTTCGGAGAAATATTCTGACCATGGTGAGAGTGGAGCACGACTGTCTTCGTGACGCATTTGGCTAGCGCGTTCGGCTGTTAACGAAAAGGTTGGAGGTTCGAGCCCTCTCATGAGCGGTGTATCGCTTTCTTTGAGTTGATAGCTTTCGAGGAGTGTTCTGATGGGGGTGAGAGTGGAGCACGACTGTTTCCGTGGCGCAATTGGCTAGCGCGATCAACTGTTAACCAAAAGGTTGGAGGTTCGAGCCCTCCCGGGAGCAGTGTGTCGCTCTTTTTCTTTGCGCTGATAGCTTTGGAGAATTGTTCTGACCATGGTGAGAGATGAGCACGACTATCTCTTTGGTGCAATTGGCTAGCGCGTTCAGCTGTTAACCAAATGTTTGGAGGTTCGAGCCTTCCGAGAGCGGTGTGTCTCTTTTTTTCTTTGCGCTGATAGCTTTGTAGAAATGTTCTGAGGGTGGTGAGAGTGGAACACGACTATCTCCGTGACGCAATTGGCTAGCGCGTTCGGCTGTTAACCAAAAGTTTGGAGGTTTGAGCCCTCTGGAGAGCAGTGTGTCTCTTTTTTTTCTTTGCGCTGATAGCTTTGGAGGAATGTTCTGACGGTGGTGAGAGTGGAGCACGACTGTTTCCGTGGCAGAATTGGCTAGAGCGATAAGCTGTTAACCAAAAGGTTGGAGGTTCGAGCCCTCCCATGAGTGGTGTGTTCCTTTTTTTCTTCGCGCTTATAGCTTTGGAGAAATGTTCTGACGGTGGTGAGAGTGGAGAACGACTATCTCCGTGGCGCAATTGGCTAGCGCGATCGGCTGTTAACCAAAAGGTTGGAGGTTCGAGCCCTCCCGAGAGCGGTGTGTCTGTTTTTTTTTCGCGCTGATAGCTTTGTAGAAATGTTCTGACGGTGGTGGGAGTGGAGCACGAATATATCCGTGGCGCAATTGTGTAGCGCGTTCGGCTGTGAAACAAAACGTTGGAGGTTTGAGCCCTCCCGAGAGCGGTGTGTCTCTTTTTTTTCTTTGCGCTGATAGCTTTGGAGAAACGTTCTGAGGGCGGTGAGAGTGGAACACGACTATTTCCGTGACGCAATTGGCTAGCGCGTTCGGCTGTTAACCAAAAGGTTGGAGGTTCGAGCCCTCCAGAGAGCGGTGTGTCTCTTTTTTTGCTTGCGCTGATAGCTTTTGAGGAATGTCCTGACGGTGGTGAGAGTGGAGCACGACTGTTTCCGCGGCAGAACTGGCTAGAGCGATCAACTGTTAACTGAAAGGTTGGAGGTTCCAGACCTCCCAGGGCAGTGTGTCGCTTTTTGTCTTTGCGCTGATAGCTTTGTAGAAATTTTCTGACGGTGGTGAAAGTGGAGCACGAATATCTCCGTGGCGTCATTGGCTAGCACGTTCAGCTGTGAACCAAAACGTTGGAGGTTCGAGCCCTCCCACGAGCTGTGTGTTGCTTTTTTTTGCGCTGATAGACTTGGAGAAATATTCTGAGGGTGGTGAGAGTGGAACACGACTATCTCCGTGACGCAATTGCCTAGCACGTTCGGCTGTTAACCAAGAGTTTGGAGGTTCGAGCCCTCAGGAGAGCGGTGTGTCTCTTTTTTTTTCTTTGCGCTGATAGCTTTGGAGAAATGTTCTGATGGTGGTGAGAGTGGAGCACGACTGTTTTCGTGGAAGAATTGGCTAGCGCGATCAACTGTTAACTGAAAGGTTCGAGGTTCGAGCCCTCCCGAGAGCAGTGTGTCACTCTTTTTCTTTGCGCTGATAGCTTTGGAGAAATGTTCTGACGGTAATGAGAGTAGACCACGACTGTCTACGTGGCGCGATTGGCTAGCACGATCGGCTGTTAACCAAGAGGTTGGAGGTTCGAGCCCTGCCATGAGTGGTGTATCGCTTTTTTTTCTTTGTGCTGCTACCTTCGGAGAAATTATGTGACCATGGTGAGAGTGGAGCACGACTGTCTCCGTGACGCATTTGGCTAGCGCGTTCGGCTGTTAACGAAAAGGTTGGAGGTTCGAGCCCTCTCATGAGCGGTGTATCGCTTTCTTTGCGTTGATAGCTTTCGAGGAGTGTTCTGACGGTGGTGAGAGTGGAGAACGACTATCTCCGTGGCGCAATTGGCTAGCGCGATCGGCTGTTAACCAAAAGGTTGGAGGTTCGAGCCCTCCCGAGAGCGGTGTGTCTGTTTTTTTTTCGCGCTGATAGCTTTGGAGAAGTGTTCTGAGGGTAGTGAGAGTGGAACACGATTATCTCCGTGACGCAATTGGCTAGCGCGTTCGGCTGTTAACCAAAAGGTTGGGGGTTCGAGCCCTCCGGAGAGCGGTGTGGCTCTTTTTTTCTTTGCGCTGATAGCTTTGTAGAAATGTTCTGTTGGTGGTGGGAGTGGAGCACGAATATATCCGTGGTGCAATTGTGTAGCGCGTTCGGCTGTGAAACAAAACGTTGGAGGTTTGAGCCCTCCCGAGAGCGGTGTGTCTCTTTTTTTTCTTTGCGCTGATAGCTTTGGAGAAACGTTCTGAGGGCGGTGAGAGTGGAACACGACTATTTCCGTGACGCAATTGGCTAGCGCGTTCGGCTGTTAACCAAAAGGTTGGAGGTTCGAGCCCTCCAGAGAGCGGTGTGTCTCTTTTTTTGCTTGTGCTGATAGCTTTTGAGGAATGTCCTGACGGTGGTGAGAGTGGAGCACGACTGTTTCCGCGGCAGAACTGGCTAGAGCGATCAACTGTTAACTGAAAGGTTGGAGGTTCCAGACCTCCCAGGGCAGTGTGTCGCTTTTTTTCTTTGCGCTGATAGCTTTGAAGAAATTTTCTGACGGTGGTGAAAGTGGAGCACGAATATCTCCGTGGCGTCATTGGCTAGCACGTTCAGCTGTGCACCAAAACGTTGGAGGTTCGAGCCCTCCCACGAGGTGTGTGTTGCTTTTTTTCTTTGCGCTGATAGACTTGGAGAAATATTCTGAGGGTGGTGAGAGTGGAACACGACTATCTCCATGACGCAATTGCCTAGCGCGTTCGGCTGTTAACCAAAAGTTTGGAGGTTCGAGCCCTCAGAAGAGCGGTGTGTCTCTTTTTTTTCTTTGCGCTGATAGCTTTGGAGAAATGTTCTGACGGTGGTGAGGGTGGAGCACGACTGTTTCGGTGGAAGAATTGGCTAGCGCGATCAACTGTTAACTGAAAGGTTCGAGGTTCGAGCCCTCCCGAGAGCAGTGTGTCACTCTTTTTCTTTGCGCTGATAGCTTTGGAGAAATGTTCTGACGGTAATGAGAGTAGACCACGACTGTCGACGTGGCGCGATTGGCTATCACGATCGGCTGTTAACCAAGAGGTTGGAGGTTCGAGCCCTGCCATGAGTGGTGTATCGCTTTTTTTTCTTTGTGCTGCTACCTTCGGAGAAATAATCTGACCATGGTGAGAGTGGAGCACGACTGTCTCCGTGACGCATTTGGCTAGCGCGTTCGGCTGTTAACGAAAAGGTTGGAGGTTCGAGCCCTCCCATGAGCGGTGTATCGCTTTCTTTGCGTTGATAGCTTCCGAGGAGTGTTCTGATGGGGGTGAGAGTGGAGCACGACTGTTTCCGTGGCGCAATTGGCTAGCGCGATTAACTGTTAACCAAAAGGTTGGAGGTTCGAGCCCTCCCGGGAGCAGTGTGTCGCTCTTTTTCTTTGCGCTGATAGCTTTGGAGAATTGTTCTCACGGTGGTGAGAGTAGAGCACGTTTATCTCCTTGGCGCAATTGGCTAGCGCATTCAGCTGTTAACCAAAAGGTTGGAGGTTCGAGCCCTCCCGAGAGCGGTGTGACTCATTTTTTTGCACTGACAGCTATGAAGAAATGTTCTGACGGTGGTGAGAGTAGAGCACGACTTTCTACGTGGCGCATTTGGCTAGCACGATCCGCTGTTAACCAAACGTTTGGAGGTTCAAGCCCTGCCATGAGTGGTGTGTCGCTTTTTTTTCGTTGCGCTGATACCTTTGGAGAAATGTTCTGACCATGGTGAGAGTGGAGCATGAGTGTCTCCGTGACGCAATTGGCTAGCGCGATCGGCTGTTAACCGAAAGGTTGGAGGTTCGAGCCCTCCCGGGAACAGTGTGTCGTTTTTTTTTATTTGCGCTGATAGCTTTGGAGAAATGTTCTGACCCCTGTGAGAGATGAGCACGACTGTCTCCGTGGCACAATTGGCTAGCGCGATCAGCTGTTAACCCAAAGGCTGGAGGTTCGAGCCCTCCCATGAGTGGTGTGTTGCTTTTTTCTTCGCGCTGATAGCTTTAGAGAAATGTTCTGATGGTGGTGAGAGTGGAGCACGACTATCTCCGTGGCGCAATCGGCTAGCGCGATCAGCTGTCAACCAAAAGGTTGCAGGTTCGAGCCCTCAGGAGAACGGTGTGTCTCTTTTTTCTTTGCGCTGATAGCTTTGGAGAAATGTTCTGACGGTGGTGAGAGTGGAGCACGACTGTTTCCGTGGAAAAATTGGCTAGCGCGATCAGCTGTTAACTGAAAGGTTGGAGGTTCGAGCCCTCCCGGGAACAGTGTGTCACTTTTTTCCTTTGCGCTGATAGCTTTGGAGAAATGTTCTGACGGTGGTGAGAGTAGAGCACGACTATCTCTTTGGCGCAATTGGCTAGCGCGTTCAGCTGTTAACCAAAAGGTTGGAGGTTCGAGCCCTCCCGAGAGCGGTGTGTCTCTTTTTTTCTTTTGCGCTGATAGCTTTGTAGAAATGTTCTGACGGTGGTGGGAGTGGAGCACGAATATCTCCGTGACGCAATTGGCTAGCGCGTTCGGCTCTTAACCAAAAGTTTGGAGGTTTGAGCCCTCTGGAGAGCAGTGTGTCTCTTTTTTTTCTTTGCGCTGATAGCTTTGGAGAAACGTTCTGAGGGTGGTGAGAGTGGAACACGACTATCTCCGTGACGCAATTGGCTAGCCCGTTCGGCTGTTAACCAAAAGGTTGGAGGTTGGAGCTCTCGAGAGAGCGGTGTGTCTCTTTTTTTCTTTGCGCTGATAGCTTTGGAGGAATGTCCTGACGGTGGTGAGAGTGGAGCACGACTGTTTCCGTGGCAGAACTGGCTAGCGTGATCAATTGTTAACTGAAAGGTTGGAGGTTCGAGCCCTCCAAGGGCAGTGTGTCGCTTTTTTTCTTTGCGCTGATAGCTTTGTAGAAATGTTCTGACGGTGGTGAAAGTGGAGCACGAATATCTCCTTGGCGCCATTGGCTAGCACGTTCGGCTGTGAACCAAAACGTTGGAGGTTCGAGGCCTCCCATGAGCTCTGTGTTGCTTTTTTTCTTTGCGCTGATAGATTTGGAGAAATGTTCTGACGGTGGTGAAAGTGGAGCACGAATATCTCCGTGGCGCCATTGGCTAGCACGTTCGGCTGTTAACCAAAAGGTTGGAGGTTCGAGCCCTCCCGGGAGCAGTGTCGCTCTTTTTCTTTGCGCTGATAGCTTTGGAGAATTGTTCTCACGGTGGTGAGAGTAGAGCACGTTTATCTCCTTGGCGCAATTGGCTAGCGCATTCAGCTGTTAACCAAAAGGTTGGAGGTTCGAGCCCTCCCGAGAGCGGTGTGTCTCTTTTTTCTTTGCACTGACAGCTATGAAGAATTGTTTTGACGGTGGTGAGAGTAGATAACGACTGTCTACGTGGCACATTTGGCTAGCACGATCGGCTGTTAACCAAACGTTTGGAGGTTCAAGCCCTGCCATGAGTGGTGTGTCGCTTTTTTTTCTTTGCGCTGATACCTTTGGAGAAATGTTCTGACCATGGTGAGAGGGGAGCATGAGTGTCTCCGTGACGCAATTGGCTAGCGCGATCGGCTGTTAACCGAAAGGTTGGAGGTTCGAGCCCTCCCGGGAACAGTGTGTCGTTTTTTATTTGCGCTGATAGCTTTGGAGAAATGTTCTGACCGTGGTGAGAGATGAGCACGACTGTCTCCGTGGCACATTTGGCTAGCGCGATCAGCTGTTAACCCAAAGGCTGGAGGTTCGAGCCCTCCCATGAGTGGTGTGTTGTTTTTTTCTTCGCGCTGATAGCTTTAGAGAAATGTTCTGATGGTGGTGAGAGTGGAGCACGACCATCTCCGTGGCGCAATCGGCTAGCGCGATCGGCTGTCAACCAAAAGGTTGCAGGTTCGAGCCCTCCCGAGAGTGGTGTGTCTCTTTTTTCTTTGCGCTGAAAGCTATGAAGAAATGTTCTGACGGTGGTGAGAGTGGAACACGACAATCTACGTGACGCAATTGCCTAGCGCGTTCGGCTCTTAGCAAAAGTTTGGAGGTTCGAGCCCTCAGGAGAACGGTGTGTCTCTTTTTTCTTTGCGCTGATAGCTTTGGAGAAGTGTTCTGACGGTGGTGAGAGTGGAGCACGACTGTTTCCGTGGAAGAATTGGCTAGCGCGATCAACTGTTAACTGAAAGGTTGGAGGTTCGAGCCCTCCCGGGAACAGTGTGTCACTTTTTTCCTTTGCGCTGATAGCTTTGGAGAAATGTTCTGACGGTGGTGGGAGTGGAGCACGAATATCTCCGTGACGCATTTGGCTAGCGCGTTCGGCTCTTAACCAAAAGTTTGGAGGTTTGAGCCCTCTGGAGAGCAGTGTGTCTCTTTTTTTTTCTTTGCGCTAATAGCTTTGGAAAAATGTTGTGACGGTGGTGAAAGTGGAGCACGAATATCTCCGTGGCGCCATTGGCTAGCACGTTCGGCTGTGAACCAAAACGTTGGAGGTTCGAGCCCTCCCATGAGCTGTGTGTTGCTTTTTTTCTTTGCGCTGATAGATTTGGAGAAATGTTCTGATGGTGGTGAGAGTTGAGCACGAATATCTCCGTGGTTCAATTGGCTAGCACGTTCGGCTGTTAAACAAAACGTTGAAGGTTCGAGCCCTCCGGAGAGCGGTGTGTCTCTTTTTTTTATTCGCACTGATAGCTTTGGAGAAATGTTCTGAGGGTGGTGAGAGTGGAACACGACTATCTCCGTGACGCAATTGGCTAGCGCGTTCAGCTGTTAACCAAAAGGTTGGAGGTTCGAGACCTCCAGAGAGCGGTGTGTCTCTTTTTTTTCTTGCACTGATAGCTTTGGAGGAATGTTCTGACGGTGGTGAGAGTGGAGCACGACTATCGGTGGGGCGCCATTGGCTAGCACGTTCGGCTGTGAACCAAAACGTTGGAGGTTCGAGCCCTCCCATGAGCTCTGTGTTGCTTTTTTTCTTTGCGCTGATAGATTTGGAGAAATGTTCTGACGGTGGTGAAAGTGGAGCACGAATATCTCCGTGGCGCCATTGGCTAGCACGTTCGGCTGTTAACCAAAAGGTTGGAGGTTCGAGCCCTCCCGGGAGCAGTGTGTCGCTCTTTTTCTTTGCGCTGATAGCTTTGGAGAATTGTTCTTCCGGTGGTGAGAGTAGAGCACGTTTATCTCCTTGGCGCAATTGGCTAGCGCATTCAGCTGTTAACCAAAAGGTTGGAGGTTCGAGCCCTCCCGAGAGCGGCTTGTCTCTTTTTTCTTTGCACTGACAGCTATGAAGAAATGTTCTGACGGTGGTGAGAGTAGATAACGACTGTCTACGTGGCATATTTGGCTAGCACGATCGGCTGTTAACCAAACGTTTGGAGGTTCAAGCCCTGCCATGAGTGGTGTGTCGCTTTTTTTTCTTTGCGCTGATACCTTTGGAGAAATGTTCTGACCATGGTGAGAGTGGAGCATGAGTGTCTCCGTGACGCAATTGGCTAGCGCGATCGGCTGTTAACCGAAAGGTTGGAGGTTCGAGCCCTCCCGGGAACAGTGTGTCGTTTTTTATTTGCGCTGATAGCTTCGGAGAAATGTTCTGACCGTGGTGAGAGATGAGCACGACTGTCTCCGTGGCACATTTGGCTAGCGCGATCAGCTGTTAACCCAAAGGCTGGAGGTTCGAGCCCTCCCATGAGTGGTGTGTTGTTTTTTTCTTCGCGCTGATAGCTTTAGAGAAATGTTCTGATGGTGGTGAGAGTGGAGCACGACCATCTCCGTGGCGCAATCGGCTAGCGCGATCGGCTGTCAACCAAAAGGTTGCAGGTTCGAGCCCACCCGAGAGCGGTGTGTCTCTTTTTTCTTTGCGCTGATAGCTTTGGAGAAATGTTCTGACGGTGGTGGGAGTGGAGCACGAATATCTCCGTGACGCATTTGGCTAGCGCGTTCGGCTCTTAACCAAAAGTTTGGAGGTTTGAGCCCACTGGAGAGCAGTGTGTCTCTTTTTTTTCTTTGCGCTGATAGCTTTGGAAAAATGTTCTGACGGTGGTGAAAGTGGAGCACGAATATCTCCGTGGCGCCATTGGCTAGCACGTTCGGCTGTGAACCAAAACGTTGGAGGTTCGAGCCCTCCCATGAGCTGTGTGTTGCTTTTTTTCTTTGCGCTGATAGATTTGGAGAAATGTTCTGATGGTGGTGAGAGTTGAGCACGAATATCTCCGTGGTGCAATTGGCTAGCACGTTCGGCTGTTAAACAAAACGTTGAAGGTTCGAGCCCTCCGGAGAGCAGTGTGTCTCTTTTTTTTATTCGCACTGATAGCTTTGGAGAAATGTTCTGACGGTGGTGGGAGTGGAGCACGAATATCTCCGTGGCGCAATTTGCTAACGCGTTCGGCTGTCAACCAAAACGTTGGAGGTTCGAGCCCTCCCGAGAGCGGTGTGTTTCTTTTTTTTCTTTGCGCTGATAGCTTTGGAGAAACGTTCTGAGGGTGGTGAAAGTGGAACACGACTATCTCCTTGACGCAATTCGCTAGCGCGATCAACTGCTAACTGAAATGTTGGAGGTTCGAGCCCTCCTGGGAGCAGTGTGTCGCTTTTTTTCTTTGCGCTGATAGCTTTGTAGAAATGTTCTGACGGTGGTGAGAGTGGAGCACGAATATCTCCGTAGTGCAATTGGCTAGAGCGTTCGGCTGTTAAACAAAACGTTGGAGGTTCGAGCCCTCCCGAGAGCAGTGTGTCTCTTTTTTTTATTCGCACTGATAGCTTTGGAGAAATGTTGTGAGGGTAGTGAGAGTGGAACACGACTATCTCCGTGACGCAATTGGCTAGCGCGTTCGGCTGTTAACCAAAAGGTTGGAGGTTCGAGTCCTCCAAGAGTGGTGTGTCTCTGTTTTTCCTTGCGCTGATAGCTTTAGATGAATGTGCTGACGGTTGTGAGAGTGGAGCACGACTGTCTCCGTGGCGCAATTGGCTAGCGCGATCGGCTGTTAACCGAACGTTTGGAGGTTCGAACTCTCCCGGGAGCGGTGTGTCGCTTTTTTTCTTTGCTCTGATACCTTTGAGGAATGTTATGGCCGTGGTGAGAATAGAGCACGACTATCTCCGGGGCGCAATTGGCTAGCGCGTTAAGCTGTTAACCAAAAGGTTGGAGGTTCGAGCCCTCCCGAGAGCGGTGTGTCTCTTTTTTTCTTTGCGCTGATAGCTTTGTAGAAATGTTCTGACCGTGATGAGAGATGAGCACGAATGTCTCCGTGGCGCAATTGGCTAGCGCGATCGGCTGTTAACCAAAAGGTTGGAGGTTCGAGCCCTCCCAAGAGCGGTGTGTCTGTTTTTTTCTTCGCACTGATAGCTTTGAAGAAATGTTCTGAGGGTGGTGAGAGTGGAACACGACTATCTCCGTTACGCAATTGGCTAGCGCGTTCGTCTGTTAACCAAAAGTTTGGAGGTTCGAGCCCTCAGGAGAACGGTGTCTTTTTTTTTCTTTGCGCTGATAGCTTTGGAAAAATGTTCTGACGGTGGTGAGAGTGGAGCACGACTGTTTCCGTGGAAGAATTGGCTAGCGCGATCAACTGTTAACTGAAAGGTTGGAGGTTCGAGCCCTCCCGGGAACAGTGTGTCACTTTTTTCCTTTGCGCTGATAGCTTTGGAAAAATGTTCTGACGGTGGTGAAAGTGGAGCACGAATATCTCCGTGGCGCCATTGGCTAGCACGTTCGGCTGTGAACCAAAACGTTGGAGGTTCGAGCCCTCCCATGAGCTCTGTGTTGCTTTTTTTCTTTGCACTGATAGATTTGGAGAAATGTTCTGATGGTGGTGAGAGTTGAGCACGAATATCTCCGTGGTGCAATTGGCTAGCACGTTCGGCTGTTAAACAAAACGTTGAAGGTTCGAGCCCTCCGGAGAGCGGTGTGTCTCTTTTTTTTATTCGCACTGATAGCTTTGGAGAAATGTTCTGAGGGTGGTGAGAGTGGAACACGACTATCTCCGTGACGCAATTGGCTAGCGCGTTCAGCTGTTAACCAAAAGGTTGGAGGTTCGAGACCTCCAGAGAGCGGTGTGTCTCTTTTTTTTCCTTGCACTGATAGCTTTGGAGGAATGTTCTGATGGTGGTGAGAGTGGAGCACGACTATCGGTGGGGCGCCATCGGCTAGCACGTTCGAATGTGAACCAAAACGTTGGAGGTTCGAGCCCTCCCATGAGCTCTGTGTTGCTTTTTTCTTTGTGCTGATAGATTTGGACAAATGTTCTGACGGTGGTGAAAGTGGAGCACGAATATCTCCGTGGCGCCATTGGCTAGCACGTTCGGCTGTTAACCAAAAGGTTGGAGGTTCGAGCCCTCCCGGGAGCAGTGTGTCGCTGTTTTTCTTTGCACTGATAGCTTTGGAGAATTGTTCTCACGGTGGGGAGAGTAGAGCACGTTTATCTCCTTGGCGCAGTTGGCTAGCGCATTCAGCTGTTAACCAAAAGGTTGGAGGTTCGAGCCCTCCCGAGAGCGGTGTGTCTCTTTTTTCTTTGCACTGACAGCTATGAAGAAATGTTCTGACGGTGGTGAGAGTAGATAACGACTGTGTACGTGGCACAATTGGCTAGCACGATCGGCTGTAAACCAAACGTTTGGAGGTTCAAGCCCTGCCATGAGTGGTGTGTCGCTTTTTTTTCTTTGCGCTGATACCTTTGGAGAAATGTTCTGACCATGGTGAGAGTGGAGCATGAGTGTCTCCGTGACGCAATTGGCTAGCGCGATCGGCTGTTAACCGAAAGGTTGGAGGTTCGAGCCCTCCCGGGAACAGTGTGTCGTTTTTTATTTGCGCTGATAGCTTTGGAGAAATGTTCTGACCGTGGTGAGAGATGAGCACGACTGTCTCCGTGGCACATTTGGCTAGCGCGATCAGCTGTTAACCCAAAGGCTGGAGGTTCGAGCCCTCCCGAGAGCGGTGTGTCTCTTTTTTTTCTTTGCGCTGATAGCTTTGTAGAAATGTTCTGACCGTGATGAGAGATGAGCACGAATGTCTCCGTGGCGCAATTGGCTAGCGCGATCGGCTGTTAACCTAAAGGTTGGAGGTTCGAGCCCTCCCAAGAGCGGTGTGTCTGTTTTTTTCTTCGCGCTGATAGCTTTGGAGAAATGTTCTGAGGGTGGTGAGAGTGGAACACGACTATCTCCGTGACGCAATTGGCTAGCGCGTTCGTCTGTTAACCAAAAGTTTGGAGGTTCGAGCCCTCAGGAGAACGGTGTCTTTTTTTTCTTTGCGCTGATAGCTTTGGAAAAATGTTCTGACGGTGGTGAGAGTGGAGCACGACTGTTTCCGTGGAAGAATTGGCTAGAGCGATCAACTGTTAACTGAAAGGTTGGAGGTTCGAGCCCTCCGGGGAACAGTGTGTCACTTTTTTCCTTTGCGCTGATAGCTTTGGAGAAATGTTCTGACGGTGGTGGGAGTGGAGCACGAATATCTCAGTGACGCATTTGGCTAGCGCGTTCGGCTCTTAACCAAAAGTTTGGAGGTTTGAGCCCTCTGGAGAGCAGTGTGTCTCTTTTTTTTTCTTTGCGCTGATAGCTTTGGAAAAATGTTCTGACGGTGGTGAAAGTGGAGCACGAATATCTCCGTGGCGCCATTGGCTAGCACGTTCGGCTGTGAACCAAAACGTTGGAGGTTCGAGCCCTCCCATGAGCTCTGTGTTGCTTTTTTTTATTCGCACTGATAGCTTTGGAGAAATGTTCTGAGGGTGGTGAGAGTGAAACACGACTATCTCTGTGACGCAATTGGCTAGCGCGTTCAGCTGTTAACCAAAAGGTTGGAGGTTCGAGACCTCCAGAGAGCGGTGTGTCTCTTTTTTTTCCTTGCACTGATAGCTTTGGAGGAATGTTCTGACGGTGGTGAGAGTGGAGCACGACTATCGGTGGGGCGCCATCGGCTAGCACGTTCGGCTGTGAACCAAAACGTTGGAGGTTTGAGCCCTCCCATGAGCTCTGTGTTGCTTTTTTCTTTGCGCTGATAGATTTGGAGAAATGTTCTGACGGTGGTGAAAGTGGAGCACGAATATCTCCGTGGCGCCATTGGCTAGCACGTTCGGCTGTTAACCAAAAGGTTGGAGGTTCGAGCCCTCCCGGGAGCAGTGTGTCGCTCTTTTTCTTTGCACTGATAGCTTTGGAGAATTGTTCTCACGGTGGGGAGAGTAGAGCACGTTTATCTCCTTGGCGCAATGGGCTAGCGCATTCAGCTGTTAACCAAAAGGTTGGAGGTTCGAGCCCTCCCGAGAGCGGTGTGTCTCTTTTTTCTTTGCACTGACAGCTATGAAGAAATGTTCTGACGGTGGTGAGAGTAGATAACGACTGTCTACGTGGCACATTTGGCTAGCACGACCGGCTGTTAACCAAACGTTTGGAGGTTCAAGCCCTGCCATGAGTGGTGTGTCGCTTTTTTTTCTTTGCGCTGATACCTTTGGAGAAATGTTCTGACCATGGTGAGAGTGGAGCATGAGTGTCTCCGTGACGCAATTGGCTAGCGCGATCGGCTGTTAACCGAAAGGTTGGAGGTTCGAGCCCTCCCGGTAACAGTGTGTCGTTTTTTATTTGCGCTGATAGCTTTGGAGAAATGTTCTGACCGTGGTGAGAGATGAGCACGACTGTCTCCGTGGCACATTTGGCTAGTGCGATCAGCTGTTAACCCAAAGGCTGGAGGTTCGAGCCCTCCCATGAGTGGTGTGTTGTTTTTTTCTTCGCGCTGATAGCTTTAGAGAAATGTTCTGATGGTGGTGAGAGTGGAGCACGACCATCTCCGTGGCGCAATCGGCTAGCGCGATCGGCTGTCAACCAAAAGGTTGCAGGTTCGAGCCCTCCCGAGAGCGGTGTGTCTCTTTTTTCTTTGCGCTGAAAGCTATGGAGAAATGTTCTGACGGTGGTGAGAGTGGAACACGACAATCTACGTGACGCAATTGCCTAGCGCGATCGGCTCTTAACCAAAAGTTTGGAGGTTCGAGCCCTCAGGAGAACGGTGTGTCTCTTTTTTCTTTGCGGTGATAGCTTTGGAGAAATGTTCTGACGGTGGTGAGAGTGGAGCACGACTGTTTCCGTGGAAGAATTGGCTAGCGCGATCAACTGTTAACTGAAAGGTTGGAGGTTCGAGCCCTCCCGGGAACAGTGTGTCACTTTTTTCCTTTGCGCTGATAGCTATGGAGAAATGTTCTGACGGTGGTGAGAGTGGAACACAACTATCTCCGTGACGCAATTGCCTAGTGCGTTCGGCTGTTAACCAAAAGTTTGGAGGCTCGAGCCCTCATGAGAGCGGTGTGTCTCTTTTTTTTCTTTGCGCTGATAGCTTTGGAGAAAAGTTCTGACGGTGGTGAGAGTGGAGCACGACTGTTTCCGTGGAAGAATTGGCTAGCGCGATCAACTGTTAACTGAAAGGTTGGAGGTTCGAGCCCTTCCGGGAGCACTGTGTCGCTTTTTTTCTTTGCGCTGATAGCTTTGGAGAAATGTTCTGACGGTGGTGAGACTAGAGCACTACTATCTCTTTGGCGCAATTGGCTAGCGCGTTCAGCTGTTAACTAAAAGGTTGGAGGTTCGAGCCCTCCCGAGAGCGGTGTGTCTCTTTTTTTTATTCGCACTGATAGCTTTGGAGAAATGTTCTGAGGGTGGTGAGAGTGGAACACGACTATCTCCGTGACGCAATTGGCTAGCGCGTTCAGCTGTTAACCAAAAGGTTGGAGGTTCGAGACCTCCAGAGAGCGGTGTGTCTCTTTTTTTTCCTTGCACTGATAGCTTTGGAGGAATGTTCTGACGGTGGTGAGAGTGGAGCACGACTATCGGTGGGGCGCCATCGGCTAGCACGTTCGGCTGTGAACCAAAACGTTGGAGGTTCGAGCCCTCCCATGAGCTCTGTGTTGCTTTTTTCTTTGCGCTGATAGATTTGGATAAATGTTCTGACGGTGGTGAAAGTGGAGCACGAATATCTCCGTGGCGCCATTGGCTAGCACGTTCGGCTGTTAACCAAAAGGTTGGAGGTTCGAGCCCTCCCGGGAGCAGTGTGTCGCCCTTTTTCTTTGCACTGATAGCTTTGGAGAATTGTTCTCACGGTGGGGAGAGTAGAGCACGTTTATCTTCTTGGCGCAATTGGATAGGGCATTCAGCTGTTAACCAAAAGGTTGGAGGTTCGAGCCCTCCCGAGAGCGGTGTGTCTCTTTTTTCTTAGCACTGACAGCTATGAAGAAATGTTCTGACGGTGGTGAGAGTAGATAACGACTGTCTACGTGGCACATTTGGCTAGCACGATCGGCTGTTAACCAAACGTTTGGAGGTTCAAGCCCTGCCATGAGTGGTGTGTCGCTTTTTTTTCTTTGCGCTGATACCTTTGGAGAAATGTTCTGACCATGGTGAGAGTGGAGCATGAGTGTCTCCGTGACGCAATTGGCTAGCGCGATCGGCTGTTAACCGAAAGGTTGGAAGTTCGAGCCCTCCCGGGAACAGTGTGTCGTTTTTTATTTGCGCTGATAGCTTTGGATAAATGTTCTGACCGTGGTGAGAGATGAGCACGACTGTCTCCGTGGCACATTTGGCTAGCGCGATCAGCTGTTAACCCAAAGGCTGGAGGTTCGAGCCCTCCCATGAGTGGTGTGTTGTTTTGTTTCTTCGCGCTGATAGCTTTAGAGAAATGTTCTGATGGTGGTGAGAGTGGAGCACGACCATCTCCGTGGCGCAATCGGCTAGCGCGATCGGCTGTCAACCAAAAGGTTGCAGGTTCGAGCCCTCCCGAGAGCGGTGTGTCTCTTTTTTCTTTGCGCTGAAAGCTATGGAGAAATGTTCTGACGGTGGCGAGAGTGGAACACGACAATCTACGTGACGCAATTGCCTAGCGCGTTCGGCTCTTAACCAAAAGTTTGGAGGTTCGAGCCCTCAGGAGAACGGTGTGTCTCTTTTTTCTTTGCGCTGATAGCTTTGGAGAAATGTTCTGACGGTGGTGAGGGTGGAGCACGACTGTTTCCGTGGAAGAATTGGCTAGCGCGATCAACTGTTAACTGAAAGGTTGGAGGTTCGAGCCCTCCCGGGAACAGTGTGTCACTTTTTTCCTTTGCGCTGATAGCTTTGGAGAAATGTTCTGACGGTGGTGGGAGTGGAGCACGAATATCTCCGTGACGCATTTGGCTAGCGCGTTCGGCTCTTAACCAAAAGTTTGGAGGTTTGAGCCCTCTGGAGAGCAGTGTGTCTCTTTTTTTTCTTTGCGCTGATAGCTTTGGAAAAATGTTCTGACGGTGGTGAAAGTGGAGCACGAATATCTCCGTGGTGCAATTGGCTAGCACGTTCGGCTGTTAAACAAAACGTTGAAGGTTCGAGCCCTCCGGAGAGCGGTGTGTCTCTTTTTTTTATTCGCACTGATAGCTTTGGAGAAATGTTCTGAGGGTGGTGAGAGTGGAACACGACTATCTCCGTGACGCAATTGGCTAGTGCGTTCAGCTGTTAACCGAAAGGTTGGAGGTTCGAGACCTCCAGAGAGCGGTGTGTCTTTTTCTTCCTTGCACTGATAGCTTTGGAGGAATGTTCTGACGGTGGTGACAGTGGAGCACGACTATCGGTGGGGCGCAATTGGCTAGCGGGCGCAGCTGTTAACCAAAAGGTTGGAGGTTCGAGCCCTCCCATGAGTGGTGTGTTGCTTTTTTCTTCGCGCTGATAGCTTTGGAGAAATGTTCTCATGGTGGTGAGAGTGGAGCACGACTATCTCCGTGGCGCAATCGGCTAGCGCGATCGGTTGTCAACCAAAACGTTGGAGGTTCGAGCCCTCCCGAGAGCGGTGTGTCTCTTTTTTCTTTCTGCTCACAGCTATGGAGAAATGTTCTGACGGTGGTGAGAGTGGAACACAACTATCTCCGTGACGCAATTGCCTAGTGCGTTCGGCTGTTAACCAAAAGTTTGGAGGCTCGAGCCCTCATGAGAGCGGTGTGTCTCTTTTTTTTCTTTGCGCTGATAGCTTTGGAGAAACGTTCTGACGGTGGTGAGAGTGGAGCACGACTGTTTCCGTGGAAGAATTGGCTAGCGCGATCAACTGTTAACTGAAAGGTTGGAGGTTCGAGCCCTTCCGGGAGCACAGTGTCGCTTTTTTTCTTTGCGCTGATAGCTTTGGAGAAATGTTCTGACGGTGGTGAGAGTAGAGCACTACTATCTCTTTGGCGCAATTGGCTAGCGCGTTCAGCTGTTAACTAAAAGGTTGGAGGTTCGAGCCCTCCCGAGAGCGGTGTGTCTCTTTTCTTCTTTGCGCTGATAGCTTTGTAGAAATGTTCTGACGGTGGTGGGAGTGGAGCACGAATATCTCCGTGGCGCAATTTGCTAACGCGTTCGGCTGTCAACCAAAACGTTGGAGGTTCGAGCCCTCCCGAGAGCGGTGTGTTTCTTTTTTTTTTTGCGCTGATAGCTTTGGAGAAACGTTCTGAGGGTGGTGAAAGTGGAACACTACTATCTCCTTGACGCAGTTCGCTAGCGCGATCAACTGCTAACTGAAAGTTTGGAGGTTCGAGCCCTCCTGGGAGCAGTGTGTCGCTTTTTTTCTTTGCGCTGATAGCTTTGTAGAAATGTTCTGACGGTGGTGAGAGTGGAGCACGAATATCTCCGTGGTGCATTGGCTAGCGCGTTCGGCTGTTAAACAAAACGTTGGAGGTTCGAGCCCTCTCGAGAGCAGTGTGTCTCTTTTTTTTTATTCGCACTGATAGCTTTGGAGAAATGTTGTGAGGGTAGTGAGAGTGGAACACGACTATCTCCGTGACGCAATTGGCTAGCGCGTTCGGCTGTTAACCAAAAGGTTGGAGGTTCGAGTCCTCCAAGAGTGGTGTGTCTCTGTTTTTCCTTGCGCTGATAGCTTTAGATGAATGTGCTGACGGTTGTGAGAGTGGAGCACGACTGTCTCCGTGGCGCAATTGGCTAGCGCGATCGGCTGTTAACCGAACGTTTGGAGGTTCGAGCTCTCCCGGGAGCGGTGTGTCGCTTTTTTTCTTTGCGCTGATACCTTTGAGGAATGTTATGGCCGTGGTGAGAATAGAGCACGACTACCTCCGGGGCGCAATTGGCTAGCGCGTTAAGCTGTTAACCAAAACGTTGGAGGTTCGAGCCCTCCCGAGAGCGGCGTGTCTCTTTTTTTCTTTGCGCTGAGAGCTTTGTAGAATTGTTCTGACCGTGATGAGAGATGAGCACGAATGTCTCCGTGGCGCAATTGGCTAGCGCGATCGGCTGTTAACCAAAAGGTTGGAGGTTCGAGCCCTCCCAAGAGCGGTGTGTCTTTTTTTTTCTTTGCGCTGATAGCTTTGGAAAAATGTTCTGACGGTGGTGAGAGTGGAGCACGACTGTTTCCGTGGAAGAATTGGCTAGCGCGATCAACTGTTAACTGAAAGGTTGGAGGTTCGAGCCCTCCCGGGAACAGTGTGTCACTTTTTTCCTTCGTGCTGATAGCTTTGAAGAAATGTTCTGAGGGTGGTGAGAGTGGAACACGACTATCTCCGTGACGCAATTGGCTAGCGCGTTCGTCTGTTAACCAAAAGGTTGGGGGTTCGAGCCCTCCGGAGAGCGGTGTGTCTCTTTTTTTTCTTTGCGCTGATAGCTTTGGAGGAACGTTCTGACGGTGGTGAGAGTGGAGCACGACTGTTTCCATGGCAGAATTGGCTAGCGCGATCAACTGTTCACTGAAAGGTTGGAGGTTCGAACCCTCCCGGAAGCAGTGTGACGCTTTTTTCTTTGCGCTGACAGCTCGGGAGAAATAATCTGACGGTGGTGAGAGTGGAACACGACTATCTCCGTGACGCAATTGGCTAGAGCGTTCGGCTGTTAACCAAAAGTTTGGAGGTTCGAGCCCTCCGGGGAGCGGCGTGTCTCTTTTTTTCTTTGCGCTGATAGCTTTCTAGAAATGTTCTGACGGTGGTGAGAGTGGAGCACGACTGTTTCCGTGGCGCAATTGGCTAGCGCGTTCAGCTGTTAACCAAAAGTTTGGAGGTTCGAGCCCTCCCGAAGGTGGTGTGTCTCTTTTTTCTTTGCGCTGACAGCTGTGGAGAAATGTTCTGACGGTGGTGAGAGTAGAGCAGGACTGTCTACGTTGCGCAATTGGCTAGCACGATCGGCTGTTAACCCAAAGCTTGGAGGTTCGAGCCCTGCCAAGAGCGGTGTGTCGCTTTTTTTTCTTTACGCTGATAGCTTTGTAGAAATGTTCTGAGGGTGGTGAGAGTGGAGCCCGACTGTCTCCGTGACGCAATTGGCTAGCGCGTTCGGCTGTTAACGGAAAAGTTGGAGGTTCAAGCCCTCCCATGAGCGGTGTTTCGCTTTTTTTGCGCTCATAACTTTGGAGAAATGTTCTGACGGTGGTGAGATTGGA
Organism: Rhipicephalus microplus; assembly: GCF_043290135.1. Lineage (NCBI taxonomy): Eukaryota > Metazoa > Arthropoda > Arachnida > Ixodida > Ixodidae > Rhipicephalus > Rhipicephalus microplus. The sequence goes on along the minus strand of NC_134703.1, from coordinate 203,967,298 downwards.
GCACAACTATCTCCGGGGTGCAAATGGCTAGCGCGTTCAGCTGTTAACAAAAAGGTTGGAGGTTCGAGTCCTCCCGAGAGCGGTGTGTCTCTTTTTATGTTTGCGCTGATAGTTTTGTAGAAATGTTCTGGCGGTGGTGAGAGTGGAGCAAGAATATCTCCGTGGCGCAATTGGCTAGCGCGTTCGGCTGTCAACCAAAACGTTGGAGGTTCGAGCCCTCCCGGGAGCGGTGTGTCTCTTTTTTTGCGCTGAGAGCTTTGTACAAATGTTCTGACGGTGGTGAGAGAGGAGCACGACTGTCACCCTGGCACAATTGGCTAGCGCGATCGGCTGTTAACCAAAAGGTTTGAGGTTTGAGCCCTCCTGAGAGCAGTGTGTCTCTGTTTTGTCTTTGCGCTGATAGCTTTCGAGGAGTGTTCTGAAGGGGGTGAGAGTGGAGCACGACTGTTTCCGCGGCAGATTTGTCTAGCGCGATAAATTGTTAACTGAAAGGTTGGAGGTTCGAGCCCTCCCGGGAGCAGTGTGTGGCTTTTTTTCTTTGCGCTGATAGCTTTGGAGAAATGTTCTGACGGTGTTGAGAGTAGAGCACGTTTATCTCCTCGGCGCAATTGGCTAGCGCGATCGGCTGTTAACCAAAAGGTTGGAGGTTCGAGCCCTCCCAAGAGCGGTGTGTCTGTTTTTTTCTTCGCGCTGATAGCTTTGAAGAAATGTTCTGAGGGTGGTGAGAGTGGAACACGACTATCTCCGTGACGCAATTGGCTAGCGCGTTCGTCTGTTAACCAAAAGGTTGGGGGTTCGAGCCCTCCGGAGAGCGGTGTGTCTCTTTTTTTTCTTTGCGCTGATAGCTTTGGAGGAACGTTCTGACGGTGGTGAGAGTGGAGCACGACTGTTTCCATGGCAGAATTGGCTAGCGCGATCAACTGTTCACTGAAAGGTTGGAGGTTCGAACCCTCCCGGAAGCAGTGTGTCGCTTTTTTCTTTGCGCTGACAGCTCGGGAGAAATAATCTGACGGTGGTGAGAGTGGAACACGACTATCTCCGTGACGCAATTGGCTAGAGCGTTCGGCTGTTAACCAAAAGTTTGGAGGTTCGAGCCCTCCGTGGAGCGGCGTGTCTCTTTTTTTCTTTGCGCTGATAGCTTTCTAGAAATGTTCTGACGGTGGTGAGAGTGGAGCACGACTGTTTCCGTGGCGCAATTGGCTAGCGCGTTCAGCTGTTAACCAAAAGTTTGGAGGTTCGAGCCCTCCCGAAGGTGGTGTGTCTCTTTTTTCTTTGCGCTGACAGCTGTGGAGAAATGTTCTGACGGTGGTGAGAGTAGAGCAGGACTGTCTACGTTGCGCAATTGGCTAGCACGATCGGCTGTTAACCCAAAGCTTGGAGGTTCGAGCCCTGCCAAGAGCGGTGTGTCGCTTTTTTTTCTTTACGCTGATAGCTTTGTAGAAATGTTCTGAGGGTGGTGAGAGTGGAGCCCGACTGTCTCCGTGACGCAATTGGCTAGCGCGTTCGGCTGTTAACGGAAAAGTTGGAGGTTCAAGCCCTCCCATGAGCGGTGTTTCGCTTTTTTTGCGCTCATAACTTTGGAGAAATGTTCTGACGGTGGTGAGATTGGAGCACAACTATCTCCGGGGTGCAAATGGCTAGCGCGTTCAGCTGTTAACAAAAAGGTTCGAGGTTCGAGTCCTCCCGAGAGTGGTGTGTCTCTTTTTATCTTTGCGCTGATAGTTTTGTAGAAATGTTCTGGCGGTGGTGAGAGTGGAGCAAGAATATCTCCGTGGCGCAATTGGCTAGCGCGTTCGGCTGTCAACCAAAACGTTGGAGGTTCGAGCCCTCCCGAGAGCGGTGTGTCTCTTTTTTTGCGCTGAGAGCTTTGTACAAATGTTCTGACGGTGGTGAGAGTGGAACACGACTGTCACCCTGGCACAATTGGCTAGCGCGATCGGCTGTTAACCAAAAGGTTTGAGGTTTGAGCCCTCCTGAGAGCAGTGTGTCTCTGTTTTGTCTTTGCGCTGATAGCTTTCGAGGAGTGTTCTGAAGGGGGTGAGAGTGGAGCACGACTGTTTCCGTGGCAGATTTGTCTAGCGCGATAAAGTGTTAACTGAAAGGTTGGAGGTTCGAGCCCTCCCGGGAGCAGTGTGTGGCTTTTTTTCTTTGCGCTGATAGCTTTGGAGAAATGTTCTGACGGTGTTGAGAGTAGAGCACGTTTATCTCCTCGGCGCAATTGGCTAGCGCGTTAAGCTGTTTCCCAAAAGGTTGGAGGTTCGATCCCTCCCAAGAGCAGTGTGTGTATTTTTTCTTTGCGCTGACAGCTAGGGAGAAATGTTCTGACGGTGGTGAGAGTGGAACACGACTATCTCCGTGACGCAATTGCCTAGCGCGTTCGGCTGTTAACCAAAAGTTTGGAGGTTCGAGCCCTCAGGAGAGTGGTGTGTCTCTTTTTTTTTCTTTGCGCTGACAGCTTTGTAGAAATGTTCTGACGGTGGATGGAGTGGAGCACGACTATCTCCGTGACGCAATCGGCTAGCGCGATCAGCTGTTAACCAAAAGGTTGGAGGTTCGAGCCCTCCCGAGTGCGGTGTGTCTGTTTTTTTCTTCGCGCTGATAGCTTTGGAGAAATGTTCTGAGGGTGGTGAGAGTGGAACACGACTATCTCCGTGACGCAATTGGCTAGCGCGTTCGTCTGTTAACCAAAAGGTTGGGGGATCGAGCCCTCCGGAGAGCGGTGTGTCTCTTTTTTTTCTTTGCGCTGATAGCTTCGGAGGAATGTTCTGACGGTGGTGAGAGTGGAGCACGACTGTTTCCATGGCAGAATTGGCTAGCGCGATCAACTGTTCACTGAAAGGTTGGAGGTTCGAGCCCTCCCGGAAGCAGTGTGTCGCTTTTTCTTTGCGCTGACAGCTAGGGAGAAATAATCTGACGGTGGTGAGAGTGGAACACGACTATCTCCGTGACGCAATTGGCTAGAGCGTTCGGCTGTTAACCAAAAGTTTGGAAGTTCGAGCCCTCCGGAGAGCGGTGTGTCTCTTTTTTTCTTTGCGCTGATAGCTTTGGAGAAATGTTCTGACGGTGGTGAGAGTGGAGCACGACTGTTTCCATGGCAGAATTGGCTAGCGCTAACAACTGTTAACCAAAAGGTTTGAGGTTCGAGCCCTCCCAAGAGCAGTGTGTCTCTTTTTTCTTTGCGCTGACAGCTAGGGAGAAATGTTCTGATGGTGGTGAGAGTGGAACACGACTATCTCCGTGACGCAATTGGCTAGAGCGTTCGGCTGTTAACCAAAAGTTTGGAGGTTCGAGCCCTCCGGAGAGCGGTGTGTCTATTTTTTTCTTTGCGCTGATAGCTTTGGAGAACTGTTCTGACGGTGGTGAGAGTGGAGTACGCCTGTTTCTGTGGCAGAATTGGCTAGCGCGATCAACTGTTAACTGAAAGGTTGGAGGTTCGAGCCCTCCCATGAGTGGTGTGTTTCTTTTTTTCTTTGCGCTGATAGCTTTGTAGAAATGTTCTGACGGTGGTGAGAGTGGAGCAAGAATATCTCCGTGGTGCAATTGGCTAGCGCGTTCGGCTGTCAACCAAAACGTTGGAGGTTCGAGCCCTCCCGAGAGCGGTGTGTCTCTTTTTTTTGCGCTGATAGCTTTGTACAAATGTTCTGACGGTGGTGAGAGTGGAGCACGGCTGTCACCCTGGCACAATTGGCTAGCGCGATAGGCTGTTAACCAAATGGTTTGAGGTTCGAACCCTCCCGAGAGCGGTGTGTCTCTTTTTTGTCTTTGCGCTGATAGCTTTCGAGGAGTGTTCTGAAGGGGGTGAGAGTGGAGCACGACTGTTTCCGTGGCAGATTTGTCTAGCGCGATAACTGTTAACTGAAAGGTTGGAGGTTCGAGCCCTCTCGAGAGCAGTGTGTCGCTTTTTTTCTTTGCGCTGATAGCTTTGGAGAAATGTTCTGACGGTGTTGAGAGAAGAGCACGTTTATCTCCTTGGCGCAATTGGCTAGAGCGTTAAGCTGTTAACCAAAAGGTTGGAGGTTCGAGTCCTCCTGAGAGTGGTGTGTCTCTTTTTTCTTTGCGCTGACAGCTATAGAGAAATGTTCTGACGGTAGTGAGAGTAGAGCACGACTGTCTACGTGGCGCATTAGGCTAGCACGATCGTCTGTTAACCAAACGTTTGGAGGTTCGAGCCCTCCCGAGAGCGGTGTGTCTCTTTTTTTTGCGCTGATAGCTTTGCAGAAACGTTCTGAGGGTGGTGAGAGTGGAAGACGACTCTCTCCGTGACGCAATTAGCTAGCGCGTTCGGCTGTTAACCAAAAGGTTGGAGGTTTGAGCCCTCCGGAGAACGGTGTGTCTCTGTTTTTTCCTTGCGCTGATAGCTTTGGAGGAATGTTCTGACAGTGGTGAGAGGGGAGCACGACTGTCTTTTTGCGCAATTGGCTAGCGCGATCGGCTGTTAACCGAACGTTTGAAGGTTCGAGCTTTCCGGGAGCGGTGTGTCGCTTTTTTTCTTTGCGCTGATACCTTTGAGGAATGTTATGACCGTGGTGAGAATAGAGCACGACTATCTCCGGGGCGCAATTGGCTAGCGCGTTCAGCTGTTAACCAAAAGGTTGGAGGTTCGAGCCCTCCCGAGAGCGACGTGTCTCTTTTTTTCTTTGCGCTGATAGCTTTATAGAAATGTTCTGACCGTGATGAGAGATCAGCACGAATGTCTCCATGGCGCAATAGGCTAGCGCAATCAGCTGTTAACCAAAAGGTTGGAAGTTCGAGCCCTCCCTTGAGTGGTGTGTTGCTTTTTTTCTTCGCGCTGCTACCTTTGGAGAAATGTTCTGACCATGGTGAGAGTTGAGCACGACTGTCTCCGTGACGCAATTGGCTAGCGCGTTCGGCTGTTAACGGAAAGGTTGGAGGTTCAAGCCCTCCTATGAGCGGTGTGTCGCTTTTTTTGGGCTGATAGCTTTGGAGAAATCTTCTGACGGTGATTAGATTGGAGCACGACTATCTCCGGGGCGCAAATAGCTAGCGCGTTCAGCTGTTAACAAAAAGGTTGGAGGTTCGAGTCCTCCCGAGAGCGGTGTGTCTCTTTTTTTCTTTGCGCTGATAGCTTTGTAGAAATGTATTGACGGTGGTGAGAGTGGAGCACGACTGTCTCCGTGGCACAATTGGCTAGCGCGATCGGCTGTTAACCAAAAGGTTTGAGGTTCGAGCCCTCCCGAGAGCGGTGTGTCTCTTTTTCTCTTTGCGCTGATAGCTTTGGAGAAACGTTCTCAGGGTGGTGAGAGTGGAACACGACTATCTCCGTGACGCAATTGGCTAGCGCGTTCGACTGTTAACCAAAAGGTTGGAGGTTCGAGCCCTCCAGAGAGCGGTGTGTCACTTTTTTGTCTTTGCGCTGATAGCTTTCGAGGAGTGTTCTGATGGGGGTGAGAGTGGAGCACGACTGTTTCCGTGGCAGATTTGGTTAGCGCGATCAACTGTTAACTGAAAGGTTGGAGGTTCGAGCCCTCCCGGGAGCAGTGTGTCGCTTTTTTTTTCTTTGCGCTGATAGCTTTGGAGAAACGTTCTGAGGGTGGTGAGAGCGGAACACGACTCTCTCCGTGACGCAATTGGCTAGCGCGTTCGGCTGTTAACACAAAGGTTGGAGGTTTGAGCCCTCCGGAGAGCGGTGTGTCTCTTTTTTTTGCGCTCATAGCTTTAGAGGAATGTTCTGACGGTGGTGAGAGTGGAGCACGACTGTTTCCGTGGCAGAATTGGCTAGCGCGATCAACTGTTAACTGAAAGGTTGGAGTTTCGAGCCCTCCCGGGAGCATTGTGTCGCTTTTTTTCTTTGCGCTGATAGCTTTGTAGAAATATTCGAACGGTGGTGAGAGCGGAGCACGAATATCTCCATGGTGCAATTGGCTAGCAAGTTCGGCTATTAAACAAAACGTTGGAGGTTCGAGCCCTCCCGAGAGCGGCGTGTCTTTTTTTTCGCACTGATAGCTTTGGAGAAATGTTCTGAGGGTGGTGAGAGTGGAACACGACTATCTCCGGGACGCAACTGGCTAGCGCGTTCGGCTGTTAACCGAAAGGTAGGAGGTTTGAGCCCTCCAGAGAGCGGTATGTCTCTTTTTTTTTCCTTGCGCTGATAGCTTTGGAGGAATGATCTGACGGTGGTGAGAGTGGAGCACGACTGTCTCCTTGCGCAATCGGCTGGCGCGATCGGCTGTTAACCGAACGTTTGGAGGTTCGAGCTCTCCCGGGAGCGGTGTGTCGCTTTTTTTCTTTGCGCTGATACCTTTGAGGACTGTTATGACCGTGGTGAGAATAGAGCACGACTATCTCCGGGGCGCAATTGGCTAGCGCGTTCAGCTGTTAACCAAAAGCTTGGAGGTTGGAGCCCTCCGGAGAGCGGTGTGTCTCTTTTTTTTCTTTGCGCTGATAGCTTTGGAGAAATGTTCTGACGGTGGTGAGAGTAGAGCACGACTATCTCCTTGGCGCAATTGGCTAGCGCGTTGAGCTGTTAACCAAAAGGTTGGGGGTTCGAGCCCTCCGGAGAGTGGTGTGTCTCTTTTTTTTCTTTGCGCTGATAGCTTTGGAGAAATGTTGTAAGGGTAGTGAGAGTGGAACACGACTATCTCCGTGACGCAATTGGCTAGCGCGTTCGGCTGTTAACCAAAAGGTTGGAGGTTTGAGTCCTTCAAGAGTGGTGTGTCTCTGTTTTTCCTTGCGCTGATAGCTTTAGATGAATGTGCTGACGGTTGTGAGAGTGGAGCACGACTGTCTCCGTGGCGCAATTGGCTAGCGCGATCGGCTGTTAACCGAACGTTTGGAGGTTCGAGCTCTCCCGGGAGCGGTGTGTCGCCTTTTTTCTTTGCGCTGATACCTTTGAGGAATGTTCTGACCGTGATGAGAGATGAGCACGAATGTCTCCGTGGCGCAATTGGCTAGCGCGATCGGCTGTTAACCAAAAGGTTGGAGGTTCGAGCCCTCCCAAGACAGGTGTGTCTGTTTTTTTCTTCGCGCTGATAGCTTTGGAGAAATGTTCTGAGGGTGGTGAGAGTGGAACACGACTATCTCCGTGACGCAATTGGCTAGCACGTTCGTCTGTTAACCAAAAGGTTGGGGGTTCGAGCCCTCCGGAGAGCGGTGTGTCTCTTTTTTTTCTTTGCGCTGATAGCTTTGGAGGAACGTTCTGACGGTGGTGAGAGTGGAGCACGACTGTTTCCATGGCAGAATTGGCTAGCGCGATCAACTGTTCACTGAAAAGTTGGAGGTTCGAACCCTCCCGGAAGCAGTGTGTCGCTTTTTTCTTTGCGCTGACAGCTAGGGAGAAATAATCTGACGGTGGTGAGAGTGGAACACGACTATCTCCGTGACGCAATTGGCTAGAGCGTTCGGCTGTTAACGAAAAGTTTGGAGGTTCGAGCCCTCCGGGGAGCGGTGTGTCTCTTTTTTTCTTTGCGCTGATAGCTTTGTAGAAATGTTCTGACGGTGGTGAGAGTGGAGCACGACTGTTTCCGTGGCAGAATTGGCTAGCGCGATCAACTGTTAACTGAAAGGTTGGAGGTTCGAGCCCTCCCGGGAGCAGTGTGTCGCTTTTTTCTTTGCGCTCATAGCTTTGGAGAAATGTTCTGACGGTGGTGAGAGTAGAGCACGACTATTTCCTTGGCGCAATTGGCTAGCGCGTTCAGCTGTTAACCAAACGTTTGGAGGTTCGAGCCCTCCCGAAGGTGGTGTGTCTCTTTTTTCTTTGCGCTGACAGCTGTGGAGAAATGTTCTGAGGGTGGTGAGAGTAGAGCAGGACTGTCTACGTTGCGCAATTGGCTAGCACAATCGGCTGTTAACCAAAAGCTTGGAGGTTCGAGCCCTGCCAAGAGCGGTGTGTCGCTTTTTTTTCTTTACGCTGCTACCTTTTGAGAAATGTTCTGACCATGGTGAGAGTGGAGCCCGACTGTCTCCGTGACGCAATTGGCTAGCGCGTTCGGCTGTTAACGGAAAGGTTGGAGGTTCAAGCCCTCCCATGAGCGGTGTTTCGCTTTTTTTGCGCTCATAACTTTCGAGAAATGTTCTGACGGTGGTGAGATTGGAGCAGAACTATTTCCGGGGCGCAAATGGCTAGCACGTTCAGCTGTTAACAAAAAGATTGGAGGTTCGAGTCCTCCCGAGAGCGGTGTGTCTCTTTTTATCTTTGCGCTGATAGTTTTGTAGAAATGTTCTGGCGGTGGTGAGAGTGGAGCAAGAATATCTCCGTGGCGCAATTGGTTAGCGCGTTCGGCTGTCAACCAAAACGTTGGAGGTTCGAGCCCTCCCGAGAGCGGTGTGTCTCTTTTTTTTCACTGAGAGCTTTGTACAAATGTTCTGACGGTGGTGAGAGTGGAGCACGACTGTCACCCTGGCACAATTGGCTAGCGCGATCGGCTGTTAACCAAAAGGTTTGAGGTTTGAGCCCTCCTGAGACCAGTGTGTCTCTGTTTTGTCTTTGCGCTGATAGCTTTCGAGGAGTGTTCTGAAGGGGGTGAGAGTGGAGCACGACTGTTTCCGTGGCAGATTTGTCTAGCGCGATAAATTGTTAACTGAAAGGTTGGAGGTTCGAGCCCTCCCGGGAGCAGTGTGTCGCTTTTTTTCTTTGCGCTGATAGCTTTGGAGAAATGTTCTGACGGTGTTGAGGGTAGAGCACGTTTATCTCCTCGGCGCAATTGGCAAGCGCGTTAAGCTGTTTACCAAAACGTTGGAGGTTCGATCCCTCCCAAGAGCAGTGTGTGTATTTTTTCTTTGCGCTGACAGCTAGGGAGAAATGTTCTGACGGTGGTGAGAGTGGAACACGACTATCTCCGTGACGCAATTGGTTAGCGCGTTCGGCTGTTAACCAAAAGTTTGGAGGTTCGAGCACTCAGGAGAGCGGTGTGTCTCTTTTTTTTCTTTGCGCTAATAGCTTTGGAGAAATGTTCTGACGGTGGTGAGAGTGGAGCACGACTGTTTCCGTGGAAGAATTGGCTAGCGCGATCAACTGTTAACTGAAAGGTTGGAGGTTCGAGCGCTTCCGGGAGCAGTGTGTCGCTTTTTTTCTTTGCGCTGATAGCTTTGGAGAAATGTTCTGACGGTGGTGAGAGTAGAGCACTACTATCTCTTTGGCGCAATAGGCTAGCGCGTTCATCTGTTAACTAAAAGGTTGGAGGTTCGAGCCCTCCCGAGAGCGGTGTGTCTCTTTTTTTCTTTGCGCTGATAGCTTTGTAGAAATGTTCTGACGGTGGTGGGAGTGGAGCACGAATATCTCCGTGGCGCACTTGGCTAGCGCGTTCGGCTGTCAACCAAAACGTTGGAGGTTCGAGCCCTCCCGAGAGCGGTGTGTCTCTTTTTTTTCTTTGCGCTGATGGCTTTGGAGAAACGTTCTGAGGGTAGTGAAAGTGGAACACGACTATCTCCGTGACGCAATTGGCTAGCGCGATCAGCTGTTAACCAAAAGGTTGCAGGTTCGAACCCTCCCGGAAGCAGTGTGTCGCTTTTTTCTTTGCGCTGACAGCTAGGGAGAAAAAATCTGACGGTGGTGAGAGTGGAACACGACTATCTCCGTGACGCAATTGGCTAGAGCGTTCGGCTGTTAACGAAAAGTTTGGAGGTTCGAGCCCTCCGGGGAGCGGTGTGTCTCTTTTTTTCTTTGCGCTGATAGCTTTGTAGAAATGTTCTGACGGTGGTGAGAGTGGAGCACGACTGTTTCCGTGGCAGAATTGGCTAGCGCGATCAACTGTTAACTGAAAGATTGGAGGTTCGAGCCCTTCCGGGAGCAGTGTGTCGCTTTTTTTCTTTGCGCTCATAGCTTTGGAGAAATGTTCTGACGGTGGTGAGAGTAGAGCACGACTATTTCCTTGGCGCAATTGGCTAGCGCGTTCAGCTGTTAACCAAAAGTTTGGAGGTTCGAGCCCTCCCGAATGTGGTGTGTCTCTTTTTTCTTTGCGCTGACAGCTGTGGAGAAAAGTTCTGACGGTGGTGAGAGTAGAGCAGGACTGTCTACATTGCGCAATTGGCTAGCACGATCGGCTGTTAACCAAAAGCTTGGAGGTTCGAGCCCTGCCAAGAGCGGTGTGTTGCTTTTTTTTTCTTTACGCTGCTACCTTTGGAGAAATGTTCTGACCAGAGTGGAGCCCGACTGTCTCCGTGACGCAATTGGCTAGCGCGTTCGGCTGTTAACGGAAAGGTTGGAGGTTCAAGCCCTCCCTTGAGCGGTGTTTCGCTTTTTTGCGCTCATAACTTTGGAGAAATGTTCTGACGGTGGTGAGATTGGAGCACAACTATCTCCGGGGCGCAAATGGCTAGCGCGTTCAGCTGTTAACAAAAAGGTTGGAGGTTCGAGTCCTCCCGAGAGCGGTGTGTCTCTTTTTATCTTTGCGCTGATAGTTTTGTAGAAATGTTCTGGCGGTGGTGAGAGTGGAGCACGACTGTCACCCTGGCACAATTGGCTAGCGCGATCGGCTGTTAACCAAATGGTTTGAGGTTCGAGCCCTCTCGAGAGCAGTGTGTCGCTTTTTTCTTTGCGCTGATAGCTTTGGAGAAATATTCTGACGGTGTTGAGAGAAGAGCACGTTTATCTCCTTGGCGCAATTGGCTAGAGCGTTAAGCTGTTAACCAAAAGGTTGGAGGTTCGAGTCCTCCTGAGAGTGGTGTGTCTCTTTTTTCTTTGCGCTGACAGCTATAGAGAAATGTTCTGACGGTAGTGAGAGTAGAGCACGACTGTCTACGTGGCGCATTAGGCTAGCACGATCGTCTGTTAACCAAACGTTTGGAGGTTCGAGCCCTCCCGAGAGCGGTGTGTCTCTTTTTTTTGCGCTGATAGCTTTGGAGAAACGTTCTGAGGGTGGTGAGAGTGGAAGACGACTCTCTCCGTGACGCAATTAGCTAGCGCGTTCGGCTGTTAACCAAAAGGTTGGAGGTTTGAGCCCTCCGGAGAATGGTGTGTCTCTGTTTTTTCCTTGCGCTGATAGCTTTGGAGGAATGTTCTGACAGTGGTGAGAGGGGAGCACGACTGTCTCCTTGCGCAATTGGCTAGCGCGATCGGCTGTTAACCGAACGTTTGAAGGTTCGAGCTTTCCGGGAGCGGTGTGTCGCTTTTTTTCTTTGCGCTGATACCTTTGAGGAATGTTATGACCGTGGTGAGAATAGAGCACGACTATCTCCGGGGCGCAATTGGCTAACGCGTTCAGCTGTTAACCAAAAGGTTGGAGGTTCGAGCCCTCCCGAGAGCGGTGTGTCTCTTTTTTTCTTTGCGCTGATAGCTTTATAGAAATGTTCTGACCGTGATGAGAGATCAGCACGAATGTCTCCATGGCGCAATAGGCTAGCGCAATCAGCTGTTAACCAAAAGGTTGGAAGTTCGAGCCCTCCCTTGAGTGGTGTGTTGCTTTTTTTCTTCGCGCTGCTACCTTTGGAGAAATGTTCTGACCGAGGTGAGAGTTGAGCACGACTGTCTCCGTGACGCAATTGGCTAGCGCGTTCGGCTGTTAACGGAAAGGTTGGAGGTTCAAGCCCTCCTATGAGCGGTGTGTCGCTTTTTTTGGGCTGATAGCTTTGGAGAAATCTTCTGACGGTGATTAGATTGGAGCACGACTATCTCCGGGGCGCAAATAGCTAGCGCGTTCAGCTGTTAACAAAAAGGTTGGAGGTTCGAGTCCTCCCATGAGTGGTGTGTTGCTTTTTTTCTTTGCGCTGATAGCTTTAGAGAAATGTTCTGACGGTGGTGAGAGTAGAGCACGACTACCTCCGTGGCGCAATTGGCTAGCGCGATCGGCTGTTAACCAAAAGGTTGGAGGTTTGAGCCCGCCCGAGAGCGGTGTGTCTCTTTTTTTCTTTGCGCTGATAGCTTTGTAGAAATGTATTGACGGTGGTGAAAGTGGAGCACGACTGTCTCCGTGGCACAATTGGCTAGCGCGATCGGCTGTTAACCAAAAGGTTTGAGGTTCGAGCCCTCCCGAGAGCGGTGTGTCTCTTTTTCTCTTTGCGCTGATAGCTTTGGAGAAACGTTCTCAGGGTGGTGAGAGTGGAACACGACTATCTCCGTGACGCAATTGGCTAGCGCGTTCGACTGTTAACCAAAAGGTTGGAGGTTCGAGCCCTCCAGAGAGCGGTGTGTCACTTTTTTGTCTTTGCGCTGATAGCTTTCGAGGAGTGTTCTGATGGGGGTGAGAGTGGAGCACGACTGTTTCCGTGGCAGATTTGGTTAGCGCGATCAACTGTTAACTGAAAGGTTGGAGGTTCGAGCCCTCCCGGGAGCAGTGTGTCGCTTTTTTTTCTTTGCGCTGATAGCTTTGGAGAAACGTTCTGAGTGTGGTGAGAGCGGAACACGACTCTCTCCGTGACGCAATTGGCTAGCGCGTTCGGCTGTTAACACAAAGGTTGGAGGTTTGAGCCCTCCGGAGAGCGGTGTGTCTCTTTTTTTGCGCTGATAGCTTTAGAGGAATGTTCTGACGGTGGTGAGAGTGGAGCACGACTGTTTCCGTGGCAGAATTGGCTAGCGCGATCAACTGTTAACTGAAAGGTGGGAGTTTCGAGCCCTCCCGGGAGCATTGTGTCGCTTTTTTTCTTTGCGCTGATAGCTTTGTAGAAATATTCGAACGGTGGTGAGAGCGGAGCACGAATATCTCCATGGTGCAATTGGCTAGCAAGTTCGGCTATTAAACAAAACGTTGGAGGTTCGAGCCCTCCCGAGAGCGGCGTGTCTTTTTTTTCGCACTCATAGCTTTGGAGAAATGTTCTGAGGGTGGTGAGAGTGGAACACGACTATCTCCGGGACGCAACTGGCTAGCGCGTTCGGCTGTTAACCGAAAGGTAGGAGGTTTGAGCCCTCCAGAGAGCGGTATGTCTCTTTTTTTTCCTTGCGCTGATAGCTTTGGAGGAATGATCTGACGGTGGTGAGAGTGGAGCACGACTGTCTCCTTACGCAATCGGCTGGCGCGATCGGCTGTTAACCGAACGTTTGGAGGTTCGAGCTCTCCCGGGAGCGGTGTGTCGCTTTTTTTCTTTGCGCTGATACCTTTGAGGACTGTTATGACCGTGGTGAGAATAGAGCACGACTATCTCCGGGGCGCAATTGGCTAGCGCGTTCAGCTGTTAACCAAAAGCTTGGAGGTTGGAGCCCTCCGGAGAGCGGTGTGTCTCTTTTTTTTCTTTGCGCTGATAGCTTTGGAGAAATGTTCTGACGGTGGTGAGAGTGGAGCACGACTGTTTCCTTGGCAGAATTGGCTAGCGCGATCCACTGTTAACTCAAAGGTTGGAGGTTCGAGCCCTCCCGGGAGCAGTGTCGCTTTTTTTTTCTTTGCGTTGATAGGTTTGCAGAAATGTTCTGACGGTGGTGAGAGTAGAGCACGACTATCTCCTTGGCGCAATTGGCTAGCGCGTTGAGCTGTTAACCAAAAGGTTGGGGGTTCGAGCCCTCCGGAGAGCGGTGTGTCTCTTTTTTTTCTTTGCGCTGATAGCTTTGGAGAAATGTTGTGAGGGTAGTGAGAGTGGAACACGACTATCTCCGTGACGCAATTGGCTAGCGCGTTCGGCTGTTAACCAAAAGGTTGGAGGTTTGAGTCCTCCAAGAGTGGTGTGTCTCTGTTTTTCCTTGCGCTGATAGCTTTAGATGAATGTGCTGACGGTTGTGAGAGTGGAGCACGACTGTCTCCGTGGCGCAATTGGCTAGCGCGATCGGCTGTTAACCGAACGTTTGGAGGTTCGAGCTCTCCCGGGAGCGGTGTGTCGCCTTTTTTCTTTGCGCTGATACCTTTGAGGAATGTTCTGACCGTGATGAGAGATGAGCACGAATGTCTCCGTTGCGCAATTGGCTAGCGCGATCGGCTGTTAACCAAAAGGTTGGAGGTTCGAGCCCTCCCAAGAGCGGTGTGTCTGTTTTTTTCTTCGCGCTGATAGCTTTGGAGAAATGTTCTGAGGGTGGTGAGAGTGGAACACGACTATCTCCGTGACGCAATTGGCTAGCACGTTCGTCTGTTAACCAAAAGGTTGGGGGTTCGAGCCCTCCGGAGAGCGGTGTGTCTCTTTTTTTTCTTTGCGCTGATAGCTTTGGAGGAACGTTCTGACGGTGGTGAGAGTGGAGCACGACTGTTTCCATGGCAGAATTGGCTAGCGCGATCAACTGTTCACTGAAAGGTTGGAGGTTCGAACCCTCCCGGAAGCAGTGTGTCGCTTTTTTCTTTGCGCTGACAGCTAGGGAGAAATAATCTGACGGTGGTGAGAGTGGAACACGACTATCTCCGTGACGCAATTGGCTAGAGCGTTCGGCTGTTAACGAAAAGTTTGGAGGTTCGAGCCCTCCGGGGAGCGGTGTGTCTCTTTTTTTCTTTGCGCTGATAGCTTTGTAGAAATGTTCTGACCATGGTGAGAGTGGAGCCCGACTGTCTCCGTGACGCAATTGGCTAGCGCGTTCGGCTGTTAACGGAAAGGTTGGAGGTTCAAGCCCTCCCATGAGCGGTGTTTCGCTTTTTTTGCGCTCATAACTTTGGAGAAATGTTCTGACGGTGGTGAGATTGGAGCACAACTATCTCCGGGGCGCAAATGGCTAGCACGTTCAGCTGTTAACAAAAAGATTGGAGGTTCGAGTCCTCCCGAGAGCGGTGTGTCTCTTTTTATCTTTGCGCTGATAGTTTTGTAGAAATGTTCTGGCGGTGGTGAGAGTGGAGCAAGAATATCTCCGTGGCGCAATTGGTTAGCGCGTTCGGCTGTCAACCAAAACGTTGGAGGTTCGAGCCCTCCCGAGAGCGGTGTGTCTCTTTTTTTTCACTGAGAGCTTTGTACAAATGTTCTGACGGTGGTGAGAGTGGAGCACGACTGTCACCCTGGCACAATTGGCTAGCGCGATCGGCTGTTAACCAAAAGGTTTGAGGTTTGAGCCCTCCTGAGAGCAGTGTGTCTCTGTTTTGTCTTTGCGCTGATAGCTTTCGAGGAGTGTTCTGAAGGGGGTGAGAGTGGAGCACGACTGTTTCCGTGGCAGATTTGTCTAGCGCGATAAATTGTTAACTGAAAGGTTGGAGGTTCGAGCCCTCCCGGGAGCAGTGTGTCGCTTTTTTTTCTTTGCGCTGATGGCTTTGGAGAAACGTTCTGAGGGTAGTGAAAGTGGAACACGACTATCTCCGTGACGCAATTGGCTAGCGCGATCAGCTGTTAACCAAAAGGTTGCAGGTTCGAACCCTCCCGGAAGCAGTGTGTCGCTTTTTTCTTTGCGCTGACAGCTAGGGAGAAATAATCTGACGGTGGTGAGAGTGGAACACGACTATCTCCGTGACGCAATTGGCTAGAGCGTTCGGCTGTTAACGAAAAGTTTGGAGGTTCGAGCCCTCCGGGGAGCGGTGTGTCTCTTTTTTTCTTTGCGCTGATAGCTTTGTAGAAATGTTCTGACGGTGTTGAGAGTGGAGCACGACTGTTTCCGTGGCAGAATTGGCTAGCGCGATCAACTGTTAACTGAAAGATTGGAGGTTCGAGCCCTCCCATGAGCGGTGTTTCGTTTTTTTTGCGCTCATAACTTTGGAGAAATGTTCTGACGGTGGTGAGATTGGAGCACAACTATCTCCGGGGCGCAAATGGCTAGCGCGTTCAGCTGTTAACAAAAAGGTTGGAGGTTCGAGTCCTCCCGAGAGCGGTGTGTCTCTTTTTATCTTTGCGCTGATAGTTTTGTAGAAATGTTCTGGCAGTGGTGAGAGTGGAGCACGACTGTCACCCTGGCACAATTGGCTAGCGCGATCGGCTGTTAACCAAAAGTTTTGAGGTTTGAGCCCTCCTGAGAGCAGTGTGTCTCGGTTATGTCTTTGCGCTGATAGCTTTCGAGGAGTGTTCTGAAGGGGGTGAGAGTGGAGCACGACTGTTTCCGTGGCAGATTTGTCTAGCGCGATAAATTGTTAACTGAAAGGTTGGAGGTTCGAGCCCTCCCGGGAGCAGTGTGTCGCTTTTTTTCTTTGCGCTGATAGCTTTGGAGAAATGTTCTGACGGTGTTGAGAGTAGAGCACGTTTATCTCCTCGGCGCAATTGGCTAGCGCGTTAAGCTGTTTACCAAAAGGTTGGAGGTTCGATCCCTCCCAAGAGCAGTGTGTGTATTTTTTCTTTGCGCTGACAGCTAGGGAGAAATGTTCTGACGGTGGTGAGAGTGGAACACGACTATCTCCGTGACGCAATTGCCTAGAGCGTTGGGCTGTTAACAAAAAGTTTGGAGGTTCGAGCCCTCCGGAGAGCGGTGTGTCTCTTTTTTTTCTTTGCGCTAATAGCTTTGGAGAAATGTTCTGACGGTGGTGAGAGTGGAGCACGACTGTTTCCGTGGAAGAATTGGCTAGCGCGATCAACTGTTAACTGAAAGGTTGGAGGTTCGAGCGCTTCCGGGAGCAGTGTGTCGCTTTTTTTCTTTGCGCTAATAGCTTTGGCGAAATGTTCTGACGGTGGTGAGAGTAGAGCACTACTATCTCTTTGGCGCAATTGGCTAGCGCGTTCATCTGTTAACTAAAAGGTTGGAGGTTCGAGCCCTCCCGAGAGCGGTGTGTCTCTTTTTTTCTTTGCGCTGATAGCTTTGTAGAAATGTTCTGACGGTGGTGGGTGTGGAGCACGAATATCTCTGTGGCGCACTTGGCTAGCGCGTTCGGCTGTCAACCAAAACGTTGGAGGTTCGAGCCCTCCCGAGAGCGGTGTGTCTCTTTTTTTTCTTTGTGCTGATGGCTTTGGAGAAACGTTCTGAGGGTAGTGAGAGTGGAACACGACTATCTCCGTGACGCAATTGGCTAGCGCGATCAGCTGTTAACCAAAAGGTTGGAGGTTCGAGCCCACCCGAGAGCGGTGTGTCTGTTTTTTTCTTCGCGCTGATAGCTTTGGAGAAATGTTGTGAGGGTGGTGAGAGTGGAACACGACTATCTCCGGGACGCAATTGGCTAGCGCGTTCGTCTGTTAACCAAAAGGTTGGGGGATCGAGCCCTCCCGGAAGCAGTGTGTCGCTTTTTCTTTGCGCTGACAGCTAGGGAGAAATAATCTGACGGTGGTGAGAGTGGAACACGACTATCTCCGTGACGCAATTGGCTAGAGCGTTCGGCGGTTAACCAAAAGTTTGGAGGTTCGAGCCCTCCGGAGAGCGGTGTGTCTCTTTTTTTCTTTGCGCTGATAGCTTTGGAGAAATGTTCTGACGGTGGTGAGAGTGGAGCACGACTGTTTCCGTGGCAGAATTGGCTAGCGCGATACTGTTAACCAAAAGGTTTGAGGTTCGAGCCCTCCCAAGAGCAGTGTGTCTCTTTTTTCTTTGCGCTGACAGCTAGGGAGAAATGTTCTGATGGTGGTGAGAGTGGAACACGACTATCTCCGTGACGCAATTGGCTAGCGCGTTCGGCTGTTAACACAAAGGTTGGAGGTTTGAGCCCTCCGGAGAGCGGTGTGTCTCTTTTTTTGCGCTGATAGCTTTAGAGGAATGTTCTGACGGTGGTGAGAGTGGAGCACGACTGTTTCCGTGGCAGAATTGGCTAGCGCGATCAACTGTTAACTGAAAGGTGGGAGTTTCGAGCCCTCCCGGGAGCATTGTGTCGCTTTTTTTCTTTGCGCTGATAGCTTTGTAGAAATATTCGAACGGTGGTGAGAGCGGAGCACGAATATCTCCATGGTGCAATTGGCTAGCAAGTTCGGCTATTAAACAAAACGTTGGAGGTTCGAGCCCTCCCGAGAGCGGCGTGTCTTTTTTTTCGCACTCATAGCTTTGGAGAAATGTTCTGAGGGTGGTGAGAGTGGAACACGACTATCTCCGGGACGCAACTGGCTAGCGCGTTCGGCTGTTAACCGAAAGGTAGGAGGTTTGAGCCCTCCAGAGAGCGGTATGTCTCTTTTTTTTCCTTGCGCTGATAGCTTTGGAGGAATGATCTGACGGTGGTGAGAGTGGAGCACGACTGTCTCCTTACGCAATCGGCTGGCGCGATCGGCTGTTAACCGAACGTTTGGAGGTTCGAGCTCTCCCGGGAGCGGTGTGTCGCTTTTTTTCTTTGCGCTGATACCTTTGAGGACTGTTATGACCGTGGTGAGAATAGAGCACGACTATCTCCGGGGCGCAATTGGCTAGCGCGTTCAGCTGTTAACCAAAAGCTTGGAGGTTGGAGCCCTCCGGAGAGCGGTGTGTCTCTTTTTTTTCTTTGCGCTGATAGCTTTGGAGAAATGTTCTGACGGTGGTGAGAGTGGAGCACGACTGTTTCCTTGGCAGAATTGGCTAGCGCGATCCACTGTTAACTCAAAGGTTGGAGGTTCGAGCCCTCCCGGGAGCAGTGTCGCTTTTTTTTCTTTGCGCTGATAGGTTTGCAGAAATGTTCTGTCGGTGGTGAGAGTGGAGCACGACTGTCTTCGTGGCACAATTGGCTAGCGCGATCGGCTGTTAACCAAAAGGTTTGAGGTTCGAGCCCTCCCGAGAGCGGTGTGTCTCTTTTTCTCTTTGCGCTGATAGCTTTGGAGAAACGTTCTCAGGGTGGTGAGAGTGGAACACGACTATCTCCGTGACACAATTGGCTAGCGCGTTCGACTGTTAATCAAAAGGTTGGAGGTTCGAGCCCTCCAGAGAGCGGTGTGTCACTTTTTTGTCTTTGCGCTGATAGCTTTCGAGGAGTGTTCTGATGGGGGTGAGAGTGGAGCACGACTGTTTCCGTGGCAGATTTGGTTAGCGCGATCAACTGTTAACTGAAAGGTTGGAGGTTCGAGCCCTCCCGGAAGCAGTGTGTCGCTTTTTTTTTCTTTGCGCTGATAGCTTTGGAGAAACGTTCTGAGGGTGGTGAGAGCGGAACACGACTCTCTCCTTGACGCAATTGGCTAGCGCGTTCGGCTGTTAACACAAAGGTTGGAGGTTTGAGCCCTCCGGAGAGCGGTGTGTCTCTTTTTATTGCGCTGATAGCTTTAGAGGAATGTTCTGATGGTGGTGAGAGTGGAGCACGACTGTTTCCGTGGCAGAATTGGCTAGCGCGATCAACTGTTAACTGAAAGGTGGGAGTTTCGAGCCCTCCCGGGAGCATTGTGTCGCTTTTTTTCTTTGCGCTGATAGCTTTGTAGAAATATTCGAACGATGGTGAGAGTTGAGCACGAATATCTCCATGGTGCAATTGGCTAGCAAGTTCGGCTATTAAACAAAACGTTGAAGGTTCGAGCCCTCCCGAGAGCGGCGTGTCTTTTTTTTCGCACTGATAGCTTTGGAGAAATGTTCTGAGGGTGGTGAGAGTGGAACACGACTATCTCCGGGACGCAACTGGCTAGCGCGTTCGGCTGTTAACCGAAAGGTAGGAGGTTTGAGCCCTCCAGAGAGCGGTATGTCTCTTTTTTTTTCCTTGCGCTGATAGCTTTGGAGGAATGATCTGACGGTGGTGAGAGTGGAGCACGACTGTCTCCTTACGCAATCGGCTGGCGCGATCGGCTGTTAACCGAACGTTTGGAGGTTCGAGCTCTCCCGGGAGCGGTGTGTCGCTTTTTTTCTTTGCGCTGATACCTTTGAGGACTGTTATGACCGTGGTGAGAATAGAGCACGACTATCTCCGGGGCGCAATTGGCTAGCGCGTTCAGCTGTTAACCAAAAGCTTGGAGGTTGGAGCCCTCCGGAGAGCGGTGTGTCTCTTTTTTTTCTTTGCGCTGATAGCTTTGGAGAAATGTTCTGACGGTGGTGAGAGTGGAGCACGACTGTTTCCTTGGCAGAATTGGCTAGCGCGATCCACTGTTAACTCAAAGGTTGGAGGTTCGAGCCCTCCCGGGAGCAGTGTCGCTTTTTTTTTCTTTGCGTTGATAGGTTTGCAGAAATGTTCTGACGGTGGTGAGAGTAGAGCACGACTATCTCCTTGGCGCAATTGGCTAGCGCGTTGAGCTGTTAACCAAAAGGTTGGGGGTTCGAGCCCTCCGGAGAGCGGTGTGTCTCTTTTTTTTCTTTGCGCTGATAGCTTTGGAGAAATGTTGTGAGGGTAGTGAGAGTGGAACACGACTATCTCCGTGACGCAATTGGCTAGCGCGTTCGGCTGTTAACCAAAAGGTTGGAGGTTTGAGTCCTCCAAGAGTGGTGTGTCTCTGTTTTTCCTTGCGCTGATAGCTTTAGATGAATGTGCTGACGGTTGTGAGAGTGGAGCACGACTGTCTCCGTGGCGCAATTGGCTAGCGCGATCGGCTGTTAACCGAACGTTTGGAGGTTCGAGCTCTCCCGGGAGCGGTGTGTCGCCTTTTTTCTTTGCGCTGATACCTTTGAGGAATGTTCTGACCGTGATGAGAGATGAGCACGAATGTCTCCGTTGCGCAATTGGCTAGCGCGATCGGCTGTTAACCAAAAGGTTGGAGGTTCGAGCCCTCCCAAGAGCGGTGTGTCTGTTTTTTTCTTCGCGCTGATAGCTTTGGAGAAATGTTCTGAGGGTGGTGAGAGTGGAACACGACTATCTCCGTGACGCAATTGGCTAGCACGTTCGTCTGTTAACCAAAAGGTTGGGGGTTCGAGCCCTCCGGAGAGCGGTGTGTCTCTTTTTTTTCTTTGCGCTGATAGCTTTGGAGGAACGTTCTGACGGTGGTGAGAGTGGAGCACGACTGTTTCCATGGCAGAATTGGCTAGCGCGATCAACTGTTCACTGAAAGGTTGGAGGTTCGAACCCTCCCGGAAGCAGTGTGTCGCTTTTTTCTTTGCGCTGACAGCTAGGGAGAAATAATCTGACGGTGGTGAGAGTGGAACACGACTATCTCCGTGACGCAATTGGCTAGAGCGTTCGGCTGTTAACGAAAAGTTTGGAGGTTCGAGCCCTCCGGGGAGCGGTGTGTCTCTTTTTTTCTTTGCGCTGATAGCTTTGTAGAAATGTTCTGACCATGGTGAGAGTGGAGCCCGACTGTCTCCGTGACGCAATTGGCTAGCGCGTTCGGCTGTTAACGGAAAGGTTGGAGGTTCAAGCCCTCCCATGAGCGGTGTTTCGCTTTTTTTGCGCTCATAACTTTGGAGAAATGTTCTGACGGTGGTGAGATTGGAGCACAACTATCTCCGGGGCGCAAATGGCTAGCACGTTCAGCTGTTAACAAAAAGATTGGAGGTTCGAGTCCTCCCGAGAGCGGTGTGTCTCTTTTTATCTTTGCGCTGATAGTTTTGTAGAAATGTTCTGGCGGTGGTGAGAGTGGAGCAAGAATATCTCCGTGGCGCAATTGGTTAGCGCGTTCGGCTGTCAACCAAAACGTTGGAGGTTCGAGCCCTCCCGAGAGCGGTGTGTCTCTTTTTTTTCACTGAGAGCTTTGTACAAATGTTCTGACGGTGGTGAGAGTGGAGCACGACTGTCATCCTGGCACAATTGGCTAGCGCGATCGGCTGTTAACCAAAAGGTTTGAGGTTTGAGCCCTCCTGAGAGCAGTGTGTCTCTGTTTTGTCTTTGCGCTGATAGCTTTCGAGGAGTGTTCTGAAGGGGGTGAGAGTGGAGCACGACTGTTTCCGTGGCAGATTTGTCTAGCGCGATAAATTGTTAACTGAAAGGTTGGAGGTTCGAGCCCTCCCGGGAGCAGTGTGTCGCTTTTTTTTCTTTGCGCTGATGGCTTTGGAGAAACGTTCTGAGGGTAGTGAAAGTGGAACACGACTATCTCCGTGACGCAATTGGCTAGCGCGATCAGCTGTTAACCAAAAGGTTGCAGGTTCGAACCCTCCCGGAAGCAGTGTGTCGCTTTTTTCTTTGCGCTGACAGCTAGGGAGAAATAATCTGACGGTGGTGAGAGTGGAACACGACTATCTCCGTGACGCAATTGGCTAGAGCGTTCGGCTGTTAACGAAAAGTTTGGAGGTTCGAGCCCTCCGGGGAGCGGTGTGTCTCTTTTTTTCTTTGCGCTGATAGCTTTGTAGAAATGTTCTGACGGTGTTGAGAGTGGAGCACGACTGTTTCCGTGGCAGAATTGGCTAGCGCGATCAACTGTTAACTGAAAGATTGGAGGTTCGAGCCCTCCCATGAGCGGTGTTTCGTTTTTTTTGCGCTCATAACTTTGGAGAAATGTTCTGACGGTGGTGAGATTGGAGCACAACTATCTCCGGGGCGCAAATGGCTAGCGCGTTCAGCTGTTAACAAAAAGGTTGGAGGTTCGAGTCCTCCCGAGAGCGGTGTGTCTCTTTTTATCTTTGCGCTGATAGTTTTGTAGAAATGTTCTGGCAGTGGTGAGAGTGGAGCACGACTGTCACCCTGGCACAATTGGCTAGCGCGATCGGCTGTTAACCAAAAGTTTTGAGGTTTGAGCCCTCCTGAGAGCAGTGTGTCTCGGTTATGTCTTTGCGCTGATAGCTTTCGAGGAGTGTTCTGAAGGGGGTGAGAGTGGAGCACGACTGTTTCCGTGGCAGATTTGTCTAGCGCGATAAATTGTTAACTGAAAGGTTGGAGGTTCGAGCCCTCCCGGGAGCAGTGTGTCGCTTTTTTTCTTTGCGCTGATAGCTTTGGAGAAATGTTCTGACGGTGTTGAGAGTAGAGCACGTTTATCTCCTCGGCGCAATTGGCTAGCGCGTTAAGCTGTTTACCAAAAGGTTGGAGGTTCGATCCCTCCCAAGAGCAGTGTGTGTATTTTTTCTTTGCGCTGACAGCTAGGGAGAAATGTTCTGACGGTGGTGAGAGTGGAACACGACTATCTCCGTGACGCAATTGCCTAGAGCGTTGGGCTGTTAACAAAAAGTTTGGAGGTTCGAGCCCTCCGGAGAGCGGTGTGTCTCTTTTTTTTCTTTGCGCTAATAGCTTTGGAGAAATGTTCTGACGGTGGTGAGAGTGGAGCACGACTGTTTCCGTGGAAGAATTGGCTAGCGCGATCAACTGTTAACTGAAAGGTTGGAGGTTCGAGCGCTTCCGGGAGCAGTGTGTCGCTTTTTTTCTTTGCGCTAATAGCTTTGGAGAAATGTTCTGACGGTGGTGAGAGTAGAGCACTACTATCTCTTTGGCGCAATTGGCTAGCGCGTTCATCTGTTAACTAAAAGGTTGGAGGTTCGAGCCCTCCCGAGAGCGGTGTGTCTCTTTTTTTCTTTGCGCTGATAGCTTTGTAGAAATGTTCTGACGGTGGTGGGTGTGGAGCACGAATATCTCTGTGGCGCACTTGGCTAGCGCGTTCGGCTGTCAACCAAAACGTTGGAGGTTCGAGCCCTCCCGAGAGCGGTGTGTCTCTTTTTTTTCTTTGTGCTGATGGCTTTGGAGAAACGTTCTGAGGGTAGTGAGAGTGGAACACGACTATCTCCGTGACGCAATTGGCTAGCGCGATCAGCTGTTAACCAAAAGGTTGGAGGTTCGAGCCCACCCGAGAGCGGTGTGTCTGTTTTTTTCTTCGCGCTGATAGCTTTGGAGAAATGTTGTGAGGGTGGTGAGAGTGGAACACGACTATCTCCGGGACGCAATTGGCTAGCGCGTTCGTCTGTTAACCAAAAGGTTGGGGGATCGAGCCCTCCCGGAAGCAGTGTGTCGCTTTTTCTTTGCGCTGACAGCTAGGGAGAAATAATCTGACGGTGGTGAGAGTGGAACACGACTATCTCCGTGACGCAATTGGCTAGAGCGTTCGGCGGTTAACCAAAAGTTTGGAGGTTCGAGCCCTCCGGAGAGCGGTGTGTCTCTTTTTTTCTTTGCGCTGATAGCTTTGGAGAAATGTTCTGACGGTGGTGAGAGTGGAGCACGACTGTTTCCGTGGCAGAATTGGCTAGCGCGATACTGTTAACCAAAAGGTTTGAGGTTCGAGCCCTCCCAAGAGCAGTGTGTCTCTTTTTTCTTTGCGCTGACAGCTAGGGAGAAATGTTCTGATGGTGGTGAGAGTGGAACACGACTATCTCCGTGACGCAATTGGCTAGAGCGTTCGGCTGTTAACCAAAAGTTTGGAGGTTTGAGCCCTCCGGAGAGCGATGTGTCTCTTTTTTTCTTTGCGCTGATAGCTTTGGAGAAATGTTCTGACGGTGGTGAGAGTGGAGCACGCCTGTTTCTGTGGCAGAATTGGCTAGCGCGATCAACTGTTAACTGAAAGGTTGGAGGTTCGAGCCCTCCCATGAGTGGTGTGTTTCTTTCTTTCTTTGCGCTGATAGCTTTGTAGAAATGTTCTGACGATGGTGAGAGTGGAGCAAGAATATCTCCGTGGCGCAATTGGCTAGCGCGTTCGGCTGTCAACCAAAACGTTGGAGGTTCGAGCCCTCCCGAGAGCGGTGTGTCTCTTTTTTTTGCGCTGATATCTTTGTACAAATGTTCTGGCGGTGGTGAGAGTGGAGCACGGCTGTCACCCTGGCACAATTGGCTAGCGCGATCGGCTGTTAACCAAAAGGTTTGAGGTTCGAGCCCTCCCGAGAGCGGTGTGTCTCTTTTTTGTCTTTGCGCTGATAGCTTTCGAGGAGTGTTCTGAAGGGTGTGAGAGTGGAGCACGACTGTTTCCGTGGCAGATTTGTCTAGCGCGATCAACTGTTAACTGAAAGGTTGGAGGTTCGAGCCCTCTCGAGAGCAGTGTGTCGCTTTTTTTCTTTGCGCTGATAGCTTTGGAGAAATGTTCTGACGGTGTTGAGAGAAGAGCACGTTTATCTCCTTGGCGCAATTGGCTAGCGCGTTAAGCTGTTAACCAAAAGGTTGGAGGTTCGAGTCCTCCTGAGAGTGGTGTGTCTCTTTTTTCTTTGCGCTGACAGCTATAGAGAAATGTTCTGACGGTAGTGAGAGTAGAGCACGACTGTCTACGTGGCGCATTAGGCTAGCACGATCGGCTGTTAACCAAACGTTTGGAGGTTCGAGCCCTCCCGAGAGCGGTGTGTCTCTTTTTTTCTTTGCGCTGATAGCTTTGGAGAAATGTTCTGAGGGTGGTGAGAGTGGAAGACGACTCTCTCCGTGACGCAATTAGCTAGTGCGTTCGGCTGTTAACCAAAAGGTTGGAGGATTGAGCCCTCCGGAGAACGGTGTGTCTCTTTTTTTTCCTTGCGCTGATAGCTTTGGAGGAATGCTCTGACGGTGGTGAGAGGGGAGCACGACTGTCTCCTTGCGCAATTGGCTAGCGCGATCGGATGTTAACGGAACGTTTGAAGGTTCGAGCTTTCCCGGGAGCGGTGTGTCGCTTTTTTTTTGCGCTGATACCTTTGAGGAATGTTATGACCGTGGTGAGAATAGAGCACGACTATCTCCGGGGCGCAATTGGCTAGCGCGTTCAGCTGTTAACCAAAAGGTTGGAAGTTCGAGCCCTCCCGAGAGCGGTGTGTCTCTTTTTTTTTGCGCTGATAGCTTTATAGAAATGTTTTGACCGTGATGAGAGATGAGCACGAATGTCTCCATGGCGCAATAGGCTAGCGCAATCAGCTGTTAACCAAAAGGTTGGAAGTTCGAGCCCTCCCTTGAGTGGTGTGTTGCTTTTTTTCTTCGCGCTGCTACCTTTGGAGAAATGTTCTGACCATGGTGAGAGTGGAGCACGACTGTCTCCGTGACGCAATTGGCTAGCGCGTTCGGCTGTTAACGGAAAGGTTGGAGGTTCAAGCCCTCCCATGAGCGGTGTGTCGCTTTTTTTGGGCTGATAGCTTTGGAGAAATCTTCTGACGGTGGTTAGAGTGGGGCAAGAATATCTCCATGGCGCAATTGGCTAGCGCGTTCGGCTGTCAACAAAAACATTGGAGGTTCGAGCCCTCCCGAGAGCGGTGTGTCTCTTTTTTTCTTTGCGCTGATAGCTTTGTAGAAATGTTCTGACGGTGGTGAGAGTGGAGCACGACTGTCTCCGTGGCACAATTGGCTAGCGCGATCGGCTGTTAACCAAAAGGTTTGAGGTTCGAGCCCTCCCGAGAGCGGTGTGTCTCTTTTTTTTCTTTGCGCTGATAGCTTTGGAGAAACGTTCTCAGGGTGGTGAGAGCGGAACACGACTATCTCCGTGACGCAATTGGCTAGCGCGTTCGACTGTTAACCAAAAGGTTGGAGGTTCGAGCCCTCCGGAGAGCGGTGTGTCTTTTTTTTTGCGCTGATAGCTTTAGAAGAATGTTCTGACGGTGGTGAGAGTGGAGCACGACTGTTTTCGTGGCAGAATTGGCTAGCGCGATCAACTGTTAACTGAAAGGTTGGAGTTTCGAGCCCTCCCGGGAGCATTGTGTCGCTTTTTTTCTTTGCGCTGATAGCTTTGTAGAAATATTCGGACGGTGGTGAGAGCGGAGCACGAATATCTCCATGGTGCAATTGGCTAGCAAGTTCGGCTGTTAACCAAAAGGTTGGAGGTTCGAGCCCTCCGGAGAGCGGTGTGTCACTTTTTTGTCTTTGCGCTGATAGCTTTCGAGGAGTGTTCTGATGGGGGTGAGAGTGGAGCACGACTGTTTCCGTGGCAGATTTGGCTAGCGCGATCAACTGTTAACTGAAAGGTTGGAGGTTCGAGCCCTCCCGGGAGCAGTGTGTCGCTTTTTTTCTTTGTGCTGATAGCTTTGGAGAAGTGTTCTGACGGTGGTGAGAGTAGAGCACGTTTATCTCCTTGGCGCAATTGGCTAGCGCGTTAAGCTGTTAACCAAAAGGTTGGAGGTTCGAGCCCTCCTGAGGGCGGTGTGTCTCTTTTTCCTTTGCGCTGACAGCTATGGAGAAATGTTCTGACGGTGGTGAGACTAGAGCACGACTCTCCCCGTGACACAGATGGCTAGCGCGTTCGGCTGTTAACACAAAGGTTGGAGGTTTGAGCCCTCCGGAGAGCGGTGTGTCTCTTTTTTTTCTTTGCGCTGATAGCTTTGGAGAAGTGTTCTGACGGTGGTGAGAGTAGAGCACGTTTATCTCCTTGGCGCAATTGGCTAGCGCGTTAAGCTGTTAATCAAAAGATTGGAGGTTCGAGCCCTCCCGGGAGCATTGTGTCGCTTTTTTCTTTGCGCTGATAGCTTTGTAGAAATGTTCGGACGGTGGTGAGAGCGGAGCACGAATATCTCCCTGACGCAACTGGCTGGCGCGATCGGCTGTTAACCGAACGTTTAGAGGTTCGAGCTCTCCCGGGAGCGGTGTGTCGCTTTTTTTCTTTGCGCTGATAGCTTTGGAGAAACGTTCTCAGGGTGGTGAGAGCGGAACACGACTATCTCCGTGACGCAATTGGCTAGCGCGTTCGACTGTTAACCAAAAGGTTGGAGGTTCGAGCCCTCCGGAGAGCGGTGTGTCTCTTTTTTTTGCGCTGATAGCTTTAGAGGAATGTTCTGACGGTGGTGAGAGTGGAGCACGACTGTTTCCGTGGCAGAATTGGCTAGCGCGATCAACTGTTAACTGAAAGGTTGGAGTTTCGAGCCCTCCCGGGAGCATTGTGTCGCTTTTTTTCTTTGCGCTGATAGCTTTGTAGAAATATTCGGACGGTGGTGAGAGCGGAGCACGAATATCTCCATGGTGCAATTGGCTAGCGCGTTCAGCTGTTAACCAAAAGCTTGGAGGTTCGAGCCCTCGCGAGAGTGGTGTGTCTCTTTTTTTCTTTGCGCTGATAGCTTTGTAGAAATGTTCTGACCGTGATGAGAGATGAGCACGAATGGCTCCGTGGCGCAATTGGCTGGCGCGATCAGCTGTTAAACAAAAGGTTGGAGGTTCGATCCCTCCCATGAGTGGTGTGTTGCTTTTTTTCTTCGCGCTGATAGCTTTGGAGAAATGTTCTGACGGTGGTGAGAGTGGAGCACGACTATCTCCTTGGCGCAATTGGCTAGCGCGTTCAGCTGTTAACCAAAAGGTTGGAGGTTCGAGCCCTACCGAGAGTGGTGTGTCTCTTTTTTCTTTGCGCTGACAGCTGTGGAGAAATGTTCTGACGGTGAGGAGAGTAGAGCACGACTGTCTCCATGACACAATTGGCTAGCGCGATCGGCTGTTAAGCAAAAGGTTTGAGGTTCGAGCCCTCCCGAGAGCGGTGTGTCTCTTTTTTTCTTTGCGCTAATATTTTTGGAGAAACGTTCTCAGGCTGGTGAGAGTGGAACACGACTGTCTCCGTGACGCAATTGGCTAGCGCGTTCGGCTGTTAACCACAAGGTTGGAGGTTCGAGCCCTCCAGAGAGCGGCGTGTCACTTTTTTGTCTTTGCGCTGATAGCTTTCGAGGAGTGTTCTGATGGGGGTGAGAGTGGAGCACGACTGTTTCCGGGGCAGATTTGGCTAGCGCGATCAACTGTTAACTGAAAGGTTGGAGGTTCGAGCCCTCCCGGGAGCAGTGTGTCGCTTTTTTTCTTTGCGCTGATAGCTTTGGAGAAATGTTCTGACAGTGGTGAGGGTAGAGCAGGTTTATCTCCACGGCGCAATTGGCTAGCGCGTTAAGCTGTTAACCAAAAGGTTGGAGGTTCGAGCCCGCCCGAGAGCGGTGTGTCTCTTTTTTCTTTGCGCTGACAGCTATGAAGAAATGTTCTGACGGTGGTGAGAGTAGAGCACGACTGTCTACGTGGCGCATTTGGCTAGCACGATCGGCTGTTAACGAAAAGTTTGGAGGTTCGAGCCCTCCCGAGAGCGGTGTGTCTTTTTTTCTTTGCAGTGATAGCTTTGGAGAAACGTTCTTAGGGTGGTGAGAGTGGAACACGACTATCTCCGTGGCGCAATTGGCTAGCGCGTTCGGCTGTCAACCAAAACGTTGGAGGTTCGAGCCCTCCCGAGAGCGGTGTGTCTCTTTTTTTTGCGCTGATAGCTTTGTACAAATGTTCTGACGGTGGTGAGAGTGGAGCACGGCTGTCACCCTGGCACATTTGGCTAGCGCGATCGGCTGTTAACCAAATGGTTTGAGGTTCGAGCCCTCCCGAGAGCGGTGTGTCTCTTTTTTGTCTTTGCGCTGATAGCTTTCGAGGAGTGTTCTGAAGGGGGTGAGAGTGGAGCACGACTGTTTCCGTGGCAGATTTGTCTAGCGCGATCAACTGTTAACTGAAAGGTTGGAGGTTCGAGCCCTCTCGAGAGCAGTGTGTCGCTTTTTTTCTTTGCGCTGATAGCTTTGGAGAAATGTTCTGACGGTGTTGAAAGTAGAGCACGTTTATCTCCTTGGCGCAATTGGCTAGAGCGTTAAGCTGTTAACCAAAAGGTTGGAGGTTCGAGTCCTCCTGAGAGTGGTGTGTCTCTTTTTTCTTTGCGCTGACAGCTATAGAGAAATGTTCTGACGGTAGTGAGAGTAGAGCACGACTGTCTACGTGGCGCATTAGGCTAGCACGATCGGCTGTTAACCAAACGTTTGGAGGTTCGAGCCCTCCCGAGAGCGGTGTGTCTCTTTTTTTTGCGCTGATAGCTTTGGAGAAACGTTCTGAGGGTGGTGAGAGTGGAAGACGACTCTCTCCGTGACGCAATTAGCTAGCGCGTTCGGCTGTTAACCAAAAGGTTGGAGGTTTGAGCCCTCCGGAGAATGGTGTGTCTCTGTTTTTTCCTTGCGCTGATAGCTTTGGAGGAATGTTCTGACGGTGGTGAGAGGGGGGCACGACTGTCTCCTTGCGCAATTGGCTAGCGCGATCGGCTGTTAACCGAACGTTTGAAGGTTCGAGCTTTCCGGGAGCGGTGTGTCGCTTTTTTTCTTTGCGCTGATACCTTTGAGGAATGTTATGACCGTGGTGAGAATAGAGCACGACTATCTCCGGGGCGCAATTGGCTAGCGCGTTCAGCTGTTAACCAAAAGGTTGGAGGTTCGAGCCCTCCCGAGAGCGGTGTGTCTCTTTTATTCTTTGCGCTGATAGCTTTATAGAAATGTTCTGACCGTGATGAGAGATGAGCACGAATGTCTCCATGGCGCAATAGGCTAGCGCAATCAGCTGTTAACCAAAAGGTTGGAAGTTCGAGCCCTCCCTTGAGTGGTGTGTTGCTTTTTTTCTTCGCGCTGCTACCTTTGGAGAAATGTTCTGACCATGGTGAGAGTTGAGCACGACTGTCTCCGTGACGCAATTGGCTAGCACGTTCGGCTGTTAACGGAAAGGTTGGAGGTTCAAGCCCTCCCATGAGCGGTGTGTCGCTTTTTTTGGGCTGATAGCTTTGGAGAAATCTTCTGACGGTGGTTATATTGGAGCACGACTATCTCCGGGGCGCAAATAGCTAGCGCGTTCAGCTGTTAACAAAAAGGTTGGAGGTTCGAGTCCTCCCGAGAGCGGTGTGTCTCTTTTTTCCTTTGGGCTGATAGCTTTGTAGAAATGTTCTGACGGTGTTGAGAGTGGGGCAAGAATATCTCCATGGCGCAATTGGCTAGCGCGTTCGGCTGTCAACAAAAACATTGGAGGTTCGAGCCCTCCCGAGAGCGGTGTGTCTCTTTTTTTCTTTGCGCTGATAGCTTTGTAGAAATGTTCTGACGGTGGTGAGAGTGGAGCACGACTGTCTCCGTGGCACAATTGGCTAGCGCGATCGGCTGTTAACCAAAAGGTTGGAGGTTCGAGCCCTCCCGAGAGCGGTGTGTCTCTTTTTTTCTTTGCGCTGATAGATTTGGAGAAACGTTCTCAGGGTGGTGAGAGTGGAACACGACTATCTCCGTGACGCAATTGGCTAGCGCGTTCGACTGTTAACCAAAAGGTTGGAGGTTTGAGCCCTCCGGAGAGCGGTGTGTCACTTTTTTGTCTGTGCGCTGATAGCTTTCGAGGAGTGTTCTGATGGGGGTGAGAGTGGAGCACGACTGTTTCCGTGGCAGATTTGGTTAGCGCGATCAACTGTTAACTGAAAGGTTGGAGGTTCGAGCCCTCCCGGGAGCAGTGTGTCGCTTTTTTTTTCTTTGCGCTGATAGCTTTGGAGAAACGTTCTGAGGGGGGTGAGAGCGGAACACGACTCTCTCCGTGACGCAATTGGCTAGCGCGTTCGGCTGTTAACACAAAGGTTGGAGGTTTGAGCCCTCCGGAGAGCGGTGTGTCTCTTTTTTTTGCGCTGATAGCTTTAGAGGAATGTTCTGACGGTGGTGAGAGTGGAGCACGACTGTTTCCGTGGCAGAATTGGCTAGCTCGATCAACTGTTAACTGAAAGGTTGGAGTTTCGAGCCCTCCCGGGAGCATTGTGTCGCTTTTTTTCTTTGCGCTGATAGCTTTGTAGAAATATTCGAACGATAGTGAGAGCGGAGCACGAATATCTCCATGGTGCAATTGGCTAGCAAGTTCGGCTATTAAACAAAACGTTGGAGGTTCGAGCCCTCCCGAGAGCGGCGTGCTTTTTTTTTCGCACTGATAGCTTTGGAGAAATGTTCTGAGGGTGGTGAGAGTGGAACACGACTATCTCCGGGACGCAACTGGCTAGCGCGTTCGGCTGTTAACCGAAAGGTAGGAGGTTTGAGCCCTCCAGAGAGCGGTATGTCTCTTTTTTTTCCTTGCGCTGGTAGCTTTGGAGGAATGATCTGACGGTGGCGAGAGTGGAGCACGACTGTCTCCTTGCGCAATCGGCTGGCGCGATCGGCTGTTAACCGAACGTTTGGAGGTTCGAGCTCTCCCGGGAGCGGTGTGTCGCTTTTTTTCTTTGCGCTGATACCTTTGAGGACTGTTATGACCGTGGTGAGAATAGAGCACGACTATCTCCGGGGCGCAATTGGCTAGCGCGTTCAGCTGTTAACCAAAAGCTTGGAGGTTTGAGCCCTCCGGAGAGCGGTGTGTCTCTTTTTTTTCTTTGCGCTGATAGCTTTGGAGAAATGTTCTGACGGTGGTGAGAGTGGAGCACGACTGTTTCCTTGGCAGAATTGGCTAGCGCGATCCACTGTTAACTCAAAGGTTGGAGGTTCGAGCCCTCCCGGGAGCAGTGTCGCTTTTTTTTCTTTGCGCTGATAGGTTTGCAGAAATGTTCTGACGGTGGTGAGAGTAGAGCACGACTATCTCCTTGGCGCAATTGGCTAGCGCGTTGAGCTGTTAACCAAAAGGTTGGGGGTTCGAGCCCTCCGGAGAGCGGTGTGTCTCTTTTTTTTCTTTGCGCTGATAGCTTTGGAGAAATGTTGTGAGGGTAGTGAGAGTGGAACACGACTATGTCCGTGACGCAATTGGCTAGCGCGTTCGGCTGCTAACCAAAAGGTTGGAGGTTTGAGTCCTCCAAGAGTGGTGTGTCTCTGTTTTTCCTTGCGCTGATAGCTTTAGATGAATGTGCTGACGGTTGTGAGAGTGGAGCACGACTGTCTCCGTGGCGCAATTGGCTAGCGCGATCGGCTGTTAACCGAACGTTTGGAGGTTCGAGCTCTCCCTGGAGCGGTGTGTCACTTTTTTTCTTTCTGCTGATACCTTTGAGGAATGTTATGGCCGTGGTGAGAATAGAGCACGACTATCTCCGGGGCGCAATTGGCTAGCGCGTTATGCTGTTAACCAAAAGGTTGGAGGTTCGAGCCCTCCCAAGAGCGGTGTGTCTGTTTTTTTCTTCGCGCTGATAGCTTTGGAGAAATGTTCTGAGGGTGGTGAGAGTGGAACACGACTATCTCCGTGACGCAATTGGCTAGCGCGTTCGTCTGTTAACCAAACGGTTGGGGGTTCGAGCCCTCCGGAGAGCGGTGTGTCTCTTTTTTTTCTTTGCGCTGATAGCTTTGGAGGAACGTTCTGACGGTGGTGAGAGTGGAGCACGACTGTTTCCATGGCAGAATTGGCTAGCGCGATCAACTGTTCACTGAAAGGTTGGAGGTTCGAACCCTCCCGGAAGCAGTGTGTCGCTTTTTTCTTTGCGCTGACAGCTAGGGAGAAATAATCTGATGGTGGTGAGAGTGGAACACGACTATCTCCGTGACGCAATTGGCTAGAGCGTTCGGCTGTTAACGAAAAGTTTGGAGGTTCGAGCCCTCCGGGGAGCGGTGTGTCTCTTTTTTTCTTTGCGCTGATAGCTTTGTAGAAATGTTCTGACGGTGGTGAGAGTGGAGCACGACTGTCACCCTGGCACAATTGGCTAGCGCGATCGGCTGTTAACCAAAAGGTTTGAGGTTTGAGCCCTCATGAGAGCAGTGTGTCTCTGTTTTGTCGTTGCGCTGATAGCTTTCGAGGAGTGTTCTGAAGGGGGTGAGAGTGGAGCACGACTGTTTCCATGGCAGATTTGTCTAGCGCGATAAATTGTTAACTGAAAGGTTGGAGGTTCGAGCCCTCCCGGGAGCAGTGCGTCGCTTTTTTTCTTTGCGCTGATAGCTTTGGAGAAATGTTCTGACGGTGTTGAGGGTAGAGCACGTTTATCTCCTCGGCGCAATTGGCTAGCGCGTTAAGCTGTTTACCAAAAGGTTGGAGGTTCGATCCCTCCCAAGAGCAGTGTGTGTATTTTTTCTTTGCGCTGACAGCTAGGGAGAAATGTTCTGATGGTGGTGAGAGTGGAACACGACTATCTCCGTGACGCAATTGCCTAGCGCGTTCGGCTGTTAACCAAAAGTTTGGAGGTTCGAGCCCTCAGGAGAGCGGTGTGTCTCTTTTTTTTCTTTGCGCTGATAGCTTTGGAGAAATGTTCTGACGGTGGTGAGAGTGGAGCACGACTGTTTCCGTGGAAGAATTGGCTAGCGCGATCAACTGTTAACTGAAAGGTTGGAGGTTCGAGCGCTTCCGGGAGCAGTGTGTCGCTTTTTTTCTTTGCGCTGATAGCTTTGGAGAAATGTTCTGACGGTGGTGAGAGTAGAGCACTACTATCTCTTTGGCGCAATTGGCTAGCGCTTTCATCTGTTAACTAAAAGGTTGGAGGTTCGAGCCCTCCCGAGAGCGGTGTGTCTCTTTTTTTCTTTGCGCTGATAGCTTTGTAGAAATGTTCTGAGGGTAGTGAGAGTGGAACACGACTATCTCCGTGACGCAATTGGCTAGCGCGATCAGCTGTTAACCAAAAGGTTGGAGGTTCGAACCCTCCCGGAAGCAGTGTGTCGCTTTTTTCTTTGCGCTGACAGCTAGGGAGAAATAATCTGACGGTGGTGAGAGTGGAACACGACTATCTCCGTGACGCAATTGGCTAGAGCGTTCGGCTGTTAACGAAAAGTTTGGAGGTTCGAGCCCTCCGGGGAGCGGTGTGTCTCTTTTTTTCTTTGCGCTGATAGCTTTGTAGAAATGTTCTGACGGTGGTGAGAGTGCAGCACGACTGTTTCCGTGGCAGAATTGGCTAGCGCGATCAACTGTTTACTGAAAGGTTGGAGGTTCGAGCCCTCCCGGGAGCAGTGTGTCGCTTTTTTTCTTTGCGCTCATAGCTTTGGAGAAATGTTCTGACGGTAGTGAGAGTAGAGCACGACTATTTTCTTGGCGCAATTGGCTAGCGCGTTCAGCTGTTAACCAAAAGTTTGGAGGTTCGAGCCCTCCCGAATGTGGTGTGTCTCTTTTTTCTTTGCGCTGACAGCTGTGGAGAAATGTTCTGACGGTGGTGAGAGTAGAGCAGGACTGTCTACGTTGCGCAATTGGCTAGCACGATCGGCTGTTAACCAAAAGCTTGGAGGTTCGAGCCCTGCCAAGAGCGGTGTGTCGCTTTTTTTTCTTTACGCTGCTACCTTTGGAGAAATGTTCTGACCATGGTGAGAGTGGAACCCGACTGTCTCCGTGACGCAATTGGCTAGCGCGTTCGGCTGTTAACGGAAAGGTTGGAGGTTCAAGCCCTCCCATGAGCGGTGTGTCTCTTTTTATCTTTGCGCTGATAGTTTTGTAGAAATGTTCTGGCGGTGGTGAGAGTGGAGCAAGAATATCTCCGTGGCGCAATTGGCTAGCGCGTTCGGCTGTCAACCAAAACGTTGGAGGTTCGAGCCCTCCCGAGAGCGGTGTGTCTCTTTTTTTGCGCTGAGAGCTTTGTACAAATGTTCTGACGGTGGTGAGAGTGGAGCACGACTGTCACCCTGGCACAATTGGCTAGCGCGATCGGCTGTTAACCAAAAGGTTTGAGGTTTGAGCCCTCCTGAGAGCAGTGTGTCTCTGTTTTGTCTTTGCGCTGATAGCTTTCGAGGAGTGTTCTGTAGGGGGTGAGAGTGGAGCACGACTGTTTCCGTGGCAGATTTGTCTAGCGCGATAAATTGTTAACTGAAAGGTTGGAGGTTCGAGCCTACCCGGGAGCAGTGTGTCGCTTTTTTTCTTTGCGCTGATAGCTTTGGAGAAATGTTCTGACGGTGTTTAGAGTAGAGCACGTTTATCTCCTCGGCGCAATTGGCTAGCGCGTCAAGCTGTTTACCAAAAGGTTGGAGGTTTGATCCCTCCCAAGAGCAGTGTGTGTATTTTTTCTTTGCGCTGACAGCTAGGGAGAAATGTTCTGACGGTGGTGAGAGTGGAACACGACTATCTCCGTGACGCAATTGCCTAGCGCGTTCGGCTGTTAACCAAAAGTTTGGAGGTTCGAGCCCTCAGGAGAGCGGTGTGACTCTTTTTTTTTCTTTGCGCTGTTAGCTTTGGAGAAATGTTCTGACGGTGGTGAGAGTGGAGCACGACTGTTTCCGTGGAAGAATTGGCTAGCGCGATCAACTGTTAACTGAAAGGTTGGAGGTTCGAGCGCTTCCGGGAGCAGTGTGTCGCTTTCTTTCTTTGCGGTGATAGCTTTGGAGAAATGTTCTGACGGTGGTGAGAGTAGAGCACTACTATCTCTTTGGCGCAATTGGCTAGCGCGTTCATCTGTTAACTAAAAGGTTGGAGGTTCGAGCCCTCCCGAGAGCGGTGTGTCTCTTTTTTTCTTTGCGCTGATAGCTTTGTAGAAATGTTCTGACGGTGGTGGGAGTGGAGCACGAATATCTCTGTGGCGCACTTGGCTAGCGCGTTCGGCTGTCAACCAAAACGTTGAAGGTTCGAGCCCTCCCGAGAGCGGTGTGTCTCTTTTTTTTGCGCTGATGGCTTTGGAGAAACGTTCTGAGGGTAGTGAGAGTGGAAGACGACTATCTCCGTGACGCAATTGGCTAGCGCGATCAGCTATTAACCAAAAGGTTGGAGGTTCGAGCCCTCCCGAGAGCGGTGTGTCTGTTTTTTTCTTCGCGCTGATAGCTTTGGAGAAATGTTCTGAGGGTGGTCAGAGTGGAACACGACTATCTCCTTGACGCAATTGGCTAGCGCGTTCGTCTGTTAACCAAAAGGTTGGGGGATCGAGCCCTCCGGAGAGCGGTGTGTCTCTTTTTTTTCTTTGCGCTGATAGCTTTGGAGGAATGTTCTGACGGTGATGAGAGTGGAGCACGACTGTTTCCATGGCAGAATTGGCTAGCGCGATCAACTGTTCACTGAAAGGTTGGAGGTTCGAGCCCCCCCGGAAGCAGTGTGTCGCTTTTTCTTTGCGCTGACAGCTAGGGAGAAATAATCTGACGGTGGTGAGAGTGGAACACGACTATCTCCGTGACGCAATTGGCTAGAGCGTTCGGCGGTTAACCAAAAGTTTGGAGGTTTGAGCCCTCCGGAGAGCGGTGTGTCTCGTTTTTTCTTTGCGCTGATAGCTTTGGAGAAATGTTCTGACGGTGGTGAGAGTGGAGCACGACTGTTTCCGTGGCAGAATTGGCTAGCGCGATCAACTGTTAACCAAAAGGTTTGAGGTTCGAGCCCTCCCAAGAGCAGTGTGTCTCTTTTTTCTTTCCGCTGATACCTTTGAAGACTGTTATGACCGTGGTGAGAATAGAGCACGACTATCTCCGGGGCGCAATTGGCTAGCACGTTCAGCTGTTAACCAAAAGCTTGGAGGTTCGAGCCCTCCCGAGAGCGGTGTGTCTCTTTTTTTCTTTGCGCTGATAGCTTTGGAGAAATGTTCTGAGGGTGGTGAGAGTGGAACACGACTATCTCCGTGACGCAATTGGCTAGCGCGATCAACTGTTAACTGAAAGGTTGGAGGTTCGAGCCCTCCCATGAGTGGTGTGTTTCTTTCTTTCTTTGCGCTGATAGCTTTGTAGAAATGTTCTGACGGTGGTGAGAGTGGAGCAAGAATATCTCCGTGGCGCAATTGGCTAGCGCGTTCGGCTGTCAACCAAAACGTTGGAGGTTCGAGCCCTCCCGAGAGCGGTGTGTCTCTTTTTTTTGCGCTGATAGCTTTGTACAAATGTTCTGACGGTGGTGAGAGTGGAGCACGGCTGTCACCCTGGCACAATTGGCTAGCGCGATCGGCTGTTAACCAAAAGGTTTGAGGTTCGAGCCCTCCCGAGAGCGGTGTGTCTCTTTTTTGTCTTTGCGCTGATAGCTTTCGAGGAGTGTTCTGAAGGGGGTGAGAGTGGAGTACGACTGTTTCCGTGGCAGATTTGTCTAGCGCGATCAACTGTTAACTGAAATGTTGGAGGTTCGAGCCCTCCCGGGAGCAGTGTGTCGCTTTTTTTTTCTTTGCGCTGATAGCTTTGGAGAAACGTTCTGAGGGTGGTGAGAGCGGAACACGACTCTCTCCGTGACGCAATTGGCAAGCGCGTTCGGCTGTTAACACAAAGGTTGGAGGTTGGAGCCCTCCGGAGAGCGGTGTGTCTCTTTTTTTTGCGCTGATAGCTTTAGAGGAATGTTCTGACGGTGGTGAGAGTGGAGCACGACTGTTTCCGTGGCAGAATTGGCTAGCGCGATCAACTGTTAACTGAAAGGTTGGAGTTTCGAGCCCTCCCGGGAGCATTGTGTCGCTTTTTTTCTTTGCGCTGATAGCTTTGTAGAAATATTCGGACGGTGGTGAGAGCGGAGCACGAATATCTCCATGGTGCAATTGGCTAGCAAGTTCGGCTGTTAAACAAAACGTTGGAGGTTCGAGCCCTCCCGAGAGCGGCGTGTCTCTTTTTTTCGCACTGATAGCTTTAGAGAAATGTTCTGAGGGTGGTGAGAGTGGAACACGACTATCTCCGGGACGCAACTGGCTAGCGCGTTCGGCTGTTAACCGAAAGGTAGAAGGTTTGAGCCCTCCAGAGAGCGGTATGTCTCTTTTTTTTCCTTGCGCTTATAGCTTTGGAGGAATGATCTGACGGTGGTGAGAGTGGAGCACGACTGTCTCCTTGCGCAATTGGCTGGCGCGATCGGCTGTTAACCGAACGTTTGGAGGTTCGAGCTCTCCCGGGAGCGTTGTGTCGCTTTTTTTCTTTGCGCTGATACCTTTGAGGACTGTTATGACCGTGGTGAGAATAGAGCACGACTATCTCCGGGGCGGAATTGGCTAGCGCGTTCAGCTGTTAACCAAAAGCTTGGAGGTTGGAGCCCTCCGGAGAGCGGTGTGTCTCTTTTTTTTCTTTGCGCTGATAGCTTTGGAGAAATGTTCTGACGGTGGTGAGAGTGGAGCACGACTGTTTCCTTGGCAGAATTGGCTAGCGCGATCCACTGTTAACTCAAAGGTTGGAGGTTCGAGCCCTCCCGGGAGCAGTGTCGCTTTTTTTTCTTTGCGCTGATAGGTTTGCAGAAATGTTCTGACGGTGGTGAGAGTAGAGCACGACTATCTCCTTGGCGCAATTGGCTAGCGCGTTGAGCTGTTAACCAAAAGGTAGGAGGTTCGAGCCCTCCCAAGAGCAGTGTGTCTCTTTATTTTTTGCGCTGACAGCTAGGGAGAAATGTTCTGACGGTGGTGGGAGTTGAACACGACTATCTTCGTGACGCAATTGGCTACAGCGTTCGGCTGTTAACCAAAAGTTTGGAGGTTCGAGCCCTCCAGAGAGCGGTGTGTCTCTTTTTTCTTTGCGCTGATAGCTTTGGAGAAATGTTCTGACGGTGGTGAGAGTGGAGCACGACTGTTTCCGTGGCAGAATTGGCTAGCGTGATCAACTGTTAACTGAAAGGTTGGAGGTTCGAGCCCTCCCGGAAGCAGTGTGTCGCTTTCTTTCTTTGCGGTGATAGCTTGGAGAAATGTTCTGCTGGTGGTGAGAGTGGGGCAAGAATATCTCCATGGCGCAATTGGCTAGCGGGTTCGGCTGTCAACAAAAACATTGGAGGTTTGAGCCCTCCCGAGAGCGGTGTGTCTCTTTTTTTCTTTGCGCTGATAGCTTTGTAGAAATGTTCTGACGGTGGTGAGAGTGGAGCACGACTGTCTCCGTGGCACAATTGGCTAGCGCGATCGGCTGTTAACCAAAAGGTTTGAGGTTCGAGCCCTCCCGAGAGTGGTGTGTCTCTTTTTTTCTTTGCGCTGATAGCTTTGGAGAAACGTTCTCAGGGTGGTGAGAGTGGAACACGACTATCTCCGTGACGCAATTGGCTAGCGCGTTCGACTGTTAACCAAAAGGTTGGAGGTTCGAGCCCTCCGGAGAGCGGTGTGTCACTTTTTTGTCTTTGCGCTGATAGCTTTCGAGGAGGGTTCTGATGGTGGTGAGAGTGGAGCACGACTGTTTCCGTGGCAGATTTGGTTAGCGCGATCAACTGTTAACTGAAAGGTTGGAGGTTCGAGCCCTCCCGGGAGCAGTGTGTCGCTTTTTTTTCTTTGCGCTGATAGCTTTGGAGAAACGTTCTGAGGGTGGTGAGAGCGGAACACGACTCTCTCCGTGACGCAATTGGCTAGCGCGTTCGGCTGTTAACACAAAGGTTGGAGGTTTGAGCCCTCCGGAGAGCGGCGTGTCTCTTTTTTTCGCACTGATAGCTTTAGAGAAATGTTCTGAGGGTGGTGAGAGTGGAACACGACTATCTCCGGGACGCAACTGGCTAGCGCGTTCGGCTGTTAACCGAAAGGTAGGAGGTTTGAGCCCTCCAGAGAGCGGTATGTCTCTTTTTTTTCCTTGCGCTTATAGCTTTGGAGGAATGATCTGACGGTGGTGAGAGTGGAGCACGACTGTCTCCTTGCGCAATTGGCTGGCGCGATCGGCTGTTAACCGAACGTTTGGAGGTTCGATCTCTCCCGGGAGCGGTGTGTCGCTTTTTTTCTTTGCGCTGATACCTTTGAGGACTGTTATGACCGTGGTGAGAATAGAGCACGACTATCTCCGGGGCGCAATTGGCTAGCGCGTTCAGCTGTTAACCAAAAGCTTGGAGGTTGGAGCCCTCCGGAGAGCGGTGTGTCTCTTTTTTTTTCTTTGCGCTGATAGCTTTGGAGAAATGTTCTGACGGTGGTGAGAGTGGAGCACGACTGTTTCCTTGGCAGAATTGGCTAGCGCGATCCACTGTTAACTCAAAGGTTGGAGGTTCGAGCCCTCCCGGGAGCAGTGTCGCTTTTTTTTCTTTGCGCTGATAGGTTTGCAGAAATGTTCTGACGGTGGTGAGAGTAGAGCACGACTATCTCCTTGGCGCAATTGGCTAGCGCGTTGAGCTGGTAACCAAAAGGTAGGAGGTTCGAGCCCTCCCAAGAGCAGTGTGTCTCTTTATTTTTTGCGCTGACAGCTAGGGAGAAATGTTCTGACGGTGGTGAGAGTTGAACACGACTATCTTCGTGACGCAATTGGCTACAGCGTTCGGCTGTTAACCAAAAGTTTGGAGGTTCGAGCCCTCCAGAGAGCGGTGTGTCTCTTTTTTTCTTTGCGCTGATAGCTTTGGAGAAATGTTCTGACGGTGGTGAGAGTGGAGCACGACTGTTTCCGTGGCAGAATTGGCTAGCGCGATCAAATGTTAACTGAAAGGTTGGAGGTTCGAGCCCTCCCGGAAGCAGTGTGTCGCTTTCTTTCTTTGCGGTGATAGCTTGGAGAAATGTTCTGATGGTGGTGAGAGTGGGGCAAGAATATCTCCATGGCGCAATTGGCTAGCGCGTTCGGCTGTCAACAAAAACATTGGAGGTTCGAGCCCTCCCGAGAGCGGTGTGTCTCTTTTTTTCTTTGCGCTGATAGCTTTGTAGAAATGTTCTGACGGTGGTGAGAGTGGAGCACGACTGTCTCCGTGGCACAATTGGCTAGCGCGATCGGCTGTTAACCAAAAGGTTTGAGGTTCGAGCCCTCCCGAGAGCGGTGTGTCTCTTTTTTTCTTTGCGCTGATACCTTTGAGGACTGTTATGACCGTGGTGAGAATAGAGCACGACTATCTCCGGGGCGCAATTGGCTAGCGCGTTCAGCAGTTAACCAAAAGCTTGGAGGTTGGAGCCCTCCGGAGAGCGGTGTGTCTCTTTTTTTTTCTTTGCGCTGATAGCTTTGGAGAAATGTTCTGACGGTGGTGAGAGTGGAGCACGACTGTTTCCTTGGCAGAATTTGCTAGCGCGATCCACTGTTAACTCAAAGGTTGGAGGTTCGAGCCCTCCCGGGAGCAGTGTCGCTTTTTTTCTTTGCGCTGATAGGTTTGCAGAAATGTTCTGACGGTGGTGAGAGTAGAGCACGACTATCTCCTTGGCGCAATTGGCTAGCGCGTTGAGCTGTTAACCAAAAGGTAGGAGGTTCGAGCCCTCCCAAGAGCAGTGTGTCTCTTTATTTTTTGCGCTGACAGCTAGGGAGAAATGTTCTGACGGTGGTGAGAGTTGAACACGACTATCTTCGTGACACAATTGGCTACAGCGTTCGGCTGTTAACCAAACGTTTGGAGGTTCGAGCCCTCCAGAGAGCGGTGTGTCTCTTTTTTTCTTTGCGCTGATAGCTTTGGAGAAATGTTCTGACGGTGGTGAGAGTGGAGCACGACTGTTTCCGTGGCAGAATTGGCTAGCGCGATCAACTGTTCACTGAAAGGTTGGAGGTTCGAGCCCTCCAGGAAGCAGTGTGTCGCTTTCTTTCTTTGCGGTGATAGCTTGGAGAAATGTTCTGATGGTGGTGAGAGTGGGGCAAGAATATCTCCATGGCGCAATTGGCTAGCGCGTTCGGCTGTAAACCATAACGTTGGAGGTTCGAGCCCTCCTGAGAGCGGTGTGTCTCTTTTTTTCTTTGTGCTGATATTTTTGTAGAAATGTTCTGACGGTGGTGAGAGTGGAGCACGACTGTCTCCGTGGCACAATTGGCTAGCGTGATCGGCTGTTAACCAAAAGGTTTGAGGTTAGAGCCCTCCCGAGAGCGGTGTGTCTCTTTTTTTCTTTGCGCTGATAGCTTTGGAGAAATGTTCTCAGGGTGGTGAGTGGAACACGACTATCTCCGTGACGCAATTGGCTAGCGCGTTCTGCTGTTAACCAAAAGGTTGGCGGTTCGAGCCCTCCGGAGAGCGGTGTGTCACTTTTTTGTCTTTGTGCTGATAGCTTTCGAGGAGTGTTCTGATGGGGGTGAGAGTGGAGCACGACTGTTTCCGTGGCAGATTCGGCTAGCGCGATCAACTGTTAACTGAAAGGTTGGAGGTTCGAGCCCTCCCGGGAGCAGTGTGTCGCTTTTTTTCTTTGTGCTGATAGCTTTGGAGAAGTGTTCTGACGGTGATGAGAGTAGAGCACGTTTATCTCCTTGGCGCAATTGGCTAGCGCGTTAAGCTATTAACCAAAAGGTTGGAGGTTCGAGCCCTCCCGAGGGCGGTGTGTCTCTTTTTCCTTTGCGCTGACAGCTATGGAGAAATGTTCTGACGGTGGTGAGAGTAGAGCACGACTCTCCCCGTGACACCATTGGCAAGCGCGTTAAGCTGTTAATCAAAAGATTGGAGGTTCGAGCCCTCCCGGGAGCATTGTGTCGCTTTTTTCTTTGCGCTGATAGCTTTGTAGAAATGTTCGGACGGTGGTGAGAGCGGAGCACGAATATCTCCCTGACGCAACTGGCTAGCGCGTTCGGCTGTTAACCGAAATGTTGTAGGTTCGAGCCCTCCAGAGAGCGGTATGTCTCTTTTTTTCCTTGCGCTGATAGCTTTGGAGGAATGATCTGACGGTGGTGAGAGTGGAGCACGACTGTCTCCTTGCGCAATTGGCTGGCGCGATCGGCTGTTAACCGAACGTTTAGAGGTTCGAGCTCTCCCGGGAGCGGTGTGTCGCTTTTTTTCTTTGCGCTGATACTTTTGAGGACTGTTATGACCGTGGTGAGAATAGAGCACGACTATCTTCTTGGCGCAATTGGCTAGCGCGTTCAGCTGTTAACCAAAAGGTTGGAGGTTCGAGCCCTACCGAGAGTGGTGTGTCTCTTTTTTCTTTGCGCTGACAGCTGTGGAGAAATGTTCTGACGGTGAGGAGAGTAGAGCACGACTGTCTCCATGACACAATTGGCTAGCGCGATCGGCTGTTAAGCAAAAGGTTTGAGGTTCGAGCCCTCCCGAGAGCGGTGTGTCTCTTTTTTTCTTTGCGCTAATATCTTTGGAGAAACGTTCTCAGGGTGGTGAGAGTGGAACACGACTATCTCCGTGACGCAATTGGCTAGCGCGTTCGGCTGTTAACCACAAGGTTGGAGGTTCGAGCCCTCCAGAGAGCGGTGTGTCACTTTTTTGTCTTTGCGCTGATAGCTTTCGAGGAGTGTTCTGATGGGGGTGAGAGTGGAGAACGACTGTTTCCGGGGCAGATTTGGCTAGCGCGATCAACTGTTAACTGAAAGGTTGGAGGTTCGAGCCCTCCCGGGAGCAGTGTGTCGCTTTTTTTCTTTGCGCTGATAGCTTTGGAGAAATGTTCTGACGGTGGTGAGAGTAGAGCAGGTTTATCTCCTTGGCGCAATTGGCTAGCGCGTTAAGCTGTTAACCAAAAGGTTGGAGGTTCGAGCCCGCCCGAGAGCGGTGTGTCTCTTTTTTCTTTGCGCTGACAGCTATGAAGAAATGTTCTGACGGTGGTGAGAGTAGAGCACGACTGTCTACGTGGCGCATTTGGCTAGCACGATCGGCTGTTAACGAAAAGTTTGGAGGTTCGAGCCCTCCCGACAGCGGTGTGTCTTTTTTTCTTTGCGCTGATAGCTTTGGAGAAACGTTCTTAGGGTGGTGAGAGTGGAACACGACTCTCTCCGTGACGCAATTGGCTAGCGCGTTCGGCTGTTAACCAAAAGGTTGGAGGTTTGAGCCCTCCGGAGAGCGGTATGTCTCTTTTTTTTCTTTGCGCTGATAGCTTTGGAGGAATGTTCTGACGGCGGTGAGAGTGGAGCACGTCTGTTTCCGTGGCAGAATTAGCTAGCGCGATCAACTGTTAACTAAAAGGTTGGAGGTTCGAGCCCTCCCGGGAGCATTGTGTCGCTTTTTTTCTTTGCGCTGATAGCTTTGTAGAAATGTTCGCACGGTGGTGAGAGCGGAGCACGAATATCTTCGTGGTGCAACTGGCTAGCAAGTTCGGCTGTTAAACAAAACGTTGGAGGTTCGAGCCCTCCCGGGAGCAGTGTGTCGCTTTTTTTTCTTTGCGCTGATACGTTTGGAGAAATGTTCTGATGGTATGAGAGTAGAGCACGACCATCTCCTTGGCGCAATTGGCTAGCGCGTTGAGCTGTTAACCAAAAGGTTGGAGGTTCGAGCCCTCCCAAGAGCAGTGTGTCTCTTGATTCTTTGCGCTGACAGCTAGGGAGAAATGTTCTGACGGTGGTGAGAGTGGAACACGACTATCTCCGTGACGCAATTGGCTAGAGCGTTCGGCTGTTAACCAAAAGTTTGGAGGTTCGAGCCCCCGGATAGCGGTGTGT
Source organism: Rhipicephalus microplus (assembly GCF_043290135.1). NCBI lineage: Eukaryota > Metazoa > Arthropoda > Arachnida > Ixodida > Ixodidae > Rhipicephalus > Rhipicephalus microplus. The sequence goes on along the minus strand of NC_134703.1, from coordinate 203,923,287 downwards.
CTCTTTATTTCTTTGCGCTGATAGCTTTGGAGAAATGTTCTGACGGTGGTGAGAGTGGAGCACGACTATCTCCTTGGCGCAATTGGCTAGCGCGTTGAGCTGTTAACCAAAAGGTAGGAGGTTCGAGCCCTCCCAAGAGCAGTGTGTCTCTTTATTTTTTGCGCTGACAGCTAGGGAGAAATGTTCTGACGGTGGTGAGAGTTGAACACGACTATCTTCGTGACACAATTGGCTACAGCGTTCGGCTGTTAACCAAACGTTTGGAGGTTCGAGCCCTCCAGAGAGCGGTGTGTCTCTTTTTTTCTTTGCGCTGATAGCTTTGGAGAAATGTTCTGACGGTGGTGAGAGTGGAGCACGACTGTTTCCGTGGCAGAATTGGCTAGCGCGATCAACTGTTCACTGAAAGGTTGGAGGTTCGAGCCCTCCAGGAAGCAGTGTGTCGCTTTCTTTCTTTGCGGTGATAGCTTGGAGAAATGTTCTGATGGTGGTGAGAGTGGGGCAAGAATATCTCCATGGCGCAATTGGCTAGCGCGTTCGGCTGTAAACCATAACGTTGGAGGTTCGAGCCCTCCTGAGAGCGGTGTGTCTCTTTTTTTCTTTGTGCTGATATTTTTGTAGAAATGTTCTGACGGTGGTGAGAGTGGAGCACGACTGTCTCCGTGGCACAATTGGCTAGCGTGATTGGCTGTTAACCAAAAGGTTTGAGGTTAGAGCCCTCCCGAGAGCGGTGTGTCTCTTTTTTTCTTTGCGCTGATAGCTTTGGAGAAATGTTCTCAGGGTGGTGAGTGGAACACGACTATCTCCGTGACGCAATTGGCTAGCGCGTTCTGCTGTTAACCAAAAGGTTGGCGGTTCGAGCCCTCCGGAGAGCGGTGTGTCACTTTTTTGTCTTTGTGCTGATAGCTTTCGAGGAGTGTTCTGATGGGGGTGAGAGTGGAGCACGACTGTTTCCGTGGCAGATTCGGCTAGCGCGATCAACTGTTAACTGAAAGGTTGGAGGTTCGAGCCCTCCCGGGAGCAGTGTGTCGCTTTTTTTCTTTGTGCAGATAGCTTTGGAGAAGTGTTCTGACGGTGATGAGAGTAGAGCACGTTTATCTCCTTGGCGCAATTGGCTAGCGCGTTAAGCTGTTAACCAAAAGGTTGGAGGTTCGAGCCCTCCCGAGGGCGGTGTGTCTCTTTTTCCTTTGCGCTGACAGCTATGGAGAAATGTTCTGACGGTGGTGAGAGTAGAGCACGACTCTCCCCGTGACGCCATTGGCAAGCGCGTTAAGCTGTTAATCAAAAGATTGGAGGTTCGAGCCCTCCCGGGAGCATTGTGTCGCTTTTTTCTTTGCGCTGATAGCTTTGTAGAAATGTTCGGACGGTGGTGAGAGCGGAGCACGAATATCTCCCTGACGCAACTGGCTAGCGCGTTCGGCTGTTAACCGAAATGTTGTAGGTTCGAGCCCTCCAGAGAGCGGTATGTCTCTTTTTTTCCTTGCGCTGATAGCTTTGGAGGAATGATCTGACGGTGGTGAGAGTGGAGCACGACTGTCTCCTTGCGCAATTGGCTGGCGCGATCGGCTGTTAACCGAACGTTTAGAGGTTCGAGCTCTCCCGGGAGCGGTGTGTCGCTTTTTTTCTTTGCGCTGATACTTTTGAGGACTGTTATGACCGTGGTGAGAATAGAGCACGACTATCTTCTTGGCGCAATTGGCTAGCGCGTTCAGCTGTTAACCAAAAGGTTGGAGGTTCGAGCCCTACCGAGAGTGGTGTGTCTCTTTTTTCTTTGCGCTGACAGCTGTGGAGAAATGTTCTGACGGTGAGGAGAGTAGAGCACGACTGTCTCCATGACACAATTGGCTAGCGCGATCGGCTGTTAAGCAAAAGGTTTGAGGTTCGAGCCCTCCCGAGAGCGGTGTGTCTCTTTTTTTCTTTGCGCTAATATCTTTGGAGAAACGTTCTCAGGGTGGTGAGAGTGGAACACGACTATCTCCGTGACGCAATTGGCTAGCGCGTTCGGCTGTTAACCACAAGGTTGGAGGTTCGAGCCCTCCAGAGAGCGGTGTGTCACTTTTTTGTCTTTGCGCTGATAGCTTTCGAGGAGTGTTCTGATGGGGGTGAGAGTGGAGAACGACTGTTTCCGGGGCAGATTTGGCTAGCGCGATCAACTGTTAACTGAAAGGTTGGAGGTTCGAGCCCTCCCGGGAGCAGTGTGTCGCTTTTTTTCTTTGCGCTGATAGCTTTGGAGAAATGTTCTGACGGTGGTGAGAGTAGAGCAGGTTTATCTCCTTGGCGCAATTGGCTAGCGCGTTAAGCTGTTAACCAAAAGGTTGGAGGTTCGAGCCCGCCCGAGAGCGGTGTGTCTCTTTTTTCTTTGCGCTGACAGCTATGAAGAAATGTTCTGACGGTGGTGAGAGTAGAGCACGACTGTCTACGTGGCGCATTTGGCTAGCACGATCGGCTGTTAACGAAAAGTTTGGAGGTTCGAGCCCTCCCGACAGCGGTGTGTCTTTTTTTCTTTGCGCTGATAGCTTTGGAGAAACGTTCTTAGGGTGGTGAGAGTGGAACACGACTCTCTCCGTGACGCAATTGGCTAGCGCGTTCGGCTGTTAACCAAAAGGTTGGAGGTTTGAGCCCTCCGGAGAGCGGTATGTCTCTTTTTTTTCTTTGCGCTGATAGCTTTGGAGGAATGTTCTGACGGCGGTGAGAGTGGAGCACGTCTGTTTCCGTGGCAGAATTAGCTAGCGCGATCAACTGTTAACTAAAAGGTTGGAGGTTCGAGCCCTCCCGGGAGCATTGTGTCGCTTTTTTTCTTTGCGCTGATAGCTTTGTAGAAATGTTCGCACGGTGGTGAGAGCGGAGCACGAATATCTTCGTGGTGCAACTGGCTAGCAAGTTCGGCTGTTAAACAAAACGTTGGAGGTTCGAGCCCTCCCGGGAGCAGTGTGTCGCTTTTTTTTCTTTGCGCTGATACGTTTGGAGAAATGTT